>NC_057814.1:161355978-161682207 GCF_018294505.1 Triticum aestivum | reverse complement strand
GAGGCGACTCGGGGGAAACCCTAACCGCCGCCGCCGCACCCCTCCTCCCCCCTCCCCTTCCCCTCCGCCGCCGCCGCCAGAGGTGTGCGCCGGCGTGTGCTCGACACCGATGAAGGTGGCGGCGGGGGATCTGGCGGCTCCACATAGCATGGAGGGCCTCGGCATCCGGGGCGGCGGCCCCGGGCGGAGAGCGCCGGGTGGTCCGGGCAGCGGGCCATTCCGGCCGGAGCTGGTGAGGTGCCTCCCTCGGTCTCGCGGGGGACGAGGAGGCGTCGGTCCACGGTCGTCGGAGTGCGGCCTCCCCTGCGCGGTTGCGGCCGCCAGATGCATCTCCTCCTCTCCGCCCCGATCTGCTCCTTCCATCGCCGGATCCGGGTCCTAGTGGCTTAGGCCGTTCTCCCCGGACGCCGGCAGCGCGGATCTCGTCGAGTGGGGTTGGATCCGGGGGAAACCCCTGGCCGGCGCAGCCACATCGCAGGCGACGCCATGGGCGTCGTACCCCTCCCTGGAGGCTGTGGTGAGGATCCTTCTTCCCCTCCTTCCGTTCCCTGCTAGGTGAAAGCCTAGGTCCCCTGTTTCGGGCGGCGACGACACATCCGTGCCGTGTTCCTTCTTGGAGGCGCAGTCCGGGGATCGCAGGGGCGGCGAGAGAGTCGGGTTGTGGGTGTGATGGTGGCGGGTGGCAGCTTGGCTCGGCGCTTCACTGCCTTCTCTTCGGTGGCTCATCGTTGTTACCCGTTTGCTGCGACTGTGGCCGACAGCTCTAGCCCTTCGGTGTGGCTTGACCGCGGACGACGACGGTGCTCGGATTGGTGTGCTCTGTGCTAGCAGGTCTGCTCCTAGTTCCTTCCTCATGCGCAGATTGGACGTCTTCCTCTGGGTTCTAGGGTGAACCGAGCTGCCGCCTGCCGGTGCGGCATCCTTCGAGCCAGGATGAGAGGGCAGGGGCCCTTTGCAGTGGCAGTTCCAGAGGAGTGCCTGTTCTGTCTTCGAGTCTGGCTACGATCACGAAGCTAGCGCGGTGGTGCATCCTCTCAAGTCCGTAGCTTGTCCGGTTGGTATAGGTCGTCCTGTAGGGTGATGGCGGCAGCATGGCGTGCTTGCTATCGCTGCTGCCTTAGAGTCTGCTTCGCTTTGCTCCTTGAGCCGCTTGTCTCTCTTTTTGCTTTTTCTTGTAAGTTGTTGATCTTGTAATCCTGGCCGGTTGATGGCTTTGTTAATTCAAAGCCGGGCTCTTCTTGAGCCTTCGTTCTAAAAAAAACTACTCCCTCCGTCCGGATATACTTGTCCAAGGAGTATTTTCGGACGGAGGGAGTACGTAGTAGGAGTACATTGCATAGCAAGGCCAAGCGTCTCTAGAAAACCCTTAAATGGGCAACTTTTTAGCAAAATCATGTAACAAGGATGCACCTAAAACGAGTCCAAGAAGAAACATCCAGTGACCGAAAAGAAAAAGGTGGGGCAGCAGGGGCAACAAAACTCGTAACATACTGTCATACTACATCCATACGTACGTGTGGATGATACAAGGAAGCTAACAATGTCAATGAAGGGAAGAAGTGACACGACCTACCAAACAACAAGCAAATGAACGATCCACAAGGATCGCAACGTGCGCAGTTGTGTTCATGTATGAATCAGCTAATAACGCTTGTCATCTGCCCTTGGAAAGATCTACTATTGCTTGCCTCTCCCAGTCTCCGGTCTTTGCATAGTGTCGGAGGGAAGGCTAAGCTGATCGCACCGGCGTAACCACCAGTCGCCGTCGAGTCCGGTGGCCATAACGAACTGAAGTGAAGTCCTTCCCTCCTTTTCCACGAGCAGGGCAGCTTTCGCGGGGCACAGCGCCCTTAACTCCTCCTCCTCTTTCCTTTCCGTCTCCGGCTAGCCTAAACACGACGTGGATGACGGCCGACGGGAGCTCCTGGCGGCCAGGTGTGTGCTCGGCCGTTCAGTTGATTAATTAAGCTCGCTTCGCTTTCGCCTCCGTCGCGGGTTGCCGAGTCACCACGGTGCCTTTCGATCTCTCGAGGGTTTGGCGAAAGTGATGGTGAAATCTGTGGGGATTCACCTGCCGATTATTAGGATAGCCGTGGAATTTCCTACTGGGTAGGTTAGGCAGAAGTTCAATACGGCGTTGGATTATAATTCTTGGCTCTGTTACATCTGCATGACTGCATATATTGGGCATGGAGCTATTGTCCATGGACAAAATCACAGCGGATTTGCACCGGAAAGCTGCGCATCGGTCATATAATAAGGTTGAAGTTTAACCCTGTCACAGTGGATGGTGCCCAGCTCGATCAATGATTCGCGGGCATTTGTTTGCGTGCGGGGAAGGGCGAATACGAGGCATTTGAATCGATCGATTGGCGATGACAAGACCGTATGGGTGTTCTAAATTTGCGATCACACGCGCATTCTCTGAGTTCATTGGGGTCTCTGTGATACCGAGTGTCAAAGTGGTCGCCAACTAGGCGCTTCGCTGGCGGGAGAGAGATGCAATGTGAAACGAGATGCTTTCGGATCATTATCAGACACCAAAGCGCGTCCGTCCGGCCGGGGAAAGGCAGAAGCAGATAAAAGAGTGGTTCGATAGCACCTCGTCTTATGTTCCCCTCGGAATCGAATTGCTCAAGCTCAGAATTTTGAAAAATGCATGTGGCCGCACGGCTGCAGAAAACATCGACCACGGATCGAACGGGAGCATGTTCCCTTTTCGGGCTGATCGATAAATCCTGCAGGGCGGCCAGTGGCATGTGCGGTGCGTTATTGGTGTTTTCATGTCTTGCGGGAACAGTGCGCTATCAAATCGACCCACTGGTTGCCGCTACCATACATAATTCGACGTAAATAATAAGTACATTTTCTCGTGCGTGCATGATACCCTTGGGCTTAATCCGTTGTCAGTTTTGTATAGTTTGAAATTGTTTTTCTAGTAGATATTTTGGTCACGGCATGCATGGCCCTGGCCTTTGGTTGGTACGGTATACAATGTCTATGGAATGGAGCTTGGTGATAACAGCACACTTGAGCTTAGGAGTAGTGTGGTGCATGTGGGAATTTGGCTTTATCTGTGGCTGTCATGTGAGGAGTCAAATGGGAGGGGATGAGGACTGAGGCGGGTGCCACCCACTTGAAGAGTTAGGCGGTACCGAGACCAGACATGGACCAAAGCCAGCCTCTTTCTTCCCAACGTGGCATGCATGGGAAACCCCTGTATTTTTCCACGGCCGATCCACACTGGCCAGCGTACGTGGTAGCCATACCGTCCTTGCAGAGGGTGGCATGGAGACAAGGAAAGGAAAACGAGTCAAGCCCGTGCATGGAATACGTGGGAATTCATTCAAGTCGGTACACTTGTTTGATTTTCCTAACGACGACTAGTATAACCACATTGGCAGTGTTTCACCCCCTGCAGCACGATAAAAAGTGTCAGGCTCAGAGGCTAGAAGACGCTGGTGCTCGGCCCCATGCATTCGTCTCAGTCGTCCCGGTCTCCATTGCCGGTTGACACCTGAGCACCTATTATGTAGCGCCTCAGCAGTGAGGGCTATGCAACATATGCATGCGTGTGTACGTGGTGTCGAGTGCGCGGACGAGATGGCGGTGCACAGTTGACACCGTAAAAAGGCTGTTGCTTTGACATGTACAGGAACTTCCACGGTTCAATTGTTTTCACACCGGCGACACCACCGTTCTCGTTCGGAAAAAGACAGGTCCACACTAGCTAGCTTTGTGAGAGATGTAACACGTAGCCAGCCAGGCATGTGGGGAGAAAAATGAAGGTTCCTTTGGAATTTAGAAGGATTCTGTTTTTAATTCCTACAGTTTTTTGCTATAGATCTTGTTTACTAATTTGCATGACTAAATACCATAATAATCTTCCTAGGACAATGGAAGATACATCCGCCGCATAGAGCTCCATTGGATCAGTGCTCTGACAGTCGTCAAATCTAATCACCATGCGCGTGACCACCTTTTTACTTCCTGCAACAACCGCTCAGTTTCGGAAACAGATTCCCCTGTCCGCCGTTCTGACACAGCTGCGCCAACCACGACGCCAGCTCCCACCACCGCAAAATCGCCGCCGCCGGCGCGCCGGGGGAACTAGTCCTTGCCGTGCTCGCCGGAGTTGCTCCTCCTCCTCCATCTCAGCCCCGCGAGCAGCTGCTAGCTCCAATCGAGCACGACGGCGATGACCTCTCACGCCCGACGCTTCTTCGGCGTTTTCTGCACCCAGAGCTATGTTTCTGAAACATGCCTCATGTTGCAATGTCTGACCACTCACTCTTTAACGCCGGGCGCTCCTGCGGCGCTGCAACTCGTAGGGATGGCAGTTTTGCCCATGGGTATGGGTACCCGCGGGTACCCTACCCGAAAATAGTGGGCATGGGTAAGACTTGGCAAGATTTGGTACCCATGGGTATGGGTATCCATACCCGCAAAATATATGGGTAGGGCATGGGTAACCCAGTGGATACCCAGAAAAAATTAATAAATAAAAATAACCCCTATGACATGTGGGGTCGACATCCAACTTCTATGGCCAAATCCTCAATCCCTTATTCCCTAAACCGGGCATAGTCGTAGGATCGCAAATTACAGATCACCACTCTTCCTTCAACCTATGTGGCTCATCGAAATAGTGAAATCTTGACTATTCGGCAACAGACTCTTGCCCAACACTCGGACCAGTATACCCTAGTTCCCATGGCTACCTCTCTTTGTGTCGGGCTTCTACCCACCACTTATTGTACTCCCTTTCCACCTCTAAAAGGCCCACCGGAGGGGCATCGTCGATGCTAAATTGATCGACAATCATCACTTGAATTTTAGACTCATTTCTATACTTTTTAATGATATATATTGTACCCATCGGATACCCATTGGGTATGGGATACCCAATGGGTATGGGAATGGGTGTCAACTTGTGCCCATGGGTATTGAAATGGGTGGGTATAGAAAGTTTTTGTGGGTATGGGTTTAGGCAGAAAAGGGTTGTACCCACCCATACCCTACCCATTGCCATCCCTAGCAACTCGGTCTATGTTTCTGAAACAAGACCCTTGTAGCAGAAAAAGCCCTTCAGAACCAAAATATTTCTTTTTTTCTGAAACAAAAGATATGTTGCAGAAATCTTTTGAAACAAGACCCCAGTTGCTGAAGAAAAATCCCTTCACCACCTAATCGTCTTTTCTTTCTTTTTAAAACTAGTCCTGTGTTGCATAAATCTACTGAAAGAAAGCCTTTCTTGCAAGAAAAAGAATGGCCATGCGGGACTAACTTGTGGCCAGCGTGGCCACTTGATCTGACAGGTACGCAAGCGGCAGATGCTCGCGCGTGCATCGGCCGGCTGAAGGTAAGCTTTTCCCTAGGAAAATACATCATACTTGCACTATAGTTAGAGCATCTACAACCAGACTTTGCAAATCCGCCCCCCCAAATGCTCGCGGACGCGTCCACAGGCACTGACCGGGCACGCCTCAAATTAGTCACTTTGCATCCGCCTCTCTCATATATCATCCCCTAGATCCATACAAAACATACAAAAGTAATCCTATGTACTACATCTACATACTACCCTACCTACTCTTCGTCTTCGGAGATGTCCACGACGACGGTGCCGGGTGCCGGCTGGATGGACGGGTAGGAGGGCTCCGACTCATCCTCCTCCTGCTCGACCTCATCCATGTAGGCGAACATCTCCGCCTTGTCCGCGGCCTCTTGCGCTTCCATCTTCCTGCCGACGACGACGTCTTGCCTCCGCAGCCGGCTCCAACCGGATGGAATCGAGGATGGCCTGTTGCTCCGCCTGCAGATCCCCGTCGCCAACGTCCCCCACATCCTCCTCCTCCGTCTCATCCTCCTCCTCGTCCTCGTCCTCCAACTCTTCCTCCGGATCCACTGCATCCGGAGGTAGCCTCGCGGCGATCCGGGCTTCGCGTCTAGCCCGGATCTGCTCAAGGAGCTCGAGCCGGCGCTCCGGCATCAGAAAGGGCTCGCTCCTCACCCGGCGGCGTGGGGGCATGGCTACTAGGCGGACGGGTGGAGTGGAAAGTGGCGGCGGCGGCGGACATGAGGAGGAAAATGTGGATGGATGGTAGGGTTTTGGTGCCACCGGTCGACTGAAATAGCCGGGCAATGCACTACGCGGCCCGTCGAAGCTGCGCCACACGCGACGCCACCGGTCCGACAGAGGAGACGAGTTTCAGACCGCCGAGTTTGAGGGCGTTTCCGGCTGGGACCCCTTGTCAGTCCGACGTGGCAGGCGTGCCCGGCGCCCCCATATCCGCCCTAT
This sequence comes from Triticum aestivum, assembly GCF_018294505.1. Taxonomy (NCBI): domain Eukaryota; kingdom Viridiplantae; phylum Streptophyta; class Magnoliopsida; order Poales; family Poaceae; genus Triticum; species Triticum aestivum. The sequence continues at coordinate 161,675,906 of NC_057814.1, read as the reverse complement.
ATTTGGGCTGGATATTTGGGGTGACGGTTAGCACGGACGTTTGAGGGCCGTTTGAGAGGCTCGTCTGGGTCAAAAAATCATGACCAGGCGGCGACCGGGCGGCCTGCCCGGGCGTTTGAGACGGGTTTGTGGGGTCCCGTTGTAGATGCACTTACACCTCTCATATACGACCGCTGATAGTATACTTCCGCAGAGAAAACCTCCGATAGTATACATACAATTTTATTATTTTGAATATGATCATATACAGATGTAAGTTACTACTCAAAAAGGAACTTAATTTGCAACTAAGCCCATAGTCCGGTGTGCGTGCATTTTAGACATGATGGAAAAAATTGCAACTACACTTGTATGTTCACATACTTGTACTTAATTTACATGAATGTCTGGGAAAAAGTTCAACCTCATGAAAATTAAATTCTCATTTCCAGCGACAACTTCGACACGAACCAAATCTTTAAGTAAAGCTTACAACAAATCAAATAGGTCCTGCAACTTCTGGGTATAGCCGTGCCCCACAACTCCACCAGTGGTGGAGCATCCACATACTGCATGGTACGTGTCATGTGTGTTAATTTCTGGTAGGATTTCATTGAACATGACATTCACTTCATATTCAGAATAATTTTATTGCATTTCTGGGGGACTGAATTAACTCAATGAACATAAAAGAGAGTCAAGTTTGTGTCTCATATCTTATCTGTGTGAATTCACGTCGGACGGCCCTTGCTAAAAGTTTCAATATGGACCGGTTTGATCTAGCCGTCTAAGATCAGAAAACACAGCATATAACATAGTGCTCCCTCTGTAAAGAAATATAAAAGTGCATTTTTCTATGCCGAGCAACAAATACTATGATATTTCCTGTTTCTTCGCTCTTCGGGGGACATCGTGTCGACTAGAAGGCTAGAACAACGTAGTCCAAGTGAACACTGAAGCGATCACTGATCCACCTGCAAAAAAGAAAGGGAAAGATCGCTGATCCACCAGTAGACTTTATATATAGGTTGGGCAAAACGCAGCCCTAATCTACAACCTACACCAGCATGCACTACATTACGTTCAAGACGTCAAGTTAAAAGATGCTCGATCGCATTCGTCGTATCCCGTTCCTAATTGACAGTTGACACTCGAACTGCATGCGCACCTGAGTCTACGTACGAGCGGAGTGACGGTGGACAAAAGAGAAGGAAGTGACCGTTGTCGGCACTAGCGGAGCTCGAAATGGAACCGAACAAAGGGAAGGGGTGATTTGTCCTATGCATGTCGACCGTCATCCGTTCCTTGAGATGTGTGCTCGGGCGCTGCTGAAATTATCTGTGCTGCAGGACTATAGACGCGGAAGGTGAGTAGGATAGGCCAGGTGTTAAACATCTTGTACTCACTCCGTTCGGTGAAATGTGTACATTTTTTGCTTTAAAATTTGTTTACAATAGAGTATATTTTTGTCTTCCTAATGCACTTTAAAGTAGAAAAAAAATATTTCTCTCTCATCACATGGTAATCAAGACCAATAAGCTCATTGGGGGTTGAATAATTAAAAGGAGAGAGACGGTAGCTTGCATCTTTTCAATGCATTTTTTACTCCACTCCATATTGTCCTAAAAATATATTATATGTACACTTTTCACCGGATGGGGGGAGTACCTCTATTAAAATTTTAAAATCTTAGAGCATCTACAGCCGGTCGTCTCAAACCTGACTCAAACACCGAGACGGACTGTCCGGCCACTGACCGGTAAAAAAAAACTTACCCGGGCGGGCTCCTCGTACTGGTACCCCTTATACCCAGCCCAAATCTAGGATGAATATGGGAGGCCTGGACGCGACCGGGCGTCCGCCACGTCGGACCAGACAGTCCGACCCACCCACAAATTGCACCAAATCCATTAAACCCACTGCCTCCAACCACTAATTCCGACGTCCGAGCCCTCGGTGGAAGCCACCCTTGCTCCCAATCCTCGCCGCCGCCCCCATCCGTCGTTGTAGATGTCGTCCATCCCGTCCCCTACCGCTGCCACGGAGGTTGCGTCGGTGTCATCCGTGGGTCTCCCGTCCTTGGCTCCGTCGCGCAAGGCAGAGAACATCGCCCGAGGAATCGGCGATAGAGGTAGCGGGAGAGGGAAGCGGTGTCACAGGGAGCGAATGTGGTCCTCGAGGAGCTGTTGTATCCCCCCTCGCCTCGCCGCCCCCGGACATTTGGAGAAATCGACGTTGAGAATAAGAGTTTGCAACTTGCTCGAGACGCAAGGAATGCCAAGGTAATGTTAACGGGTGAAAGTACCTTTCATGAGCATGCAAAAAAGTGGCTTGTGGGGACGAAGGAGGAGTTCAGTAAACGTAGGGACTACGAGGTAAGGATGGTTATGGAGCAGGAGGCAAGGCTGGCCGCGCAGCAGTCGGCATGGATGGCAGTGAGTGATCCGTCACACTCGAACTTTAATTTCATTTTGGCATGTCTGTAACTCCGGATTGTTGAACTACGATTTCTTCTGCTTTGTTGCATTTTCTGAACTGTTCAATTGTGATGAATTTATGCCCTATGATCGACGTGCATGCATTACATGGATTTGAGGATTCAGATTTGAGGTGTGTGGCGCTGTTCGGCAAGCCAAATAGGAGTGGTCTGGTGCTGTCCATGGATGCGTCCGCAGATGTTTAGGGGGCTGGTTTTGCCAATTCTGGCCGGCTGTAGATGCTCTTAAAAGTCATTTCTTTAGAGTGCTTAAAGGTCCATTTAGTTGCATGACAAGTATGTGGGTTTAGTATCATACTCTAGTTGAGTGAAGGGAACACCAATATAACAGTGAGAAAATAGAGCAATAATGCATGCGCTCGCTCACTCTGTCGGTTCACATTGCGTGTTTTGGCGGATGATGAGGGAGTGGTTCGGGATTGGAGCGACCGATATAAATCGATGGACGACAAAGCGCAACATATAGAGTTTCTGGACCAACATGTCAAAGCCCAATACTGCAAACAGGAAGGACATGGCTACCCTCACTATGCTTGTCTATTTGGTTATTTGGAACGAGAGAAATGCAAGAACATTCAGAAAGAAGTCCACACCTCCATTTTACATCCTTAAGCTTATCCAGGACGAGGCCAAACTTTCGGTCACCGTTGGAGCTATGCATCTGAGCATCATCATACCGCGAGAGCAATTCTATTGTGTTGTTAGTATTGTGGTATTGTGTTTGCTTCCCTGACGGGCTATGTGTCAAGCCGTCGATTTGTACTATGAACTCTCTCTCTCTCTTAATTAATGAATAAGGCAAACCTTTTTGCCTCGGTTTGAAAAAAAACTTCACGCCATGTCACGCACACATGTCGCGTGAATCGAGTTTAAGTTTGGGCTAATGTTATACGCCTTGCTGGATGAACTAATTTTTTGGATGGTAGTGCTTCGCCTAGTTTTGGGCGTACGTATCAATGCTCGAGCTCATCGTGGACATATTTTCTACCCTTAGAGTTCTCCCACCACGTGTCAGTTATATCTCTGCGCTCTCCCTACGCACCCCCTCTATGTAGAAAGATACATAGAAGAAAGGCTGAGCATGGCAAAACAAACAGAACAAAACATACCTACAAAGTTTCTCTGTGCTAAGTTGCTTCCCCGGCTACCCCATGTCGGCGAATGTGTGCACAATCGTCCGGGAGAGCAAGCATTGAAACCGCATTCCATGAGAACCCTCACTGAGTGAGGATCAATAAGGTTTAAGGGGAGCGTCTCATCGTGACTGCTCGCTCAAGTTCGACTACATCATCGGCGTTCCTCTGCCTGCTTCAACTACTTCCTCTACCGCAGACAACCACCTTGTCTTCACCACCATGGCCGAACATGTTGCTGCACCAGAGTTTTCGGTTCCCTCGTATGTCCTGCTTCTTTTTTTTTACATGTTTCATTGGTCCATATGCTTATGTGCTAGATATTCCTAATCTGTCATACGTGATTTGCCATGTCAATAAATCTTATGAAGATGCTCATCTGAATTAAGCTTAAACAAAAACAGCATATTTCCTAACACTAGGTGCTAACAGTTGAGACTCCGTAGAAGGATGGTTGTGCAAGTGAAGTACTTCCCCTGTCTGTGAAAAGAAGACTTATAAATTTTGTCTGAAATCAAACGGTATAAAGTTTAGGCTTCCTTTGGTTTTAAAAAAATGAAGGAAATACAAAAAACGTTTCTATGCTGACACTATTCAAGCCTTTTTTTTTTGTTTCAAAGGAATGTAGCAAAGGAATCTTTGATCTCAATTTCAGTGAAAAACACAGGATTTTTACAAACATCTGGACCTCCTTTCAATTATGAAAAACGAGACTCAAATCCCGCGCATTGTGTCTATGACTCTATACCCGGTGTGCATTGTGCTTGTACCTTGATATTCCTTTTCAGTTTTTCAAAACTTTGGCGAGCCAGTGATCTCACGCGCCTAGTGCACCGCCTCGGTCTATGTCCCCCTCGTACAGTCCCAACAGGTAAAAGCCGGGCACAACGCACATCACCGGTCCGAGGCACCTCTGAGTGACAGACCAGCGCGTTCAGGTCAGGTCGACGACGCTACAAAAGCGCATGCGAGCGAGCCTACGAGGAACGAGCTGGGCTCCGCCATTTTTTAACAGCAGATGGTTCCACTCCAGTTACACCTGTCGTAGACGGTACACACCCACACGGCCACACCTCCCTTCTTTTCACCTCGCCTAGCTCAGTCAGTGGTTTTGTCGTCGAAGCACTCGTCGATGCTCGAAAAGAAAGACGTGAAGGCAGCTACTAGCTGGCCGTGATGGCGCTCTCGTCTCCTCCTCTTCGCCACGTGTAACGACGGAGGTCGCCCGAGGCGATGGCCCGGTGCCGACAACGGCACGCACATATGCGCCCCCAGCGCCCGGCCCGTTTAGTCTACTGTTTACACGCAGCTCCGGCTGATATCAGCATCGCGTCGCCGTCGCCGCCCCGTTCGTTCACATGACATTACTACTGTTCAATCGGACTCCCGCCACAAGCTCCACACCATGTATCCATCCAGATTTGCAGTAGCGCCGGCCGGCAAAGTCGGTGTACCCTCTCCGTCTCCGACGTTTGGGGCGTGTTTGGTTGCCGGCATTGAGTCCACCCAGGCCCGCGCGGTGCAGCATCTTTTTAGACCTCGGTTGTTTGTTTCTCGCATACACTGTTGAGCACGCATAGCACGGTTCTTAAACCACCACTAGGCCTGGCCCGTTGGGAACGGCCAAATCGGCAGTTTCCTGAGAGCCAGGCCCGAGCGATGCTTCGAGGCGCACGTGGGTGGCTCTCTGGAGACGTGTATCTCGAGTTAATCCTTCTCTCTCTCCCTAATCCTCAATCCCCTCTATCTCCCTCTACTCCACGCGATCCCGTCGATCCCGTCCGTCGGCGTCCGCGGCGACGGCGACGACAGGTCCTCCAGGTCGAACGACCTTCCCGCTCCCGCCGTTGCGGACGGCGTGGGGGTGGCGCTCACCGACGTGGCCACCAGCAGGCTCTGTAGCTCCTTGACGCTGTCGTGCGCCGCGTCCTCGCTCACCCGGAGGCACTCCAGCTCCTCCTTGCTGCACTTGACGACGGTGTCCTTACTCCCGACCATCTCCTTGAGCATGGCTTTCTCGCTCCTCGCCTCCTCCAGCGCCTCCTTGACGAACTTGGTGTCCTTGACGGCCTGCTTCAGGATGTCCCGCAGCTTGGCCACCTCATGCCGCCCGGACCGCAGCAACTCGAGGAGCCGCGCGTTCTCGCGCCGGGACGCAGCGAGCTCCGCCTCCGACAACTTCATGCACACTGTGAACCCGGCCTCCTTGCCCCGGAACGTGGCGAACGCCTCCTCGGCGTTGGAGCGGAGGCGGGCCACCTCGTTGGACAGCGCGCGGACCTTGTCGTCCTTGCGCTTTAGGGACACGTGCAGCCAGTCCGGCTCCAGCCTCGCCGTCTCCGACTCGTGCTGCGCGCGCGCCAACTGTTGCCGCGTGGTGTGCAGCTCCGCGTTCACCTCCTTGAGCGCCAGCACCAGCTCCTCCATGGCCCGCTTGTTCTTCTCCTTCGCGGTCAGCGCCACCCGCAGCTCGCCACTGACCCGCTGCAGGTGGTGGTGGGCACGATGCCGGGAGCTGGTGGTGGGCATGATGGGCAGTGGAAGCTCCGGCGTGCTTAAAGTGTTTGACCAGATGTCAAGCCCAAACTGATGGCTGTTAAGTTTTGTTGTTAACGCTGGCAATCATATGCATGTATGCAACCAAACGCCGGGTAAAAATTGCATCTCGATTACAAGACCATCAATGCAGGCAACCAATCAACTGATCATCTACGTTTTTTACCCTATTTTTGCTTACCCAGGCCCTGCTCAGCCTGGCTCGTTTTCCCCCTCTAAGCCAGGCCCGGCAGCGAAAGCAACCAAACACGCCCTCCCTTGTAGACACCGTTGCGGTCTTCCACGTGAGCTGATCAAGACGCAGATCGAACGTAAAGTAACGTTTGCGCACAGGAGTTTCCACCAGAGTTCGGTCAGGCGTGTTCTGTGAGAACATGCATCACGTCCGTCGTCCTTTTTCCTTGCCTTTCAAAACGTGTGAATCTTTTGTGGGACTCGACGGCGCTCCTGCAGGACCGGGAAGGGAATAGGGGACCGTCTATGTATGCTGCATTCATGTGGGTGGCACTTAAAAGAGGCCTTCACATATTAGCCATCAAAGGAGCCTTTGTTAAAAGCATGCAACCGGGTCTACAAGCCAGGTGTTCTTTCCATACGCGCATATGCATATCTAGTTCCTTGGCCGTGTTTCCGTTCCTGGTTAACAAAATTTAAATCGACTCGAGTGTAAGAGCAACTTCAACGGGCCGACCCAAACGGACGGCGCTTTCGTCCGTTTTTGTCCGTTTGGGTCGGCCCGGCAGACACAAACGTCCGGCGCTGTGTTTGGGTCGGCACGAGCGCCCAATGCTGGCCCGACCCATTTCATAGGCGCGTCAAAAAAAAATATTGCAAGCATCTTGAAAATAAATGCATGCATTTAATTAAACATAAAAGCCGGCCACGAAGGCCGGCGAAAGTCCACATTACATTAATAAAACACTAAACAAGACGACGCGCTGCCCTAGGCGTTCTCGTCAGCGGCGGCGCCTGCGTCGGGACCGGTGAGGTCGATCAACGTCGGCGCAGGGCCGGCCCAGGGGAACGCCGTGTTCCAGACGGCGGTGATGTCGGGCTTTGCCGCCGCTGCCTGGGCCTGGCGGGCCTCCTCTTCGGCCTCGCGCTTGGGCATCTGCAGGCGCTCGCCCTCCCGGCGGTCCTCGGCAAGCCGAACGCGGCGCCAGTGGTCGAGGTAGGCCGCCTCCTGCTTCTCCGTCGCCCCGAGCCAGATCGGCGGAGCGCTGACCCACTCACGGACTACTCCGGTCCAGGAGTAGCGCTCGAGGTAGGCCGGCTCCTCCGGCTCGGCTTTGGGCGGGGACGGCGGGGCCACCGGCGGCACGACGCAGTCGCCCGCCGCGGAGAGGGCCATGGCCTCCGCCATGGCTGCCTCGAAAGCCGCCTCGTCCGCCTCCCTCCACCGCTCCTCCTCCTCGCTCTCCTTGATGGCCGCCTGGTAGGCGGCCTCGGCCTCCTGGTCCTCATCGCGGACGACGAGCGCGGGCGGCGGCAGGCTGTAGTCGACGCCGCGGACGCCGCGTCGCCTCGCCTCCTTGTGCTTGAAGGCGAACCATCAAGCCCAGTTGAGCGAGTCGACGGCGAAGCGCGGGTCGGCGCGCTGCTCCGACGTCAGCAACGCCCGCCGGCGCCGCACCTCCTCCGCATGGGCCCTGGCCGTCCGCGGCGCCGCCGGCACTGGGATCCTCTCCGGATCCAAATGTCAGTCGTGCGGCAGCGTCACGTCCGGGTACGGCAGAGGCACGCGGTGGTGCCAGTGCCACTTGGCCTGGTGCAACGACACGTTGATGCGCTGCCTCTGCCGGGGAGCGCGCGCCGGCGCGGGGAGGGCGGGGAGGGAGGGGGAATGGCGGGCGGGGGCTTTGCCCTTGCGGCTGCTGCCGATGCCGGAGAAGAAACCCATGCTGGCGGTGGCTAGGGTTGTCGCCGGCGTGGGGGCAGGGGTGGCCAGATGGGGACGGGGGGCGAGTGCTAGTGGATGAGGACGGCCCCGCCGCACGCCCGGCTTAAAAAAGGACGACCGCCGTCGCTGACGCGTGGGCCCAAGATGGGCGGTCGTCATAAATTATGTTGACCAAGGTAGTTGGACGGCCGCCAGGTGGGGACGCGGCGGACGGCGAGGAGACGCGCGGCGCGTCCGCGCCGACGCATTCCAGGCGCAATTTTGGGCCGGAAATGGGTCGGCGCGGATGCCAGACGGACACGATTTAAGTTTGGGTCGGCGCGTTGGGCCGCCATTTTTGTCCACACCGACCCAAACGGACGCGGGCGGACGAAATGGGTCGCCCATTGGAGTTGCTCTAAAAAGGTTGCAAAATACGTGTGCTATGATTTGTTTTCCTTGGATTCGGTTTTAGACTAGCGTGTTCTATCAATACTTGAATTCATATTCAACCGAAACAGCAGTGCCAAAGGTCACTGTGTAACTGTTCCCTCGAAGAACACTCCCAGGGAACGCTCGCTCAATAAGATTCCTGAAGCTAATTCCACGCTAGGAAAAAAAATCGTGATGTACTTTCCAAGACTAGGTTAGATCCCTTGACCTCTTGCTGGCTTGGTGAAAAAATAGTGTAGCAAGGATACATCTTGTTTTATGTCCTAGTCCTAGTGTGAGAGTAGTGTAGTAAGGGCCATGAATTCCAGACCTAGCTAGCTGGCGTTGAGGTGCCCACGTCGAGCTACATGCTTGGAATTCAGAACAGTCGGTGCAACGACCCCGTTGCACTCCTTTTGACTTCCTTTAAAGAACGAAATGCCGTCCACGCACGCACAAGTATATTGATCAATGCTTGTATCACAGCACACACTTCATCAGTCAGCAGAACGCAGGGGTTTGATACTTCTGTAAACTAGTATGCGAAGTTTTTATATTTAGTGGTGATAGATTAGTTTTTTAAATAGATATACATACAAAATCTACGTACATTGTACCTGAGCCGCTTCATTTCTCCAGCCTACAGTAGTTGCCAGCTCTGAAACCATCCGAGCCAGCAACCAGCTGTTGTTTTGTACATCGTGCATACAGCAATACACTGACTTTGACTTTGATTTCGTCGTTTCTACTCAAGCCGACAAAACAAGTCAAATGGTGTTTTTTTGCGGGAAAGTCAAATGGGTGTTGTAAACGAAATTAAATGGCTTTTTCTTCCTGAAGACGTGCTGTGTGATTTGGTACACGAATCTGTCGAAACCAATATCTGTGAGAACCTAGAAGGAGGAATATTTTGATACCCTAGTATGAACAATGCTTTATCTCCTCTTCATTTCCCACTACAAAAAAGGTCATGAATCTTTAAAGGAGCGTACATAACAGCAGCACACAATTACTGAACTTTCCTTCGCCCCCTTTAGCAAATTAATGGGGGAATCTATCTTAGCTTTGGCATGGCATGAAAGAAAAACACGAATAAAAAGTGGCGCAATTAGGGCTCTGCATGAACTGGATTCAACTAGGGATCAGCTTTTAGGGGAATTATTCTTTTTTGCTTGTTTAGTAGCAATATATTGGGTCCTCCATATAGACAAGGATAAATGCTGGTGCTGTACTGCATTGTGTCGTGTGGACCAAATCTTTAGCCAATTAACCCGATTCCGATTCGATGTACATATTCACCTACTGACTGATTGGTTGATTGATTTGGTCCACTGATCCTGGATGCCTAAGGTAATTGCTCCACTTGTAATCCTACTAGGCACCGAGAATGCGGATTATTAGGAACCTTTTAATTTGGAATGAAACAGTTCTATGTAGTACAGAAGTCCTGTAAGTTGCAGAGGAGTGTATTACAGTAGAGCTGGTTGTACGACCAGGTACTTTTGTGCAGCTTTGGTTGATTTATTAAGACAGTATGATGAACTGACAAAGTAAATATAGGTTGAGGATCTAAGTGGCACAACCAAGCTGGTTTTAGGATCTTCAGGTTGCAATTCCAGAGTCAGTATAATTTGGTTTCCGATGTATCTCTTGGCCTAAGGAAAGTATTTCCTGTATCAGGTGAGTAATAATATTGAAGTGAACTGAGGGTAGCCAATTGCGTAGCTTTGTGGAGGTGACGTCCGTTGAAAAGAGGCTTGCTAACCATACTGGAGAGTAGCTAGTGACTGTCATCAGGAGGGGAGGAAAAGAAGAGCTGAAAAAGGAAGGAAAGATATGTGTCATCTAACATAAACAGACTACATGCTTTTCTAAAAGCGATGGAGCGTGCAACGTCATAACGACTTTAATAAGATGTTCTGAGGGGCCATGAGCATCACTGGCTAAATCTTGATCATTAAGCTAACATAGAAGAGGTTATAATATTCAGGCAACAGGTAAGCTAGCTGACTTAACTGTTTCACTTGCTCTGCACCAATCAGCAGTCAGTCATGCAGAATATGATGGCCACAGTAATTTCTAAATGCAGCAACGCCAATATGTCGATTTTTTGCAAAATAAAATAATGTTCCTACTTTAATAATAACAGAAAATCCATCTTGAATTGCTTGGCCTGAGTTTTTCCTTCTGTTGGAAAATTTGTAAAACCATGCAGACTCTGAACTTTCTAAAACAGTTTACCATAAATTGTAGGTCGGATTTGTATCCCAACACTTGCAGTACATATGAAAAGGAATCATTCACTGCTAGAAAAATGTTTATACATAGAAGTTTACCAATAGCGTTTATTTGGGCCCCCACGCTACTGGTAATTACCAGTAACGTTGGGTACAACGAGCGCTACTGGTATAGATTAGCAGCGACGCTGGTTTCTTTCAGGCACGCTACTAATAAGTATGCCACACCACACCACCAGATCAATAAATATTAGCAGCGTCGGTCATCTATACAGTGTTACTGTTAAATCAGTATCTATAGCGCCTGTTCACAGAAACGCGCTACTGTTATTTCTTCTATGTGTATACTTTTACCAGTAGCGTGTTTTTCCTACCAGCGCTATAGGTAGTAGAACTTAGCAGTAGATATTTTGGCTGGCGACCATAGTAGTAGCGCGCATTGGTAGCCAGCGCTACTGCTATGGTCGCCAGCCAAAATACCTACCACCTTCGCCCACCCCCCCTCTTCTTCCTCACCCTCCTTTCTCCCCCTCCTCTTGCACTTGCTTGTTCCTTTCAATGCTCTCCCTCTTCTTTGCCCCTCCACCACCCCCTCATTAATGCACTCCCTCCTCCCTCTTTCTTTCTTTGCCCCTCCACCCCCTCTTCTTTGCCCCTCCTCCCCCTCTTATTTGCCCCTCCACCACCCCCTCCATTAATGCCCTCCCTCCTCCCGCTCTCTCCCTAGCTCTTTGTCTCTCCCTAGCTAGTTACAGCTATATATATGTAGCTAGGTACCTCACTATCTAGAGCTACTAGCTAACTGAGAAGGTGCTCAATATCCCTCTCGACACATAGGTGAGCAAAAAAAAGTGTGTGCGATAGGACCGAAACTATATATGCGCGATATGAGAATATACCGAATTGTGTGTGGCATGTGAGTTGCCTATATTGTATATTTGTTGAAATGTGGGTGACATGAGTTGCCTATATTTTGCCGAAATGTCGATTCAATTCCGTTTCGGCGAATTTCGGGCAAACTCAATATGTCCTATGTTTAGGGAAGGTCATGCCGAATTTGTGTATGAATTTGATCCATGCATGCACACGCGGTTATAATATTTTGCTCCGCACAGGTGATCATGAAGGTCAATGGACGGATGGTGGAAAGATACTGGCAATCCGCGGTGGACGACATGTATGAAAAAAGACTGAAGGATGTTGTATGTCCGTGTCGAAAATGCAAAGGAGGAGTCAGGCTCGACCCCTTTAAGGGTGGTAAATTCAAGGCGCACCTGCTCATGCATGGTTTCATGGATGGCCATACTCGGTGGATAAGTGAAGATGATGATGAGGAGGACGTTAACGGGGCAGGAAATAACGACATGGGGCCACACGACGAGATGACTAATTATGGGCCCGAAGAAGAAGATGGCCTCGAAAATGGCGATGGCGAAGAGGCAGTACAAGGCGGAGAAGACGCGGACACGCCACCGTCTCCATCGCTACTAAGTTCAGCCATGCGGGACCCGCATGTTCGAGACTTGCTTCGCAAGAAGACGACTAGCAACAGAGCTACTTCTAGAGAGGAGGCCAAACTGGCGCAACTGGAGGTAGACACGATGACTCCTTTGTATGATGGTTACGATCCCGAGGTGACCCGTTTGAGTTTCACGCTAGAACTTCTAAAGACGAAGGCAAAAAAACAAATGGACGGATGCAAGCCTGGATGAGCTTCTGAAGTATCTAAAGAAGATTCTTTCCGCGGGAAGCCGGTGTCCTACTAGTGTCGAGGAGGCAAAAAAATCGTGTGCCCTCTTGATCTGCCACACATTAGATATCACGCATGCATCAATGATTGCATCATCTATCGGAACAAGCACGCGAAAAAACCCATCTGTCCAAAGTGCAATGCTTCACGATATAAGAAGGCCGGAAAGAAAGCTCCACAGAAAGTTGTATGGTACTTTCCGATCACTCCGCATCTCCAGCGGTATTTCGTAGATCCTAAGGAAGCAAAGCTTATGCGCCGGCGCGCGGAGAGGGTGAAGCCATATGATGGAGATGATCCGAAGCTGAGACACCTCGCAGATGCTAGCCAGTGGAGAGCATTATGTTGGGGATCGTTGCAGAAATTAAAAAATTTCTACGCATCACCAAGATCAATCTATGGAGAGACTAGCAACGAGAGAGAGGGGAGTGCATCTTCATACCCTTGAAGATCGCGATGCGGAAGCGTTACAAGAACGCGGATGAAGGAGTCGTACTCGTAGCGATTCAGATCACAGTTGATTCCGATCTAAGCGCCGAACAATGGCACGTCCGCGTTCAACACACGTACAGCCCGGGGACGTCTCCTCCTTCTTGATCCAGCAAGGGGAGAGGAGAAGTTGAGGGAGAGCTCCGGCAGCACGACGGCGTGGTGGTGGAGCTTGTAGTTCTCCGGCAGGGCTTCGCCAAGCACTACGGAGGAGGAGGAGGTGTTGGGGAGGGAGAGGGCTGCGCCAGGGGAAGGGGGTGCGGCTCCCATGCGCCTCCCCACTATATATAGGGGTGGAGGGGACTGGTTTCTTGCCCTCCAAGTCCATTGGGGCGTTGGCAAAGGTGGGGGAAAGAAATCCCATCATTTCCGTTCCCCACCGATTGTTATCCCCCTTTTTTAAGGATCTTGATCTTATCCCTTCGGGATATGATCTTATTCCTTGTAAGGGGGGATTTTGGTGCGCCTTGACCAGGGGTGTGGGGCCTTGCCCCCACTACCCACGTTCATGTGGGTCCCTGATGTCTACTATGCAACCTTCTTCTTGTAGACGTTGTTGGGCCTCCAAGTGAAGAGGTTTGTAGGACAGTAGCAAATTTCCCTCAAGTGGATGACCTAAGGTTTATCAATTCGTGGGAGGCGTAGGATGAAGATGGTCTCTCTCAAGCAACCCTGCAACCAAATAACAAAGAGTCTCTTGTGTCCCCAACACACCCGATACAATGGTAAATTGTATAGGTGCACTAGTTCGGCGAAGAGATGGTGATACAAGTGCAATATGGATGGTAGATATAGGTTTTTGTAATCTGAAAATATAAAAACAGCAAGGTAACAACTGGTAAAAGTGAGCGTAAACGGTATTGCAATGCTAGGAAACAAGGCCTAGGGTTCATACTTTCACTAGTGCAAGTTCTCTCAACAATAATAACATAATTGGATCACATAACTATCCCTCAACATGCAACAAAGAGTCACTTCAAAGTCACTAATAGCGGAGAACAAACGAAGAGATTATGGTAGGGTACGAAACCACCTCAAAGTTATTCTTTCCGATCAATCCATTGGGCTATTCCTATAAGTGTCACAAACAGCCCTAGAGTTCGTAGTAAAATAACACCTTAAGACACACATCAACCAAAACCCTAATGTCACCTAGATACTCTAATGTCACCTCAAGTATCCATGGGTATGATTATACGATATGCATCACACAATCTCAGATTCATCTATTCAACCAACACATAGAACCTCAAAGAGTGCCCCAAAGTTTCTACCGGAGAGTCAAGACGAAAACGTGTGCCAACCCCTATGCATAGGTTCATGGGCGGAACCCGCAAGTTGATCACCAAAACATACATCAAGTGAATCAATAGAATAATCCATTGTCACCACAGTTATCCCACTCAAGACATACATCAAGTGTTCTCAAATCATTAAAGACTCAATCCGATAAGATAACTTCAAAGGGAAAACTCAATCCATTACAAGAGAGTAGAGGGGGAGAAACATCATAAGATCCAACTATAATAGCAAAGCTTGCGATACATCAAGATCGTGCCGAATCAAGAACACAAGAGAGAGAGAGATCAAACACATAGCTACTGGTACATACCCTCAGCCCTGAGGGTGAACTACTCCCTCCTCGTCATGGAGAGCGCCGGGATGATGAAGATGGCCACCGGTGAGGGTTCCCCCCTCCGGCAGGGTGCCGGAACAGGGTCCCGATTGGTTTTTGGTGGCTACAGAGGCTTGCGGCGGCGGAACTCCCAATCTCTTATGTTCCCCGAAGGTTTTAGGGTATATTGGTATATATAGGAGGAAGAAATACGTCAGGGGAGCCACGAGGGGCCCACGAGGGTGGAGGGCGCCCCCAGGGGGGTGGGCGCGCCCCCTGCCTCGTGCCCTCCTCGTTGATTCCGTGACATGCACTCCAAGTCCCCTGGATTGCTTCCGTTCCAAAAATAACTTTCCCGAAGGTTTCATTCCGTTTGGACTCCGTTTGATATTCCTTTTCTGCGAAACACTGACACAAGGGAAAAACAAAAACTGGCACTGGGCTCTGGGTTAATAGGTTAGTCCCAAAAATAATATAAAAGTGTTTAATAAAGCCCATAAACATCCAAAACAAATAATATAATAGCATGGAACAATAAAAAATTATAGATACGTTGGAGACGTATCAGCATCCCCAAGCTTAATTCCTGCTCGTCCTCGAGTAGGTAAATGATAAAAACAGATTTTTTTTTTGATGTGGAATGCTACCTAACATATTTATCAATGTAATTTTCTTTATTGTGGCATGAATATTCATATCCATAAGATTCAAGACAAAAGTTTAATATTGACATAAAAATAATAATACTTCAAGCATACTAACAAAGTAATCATGTCTTCTCAAAATAACATGGCCAAAGAAAGCTATCCCTACAAAATCATATAGTCTGGCTATGCTCTATCTTCATCACACAAAGTATTTAAATCATGCACAACCCCGATGACAAGCCAAGCAATTGTTTCATACTTTTGATGTTCTCAAAAAATTTCAATCTTCACGCAATACATGAGCGTGAGCCATGGACATAGCACTATAGGTGGAATAGAATGGTGGTTGTGGAGAAGAAAAAAAGGAGAAGATAGTCTCACATCAACTAGGCGTATCAATGGGCTATGGAGATGCCCATCAATAGATATCAATGTGAGTGAGTAGGGATTTCCATGCAACGGATGCACTAGAACTATAAGTGTATGAAAGCTCAACAAAAGAAACTAAGTGGGTGTGCATCCAACTCGCTTGCTCACGAAGACCTAGGGCATTTTGAGGAAGCCCATCATTGGAATATACAAGCCAAGTTCTATAATGAAAATTTCCCACTAGTATATGAAAGTGATATCATAGGAGACTCTCTATCATGAAGATCATGGTGCTACTTTGAAGCACAAGTGTGGTAAAAGGATAGTAGCATTGTCCCTTCTCTCTTTTTCTCTCTTTTTTTTCATTTGGGCCTTTTCTCCTTTTTTTATGGCCTCTTTTTTTTCTTTTTTTTTCTTTTTCGTCCGGAGTCTCATCCCTACTTGTGGGGGAATCATAGTCTCCATCATCCTTTCCTCACTGGGACAATGCTCTAAAAATGAAGATCATCACACTTTTATTTACTTACAACTCAAGAATTACAACTCGATACTTAGAACAAAATATGACTCTATATGAATGCCTCCGGCGGTGTACCGGGATATGCAATGACTCATGAGTGACATGTATGAAAGAATTATGAATGGTGGCTTTGCCACAAATACAATGTCAACTACATGATCATGCAAAGCAATATGACAATGATGGAGCGTGTCATAATAAACGGAACGGTGGAAAGTTGCATGGCAATATATCTCGGAATGGTTATGGAAATGCCATGATAGGTAGGTATGGTGGCTGTTTTGAGGAAGGTATATGGTGGGTGTATGATACCGGCGAAAGGTGGGCGGTATTAAATAGGCTAGCAATGGTGGAAGGGTGAGAGTGCGTATAATCCATGGACTCAACTTTAGTCATAAAGAACTCATATACTTATTGCAAAAATTTATTAGTTATCGAAGCAAAGTACTACGCGCATGCTCCTAGGAGGATAGATTGGTAGGAAAAGACCATCGCTCGTCCCCGACCGCCACTCATAAGGAGGACAATCAATAAATAAATCATGCTCCGACTTCATCACATAACGGTTCACCATACGTGCATGCTACGGGAATCACAAACTTTAGAACAAGTATTTCTCAAATCCACAACTACTCCACTAGCATGACTCTAATATCACCATCTTCATATCTCAAAACAATCATAAGGAATCAAACCTCTCATAGTATTCAATGCACTCTATATGAAAGTTTTAATTATACCCATCTTGGATGCCCATCATATTAGGACTAAATTCATAACCAAAGCATATTACCATGCTGTTTAGGACTCTCAAAATAATATAAGTGAAGCATGAGAGTTCATCTATTTCTTCAAAATAAATCCACCGCCGTACTCTAAAAGATATAAGTGAAGCACTAGAGCAAACAACAAACTACTCCGAAAGATATAAGTGAAGATCAATGGGTAGTCGAATAATTATGCAACTATGTGAAGACTCTCTAACATTTAAGAATTTCAGATCTTGGTATTTTATTCAAACATCAAGCAAAACAAAATAAAATAAAATGTCGCTCCAAGCAAAACACATATCATGTGGTGAATAAAAATATAGCTCCAAGTAAAGTTACCAATGAACGAAGACGAAAGAGGGGATGCCTTCCGGGGCATCCCCAAGCTTAGGCTCTTGGTTGTCCTTGAATATTACCTTGGGGTGCCTTGGGCATCCCAAATCTTAGGCTCTTGCCACTCCTTATTCCGTAGTCCATCGAATCTTTACCCAAAACTTCAAAACTTCACAACACAAAACTTAACAGAAAACTCGTAAGCTCCGTTAGCGGAAAAAAACAAAACACCACTTCAAGGTACTGTAATGAACTCATTCTTTGTTTGTATTGGTGTTAAATCTACTGTATTCCAACTTCTCTATGGTTTATAAACTATTTTACTAGCCATAGATTCATCAAAATAAGCAAACAACACACGAAAAACAGAATCTGTCAAAAACAGAACAGTCTGTAGTAATCTGTAACTAACGCAAACTTCTGGAACTCCAAACATTCAGCCAAAATAGGAAGACCTAGACAATTTTTTTATTGATCAGCAGCAATTAGAATCAGTATTTTATCACTTTCTGGTGGTTTTTAACAATTGTTTTCGTGAACAGAAAGTTTCTGGAATTTTCAGCAAGATCAAATAACTATCATCCAAGAAGATCCTATAGGTTTAACTTGGCACAAACACTAATTAAAACATAAAAACAGACCTAACCAGAGGCTAGATCAAATATTTATTACTAAACAAAACCCAAAAGAAAGAACAAAAATAAAAGTTGGGTTGCCTCCCAACAAGCGCTAACGTTTAACGCCCCTAGCTAGGCATGATGATTTAATGATGCTCAGATAAAAGATAAGAATTGAAACATAAAGAGAGCATCATGAAGAATATGACTAGCACATTTAAGTCTAACCCACTTCCTATGCATAGGTATTTTGTAAGCAAACAACTTATGGGAACAATAATCAACTAACATAGGAAGGCAAAACAAGCATAACTTTAAAACTTTAAGCACATAGAGAGGAAACTTGATATTATTGTAATTTCTACAAGCATATGTTCCTCCCTCATAATAATTTTCAGTAGCATCGTGAACGAATTCAACAATATAACTATCACATAAAGCATTCTTTTCATGATCTACAAGCATAGAAATTTTATTACTCTCCACAAAAGCAAATTTGTTCTCATGAATAGTAGTGGGAGAAAACTCAACAAAATAACTATCATATGATTGAAAATTAAGATCAAGATGACAATTTTCATGGTTACCATTATTCTTTAAAGCATATGTGTCATCATAATAATCATCATAGATAGGAGGCATGCTTTCATCATAGTAAATTTGCTCATCAAAGCTTGGGGGACAAAAAAATATCATCTTCATCAAACATAGCTTCCCCAAGCTTGTGGCTTTGCATATCATTAGCATCATGGATATTCAAGGAATTCATACTAACAACATTGCAATCATGCTCATCATTCACATATTTTATGATAAGCATTCTATGTAATTCTTCTTCTAGCACTTGAGCACAATTTTTCTTCCCATCATTTTCACGAAAGACATTAAAAAGATGAAGCATATGAGACAAACTCAATTCCATTTTTTTGTAGTTTTCTTTTATAGACTAGACTAGTAATAAAACAAGAAACAAAGAGATTCGATTGCAAGATCTAAAGATATACCTTCAAGCACTCACCTCCCCGGCAACGGCGCCAGAAACTGCTTGATGTCTACTACGCAACCTTCTTCTTGTAGACGTTGTTGGGCCTCCAAGTGCAGAGGTTTGTAGGACAGTAGAAAATTTCCCTCAAGTGGATGACCTAAGGTTTATCAAACCGTGGGAGGCGTAGGATGAAGATGGTCTCTCTCAAGCAACCCTGCAACCAAATAACAAAGAGTCTCTTGTGTCCCCAACACACCCAATACAATGGTAAATTGTATATGTGCACTAGTTCGGCGAAGAGATGGTGCTACAAGTGCAATATGGATGGTAGATATAGGTTTTTGTAATCTGAAAATATAAAAACAGCAAGGTAACAACTGGTAAAAGTGAGCGTAAACGGTATTGCAATGCTAGGAAACAAGGCCTAGGGTTCATACTTTCACTAGTGCAAGTTCTCTCAACAATAATAACATAATTGGATCACATAACTATCCCTCAACATGCAACAAAGAGTCACTCCAAAGTCACTAATAGCGGAGAACAAACGAAGAGATTATGGTAGGATACAAAACCACCTCAAAGTTATTCTTTCCAATCAATCCATTGGGCTATTCCTATAAGTGTCACAAACAACCCTAGAGTTCGTAGTAAAATAACACCTTAAGACACACATCAACCAAAACCCTAATGTCACCTAGATACTCCAATGTCACCTCAAGTATCCGTGGGTATGATTATACGATATGCATCACACAATCTCAGATTCATCTATTCAACCAACACATAGAACCTCAAAGAGTGCCCCAAAGTTTCTACCGGAGAGTCAAGACGAAAACGTGTGCCAACCCCTATGCATAGGTTCATGGGCGGAACCCGCAAGTTGATCACCAAAACATACATCAAGTGAATCAATAGAATAACCCATTGTCACCACGGTTATCCCACACAAGACATACATCAAGTGTTCTCAAATCATTAAAGACTCAATCCGATAAGATAACTTCAAAGGGAAAACTCAATCCATTACAAGAGAGTAGAGGGGGAGAAACATCATAAGATCCAACTATAATAGCAAAGCTCGCGATACATCAAGATCGTGCCGAATCAAGAACACGAGAGAGAGAGAGAGAGAGATCAAACACATAGCTACTGGTATATACCCTCAGCCCCGAGGGTGAACTACTCCCTCCTCGTCATGGAGAGCACCGGGATGATGAAGATGGCCACTGGTGAGGGTTCCCCCCTCCGGCAGGGTGCCGGAACAGGGTCCCGATTGGTTTTTGGTGGCTACAGAGGCTTGCGGTGGCGGAACTCCCGATCTCTTCTGTTCCCCGAAGGTTTTAGGGTATATTGGTATATATAGGAGGAAGAAATACGTCAGGGGCGCCACGAGGGGCCCACGAGGATGGAGGGCACGCCCAGGGGGGTGGGCATGCCCCCTGCCTTGTGCCCTCCTCGTTGATTCCCTGACGTGCACTCCAAGTCCCCTGGATTGCTTCCGTTCCAAAAATAACTTTCCCGAAGGTTTCATTCTGTTTGATATTCCTTTTCTGCGAAATACTGAAACAAGGGAAAAAACAGAAACTGGCACTGGGCTCTGGGTTAATAGGTTAATCCCAAAAATAATATAAAAGTGTTTAATAAAGCCCATAAACATCCAAAACAGATAATATAATAGCATGGAACAATCAAAAATTATAGATACGTTGGAGACGTATCAGTCCCCCCATCCAGGTGGGCCCCACTCCGGAACCTTCTAGAACCTTCCGGGTACAATACCGAAAAATCCCGAACATTTTCCGGTGGCCAAAAAAGGACTTCCCATATATAAATCTTTACCTCCGGACCATTCCGGAACTCCTCGTGACGTCCGGGATCTCATCCGGTACTCCGAACAACATTCGATAACTGCACACTAATTCCCATAACAATTCTAGCGTCACCGAACCTTAAGTGTGTAGACCCTACGGGTTCGGGAATCATGCAAACATGACCGAGATAGCTCTCTGGTCAATAACCAACAGCGGGATCTGGATACCCATGTTGGCTCCCACATGTTCCATGATGATCTCATCGGATGAACCACGATGTCGGGGATTCAATCAATCCTGTATACACTTCCCTTTGTCAATCGGTACGTTACTTGCCCGAGATTCGATCGTCGGTATCCCAATACCTCGTTCAATCTCGTTACCGGCAAGTCACTTTTACTCGTTCCATAACACATCATCCCGTGATCAACTCTTTGGTCACATTGAGCTCATTATGATGATGTTCTACCGAGTGGCCCCAGAGATACCTGTCCGTCACACGGAGTGACAAATCCCAGTCTCGATTCGTGCCAACCCAACAGACACTTTCGGGGATACCCGTAGTGTGCCTTTATATCCACCCAGTTACGTTGTGACGTTTGGCACACCCAAAGCATTCCTACGGTATCCGGGAGTTGCACAATCTCATGGTCTAAGGAAATGATACTTGACATTAGAAAAGCTTTAGCAGACGAACTACACGATCTTGTGCTATGCTTAGGATTGGGTCTTGTCCATCACATCATTCTCCTGATGATGTGATCCCGTTATCAACGACATCCAATGTCCATGGCCAGGAAACCGTAACCATCTATTGATCAACGAGCTAGTCAACTAGAGGCTTACTAGGGACATATTGTGGTCTGCGTATTCACACATGTATTACGGTCTCCGGTTAATACAATTATAGCATGAACAAGGAAATATAATAATAACCATTTTATTATTGCCTCTAGGGCATATTACCAACACATTAAACGCTGAATTTGATTTTTTTCGCAAATGATGCAAGGAGCATCGTGCTTGGCGCTAGTAGTGATGGCATGAATCCTTTTGGCAACCAGAACACCAATCATAGCATATGGCCCATGTTTGTATGGATGTACAACCTCCCCCCTGGAAGTGCATGAAGGAAAAATACATACACATGGCTATGCTTATTCAAGGGCCGAGACAACCGGGAAATGATATAAATCTATATCTCGGGTTACTAAAAGAGGAGCTACAGACCTTATGGACAATGCCGGCCAAAACATGGGACGCAAGCAAAGGAGAGCATTTCTACATGAGAGCCGCGCTGATCACGACGGTGCAGGACTATCTCGGTTACGACTATCTCTCTGGCCAGTTGTGCCACAGATATTGCGGATGCACCAGGTCCATGGATGATACAACTTCTCTGCAGCTAACGAAAGATGGCGGGTCTTCGAAAATCGTGTACATGGGGCATCGAAGATGGCTCGAGAAGGATGACTCGTGGAGAAAGCATGGAGATCTATTCAATGGTAAGGCTGAGCATCGAGGTCCTCCACGTAAGCGTAGGTGCAGAAATATATGAGTTATTGAAGAACTGGGAAGAGTGCCCTCACCGGGAAAGACGAAGAAAAAGGCGTCAGAGCCACTACTGAAGGTATTGAAGACGAGATCTGTTTTCTGGGACTTGGAGTACTGGCCCAAACTCGAGATGCCTCATAGCCTTGATCAGATGCATATCACAAAAAATATCCTCGAGAGTTTGATTGGAACATTGATGAACATGCCGGAGAAGACCAAGGATGGGCCGAAGGCAAGAGAAGACTTGGAATTCTTGAAAATCAGGAAAGATCTCCTAATGTCCGGTAAAAAGTCGTCACAGGAGACGGAGACGGAAGATAGGGGCAAAAAAGTAAACAAGAAGGAAGAACAATATTGCCCCCCCCCCCTCTTGCTTCACCTTAGATCCGAAGGAGGTCGATCAATTGTTCAAGTGCCTTGTCGGAATCAAAGTAAGTTCCGGATACTGCGGGAAGATAAGCAGATATTTGGATACTAAGAAAAAAAGGTTCAGCGGGATGAAGTCTCACGACTGTCATGTGATGATGATGTAGTTACTCCCGGTTGCACTTAGAGGGATTATGGACACACACGTCCGTGAGACGCTTACTGACCTATGCCACTTTTTTTATGCTATCTCTCGAAAGTCGATCAGTGTGAAGCAACTCCATAGGCTACAGGAAGAGATCGTTGTCATACTAAATGAGCTAGAGATGTACTTCCTGCCCGCGTTCTTTGATGTCATGGTGCATCTATGTGTCCACATCATGGATGACATCATCGACCTAGGGCCGACATTCCTGCACAGCTTGATGCCGTTCGAGAGGATGAATGGGGTCATCAAAGGATTCGTTCGTAACATGTCCCGTCCGGATGGAAGCATACCCCAGGGATATGTGACCAAAGAGTGCATCTCTTTTTGTGAGAGTTATCTAGGCACCGGAGACCCTGTTGTTGGTTTGCCCGTCAACAAGCACTATGGAAGGCTCGAAGGCGAAGGTCACACCAACGGTTAGACGGATGTGAATGTGGTCCGCTCGGGCCGACAAAACGACTTTGATAGGGCAAACTTAGTAGTGCTATAGATGTGCTAGAAGATTTCGTGACACTGCACAAAGAGACCATCGCAAAGAACTACCATGACCGTGGGGTGCACAGGACGGACGCTTAAGTTATTACAGAGCACAACTCCACTTTCTTGTGTTGGTTCAAAGAGCGAGTTCTGGCTAATCCCCCGGAAGAGGGCTGTCCGGACAGAATGCTCATATACGCCTTAGCAGATGGCCCGTCGATCAACCTCGCGACTTATCAAGCATACGAATCAACAGATACACGTTCTACACAGGGGACAAAGATATAAACAGTGATAACCAGAACTCAGGGGTGACGATGGAAGCCATGACTGGGAACGTAATTGAAAGATATTACAGAATGGTCGAAGAGATCTGGGAGCTTAACTACTCTGGATTGCATAGTGCGACGATGTTCCATGTCAGATGGGCTAAGAACGTACAAAGAGAAAACCAACATTTCACTACCATGTGTATACCCGACTCCAATAGCGGTACCGTCAACGCCACTGCCAAAAATGAGCCATGGGTACACGCTAAACATGTGACACAATGTTTCTTCATAACCGCCCCGAGCAATCCCAGTCGTGTTGTCGTGAGGAGAGGCAAAAGGAGCATCGTCGGAATGGATGGAGTCGCCAACAAGGAAGACTACGACCAGTACGGTGATCCGATGAGGGAAGATGATGCTGATGACGATGAAACATACGTCAAAAGAAGAATGAAGACTACATTACCTATGAAAGATAATAATCCCTGGAAAAGGAAAAGTCGCGACCATGGGCTCAATTATTCGACAACGAACAAAAGAGGGAAGAAGAAGATCAGTCTGAAGCGTTGTCGTCGCCCAAGATGACAAACTAATTAACATAATTTGTATGTATCTATTTTGTATGCCGCCGTTAGTGGTCAAATGATGTAACATATATTATACACTAATTATTATCCGGAGGGTAAACGGTGTTATTGCTCCAACATACCAAATTAATTAAACCCTAGCTAGCTAGAGCTATATATACCCCTGCTATACAAAACTTGTACAAATGCAAATGAAAGATAAGAAAAAGAAAAATGAAAATGAGAGAAAAAGAAAAAGAAAGGAAGTTGTGGAAAATGAAATGAAAGAAAAAGAATAATGATCGGTATCGCTTTCCGAGGGAACAAGCGCTACAGCTAACTGGCCACATTCTTTAAAAAAAAGTTAGCAGTAGCGCGGTTTGTGCTGGGTAGCGCTATAACTAACTTAGCTATAGCGCGTTTTGCCACGCCGCGCTATAGCTAAGTTGCATACAGCACCGGTCGAGCCACACCTATCTCTTTCCTCTCTCTCACTCTCGCTCTGTGTCGATCCCCTTTCTCTGAGCTCCCACGCCACCGCCGACGCCACACCCGCCCACGTCACTGTCGACGCCGCACCCGACCCCGACGCCGGCCATTGGTCGCCCCGACACTCCCTCCCCCCGTGTCGTCCTCTTCCCAGGTCCACCCCTCGGCCCTGCCCCTCCCTCCATGATGCCCCTCCCCCGAGAAGTCCCCTCCACCGGCCGGCGCCCTCCCCCGAGCAATCTCTCTCTCTCTCTCTGACCAAATTTGGTCTCTCTGCAGATCGAATCTAGGCGCATATCGATGAGGAGGAGAAGGACGCCCTCAACCCCCTCTGCCCTGGTGACCTCGACCCCGATCCCAACCCCGAGGTGCGCCACCCCCTCTTCCCTCCCTCTTCATATACCAACACAACAAATATTATTAGGTAATGCTTGTTAGACTGCTTGTTAAGATGCTTGTTAGGGTGCTTGTTAGAGTGTTCATAATGTGGCTGTTAAAATGGTTGTTAGAGTGTTGAAATGCTTGCTGTTAAAATGAAACGCAGTTGCTGTCCATTGGAGTCAATTTGGAGTTGCTAGAGTATTTGAAGTTAAAATAAAATGAAATGCTGTCCATTGGAGTCCATTTGGAGTTGCTGTTAAAATGAGCATTTTATTAGGCAGTTTGCCGCTATAGAATGTTTGGACAGATGCATCCTATATTGTTGTGCTGCTGTAGTTGTGCCGGACTTTGGTTGTTACATAGTAGTAGTATAGAGTATAAAATTTCGGTGATCTTGGTGGCTGCATTGCTTGTGAGATGCTGTGGGGAATGTCTTTGTTCTTGCATCTCTTCAACGATGGCCTTACAGTGGGTAAAAGTTATTGCATCACATAGTTATTGCATTCTGCTAGTGTTGGCATATGGTACGCTACACTGTGATGAAAAGTACCAGATGGTAGTGAAATGCTACTTCAGCACATAGTGCTTATTGTCATTTGCAGGGAAAGTGATTACGAGTGACCTATGTTTTGTCGGAAATGTTGATTCATTTCCATTCCGGCAAATTTCAGGCGCTCTATATGTGCACTTTCTAGCATAGGTCATGCCAAAACTTTCCGTGAATTTTGGCATGATCTGCGCTGGAAAGTTGGACATATCGAGTGCTCGAGATTTGTCGCGGCGGGAATGAAACAACATTCAGGCAAAACAAAGGTCACTTTTTTGTCAATATTCACTTTATTATACAAAGCTCGACAATTAAATGCCTACGACATTGAACCCTAGGAAACATGACCGACCCTGATGAGGCCGGAGATTCTTAGTCCCAAGAAGGTCGAGCACACGCCTACCTCGACTTTCTGGCGGATCAGGAGAGACAAGCTGGTTGTCAGGACCCCCTTGTCATGACGGACGACGACGGTGGTGGCACCGGCGCCGACGCTGATGCCACCAACACCAGCACTGAGACGGGCCTGATGATGTTGCTAACGACAGCACGAAAGGTGGGACCTCCCAAGCCAGTGAAGGAAAGAAGGCAAAGAGGACGCGACGCCCAAATGTGCTCGGCACCAGAAGACTAGTGGTCACGGTGGTGCAGCCTGGCGAGTTCGAGCCAACAGAGCCGCGGGAAGTGGCAGCGTGTTACGGCAACCAACTAGCATGCATCCTACGGGTTATCGCTAACATCAACACCACAAAAATACGGAAGAATGAACATTTGAAGCAGCTGCTCCTAACTAGGTTGCACGCAAGATTCCTGTTCCCCGGTCGGAATGACGATGTCGACCCATGGGAAGATGATGCCATGAAAAAAATCAACAACAAAGCCCTAGGGAAGTTCAGCAACGCATTGAGTGCTTGGAAAACTAAGGTGAAAAGGCGATTGAAGTAGGCCATGAAACCTACACCGAGATTGTTGCAGACAATCCGAAAATTACGCTAGAGGACTTTGAAAAGTTCAAGGAGACTTGCAATTAAGAAGCTACCAAGGCCAGGTCGGAGAGGCAAGCAGCTGCAGGCAAAGAACATGGGGAACCACCACCTTGGAAGTGGTGGTTAGACGGGAAAGAGGCCCGTGTGGGCTAAGGAGGACGCAGAACGTGAACGTCTCGGGATCCCAGACCCATTGGCTGAGTTCACCGACCACCAGGAGCACGACTTCATCAGGGCCCGATTCTCGTGGGACCCCCAAAAAAGAATTCTTTTCACCGACGGGCCGACTAGGCAACTCATGAGATTACTGGTAATTATCCTTTTACCACCTTATATATTAGCTTCTGATCAATGAAGTCTACTACATTCTAGTCACATTCGTAAACGATTCACGCTCCATTTTGCAGAGAGAGCAACACAAGCTTGCGGCCGAAAGCGACTCGTCGACTCAGTCGCCGGCGAAGTACAAGTGGGACACTCCTCTCAATCGGGCCATGAACATAATGATGCGACACCCGCCGGGCCAGTGGCCGCAATATGGACGTGTGCACGGCACCGGGGACGGCGCCACATGGGAGTACTATTATAACGAGGACCCCGAGGCCAAAAGACAGAGAAAGAAGTTTAGTCAAGTGACTATCGACGAGAAGGTGGCGCGGGCGATCGAGAAAACAAGAGCTGATACCAAAGCTGAGGTAATTCGGGAAGCGGTAGCTACCTGTAGAAATGATATGGCAGTTGCCTTTACAAGCTTGATTCCAACTGTGGTCAGCTGGGTGCAACAAAATCCAAACGCGGCATTAACTGGTTTTCTCATGCCCAGCTTCACCGGGAGCGACTCAATGAACACTGCACCCACACCCGTACCTACTATGGCAACCGCACCCACACCTACTCCAGCACCTGCTCCCGCACCCAGCTCTCACAGCAGCCCTAGCTCCGTCTCTGGCTTGAATGTCGGTCCGTCGACATTGGCTGAGCTCGATGCCCTCGCGGTAAATACGCGTCGCACCCTCATCAACACAACTAATTAATTAATCTTTAGTTGCCGTTCTTTTTGGATCTCTGACGCCGCACATACATGTCTTCGCAGGTCGACTCCACTTCGTGCACCCTCCTTTACGACATGAAGGGCGGGTTGGTGGATGTGGGGAAGGGTACTATAGTGAAGCCCAAGGATCGATTGTTCCACTGCCGGCAGATGCCTGATAACGTCTTAAGGGTCTCCGTGGAGAGTGTGAAAGCGGGCTACGAGGGTTTCCCTCGTCTGATACAAACCGATGGGACCCCCACGCAGTTTGGACATTGCAAAAATTGCCCGATCCTGTGGCCGAAAAATCTTCTTCGTGTCGAGGTGGCCGGGAGCACACCAACGGGACCTCAGGAAGGTATGACCACAACCCCACATACACAACTACAACCATCATCTGTGTTGCTTGGTGAGATCGAGAGACACGAGGAAGGAGGGCCAACCGTTCCGGCGGATGATGCCATCTGCCCCATGGAAGAGGATATGGATCATGACATGAAGGAGGATGACCCTCTCCAGTATCTCAATACCGCATTTGACAACGAAGTAACGATGAGTCAACCATATGAATATGAGATGCATGTACCAGAGCCGGAACGTCCTTGGGAGTGCAAGAAGTATTTGTTCATGCAATCCTTGCAGGACACGCCTCCAGATGCCGGTTCCACCCAAGCTCAACTAATTAGCCAAAGTCGTCCAATGCTGAGCCCGACAACACTAGGGGTGGTGCTCAAGGAGGGTCTGACAGACCCACCAGCACCTGAGCCCACCAAGAAGAAGTAGAGGAAGAGACCAACGAGAAAATCCAATAAAGCTGACAATGTTGGTTCTAGCAGCCAGCTGCCTTCGCAGACCAAGGTTGACAGTGTACCGATGAAACATGCGCCATTAATCCATGTCGCGGGAAAGCCAATGGTACCGACGAATGCGCTAGCTGCCATAACAGGGGATCTCAGGAGACTCCATGTCCATGTGCTTTCGACAGAGAGAGGCCTCCTCGCCTCGGATGATCCAGAATACCCACTTTATACGGTTCATGTGACGAGCAGTTGCAAGATGTACGTCCACACATGCCCCGCGAACCTCTTCTTCCTGTGATTTGATTACATCTTCCAGATGTTTCAAATGAGGACACTCGATTTTACGTTCATCCGCCTGTATCTGTATGCGCTGCACATGAACTACATCGTCAAGAGAGAGCAACTCACCGGTCTTGCGGTTGCGGACCCATACTACATGCATGAGGGCTTCTTGTTAATCAACGAAGCCAACCGTCAATATGTGAGTCAGTACATCGAAGAATTCTTGGTCAGCAATAAGGACAAAGAAATGACTCTCCTACCTTATCATCTCGAGTAAGTCGTCATCCGCGGTAGCCACCATAACACATACATCCTTTCGTGCATTTCAATAATTACTTTGCACGCATGGAGGCTAACTTGATTGTGTATTTTGCGCAGCGGAAGGTGTCGTGTCGTTTTCATCGTTCTTTACCCGCGTTACTCCCGCGCTCTATATTTGGACCCGTCGAAGAACATACAGAAGAAAAATTACACACACATAAAGTATGTTCTGGACAGAGCTCGCCTGGGCTTCAGCATGCGGGGTGGCTACATCCAATGCAAAAAAACAAATAAGGCCGGGTTGTGTTTCGGCCACAAGACTGACTTCTGTTGCATCCAGCAACCGACAAGAAGTGAGAATTATGGATTCTACGTCATCCATCTAATGATGGAGTACAGAAAGGATGTGCAATCACTTTGCATGAAATCTTCATCCGATACCCATATCTAGAGATGGGCCGAAGCCTTTGGAGCTGTGCCGGATAATCGACTTTGAAATGATTTCTATCGGATCCAGCAGGAAATTGCGTCCATCATCACGAAAGACGTCCTCGAAGAGAATGTGATGTCCTATGGCAGCCCAATATCGCGAGCTGACGTCCGAACCCGCATAGCCCTACAGCGTCAGGACATGACGCCTTTCACTAAGCTTGGGTGCACCCTCCCGGATATGGACAAATGGGAAGAGTGCACTGCTTAAAGACAATGTGTCTGTTTAGTTACTTGTTACTTTCTGTACGACGAAACTTCGAATGTCTCAATACGACGAAACTATTATATGTAAATGGTGCCGCGCTCTAGTTAATTAGTTTCGGTATGATGAAATTTGTTAACTATGTTTACTATGCGTTGCTTCTATTTCATAACTATTTCTCCCCACAGGCCGACGTATCTTATGCTGCATATTATCGTTGAATTCGCTTGATGATATATGTGTGTGTGTGTGTGTGTGTGTGTGTGCTGATGTGCATCTCTGACAGGTATATAGATCAACGATGGCGAGGAAGTGGTATGCCATGTATGTAGGGCATGTTCCGGGTGTGTATGATGAGTGCTAGAGTGTCAGGCCCAAGTGTACCGCTTCCCAGGCGGAAGCCAGAAAGGGTTTGATAGCAGAATGGAAGCCAAAGCTAGTTACTTTAGATTCGTAGCGCAACAGAGGATTCAGAACCAGGGCCGCAAAAACTATTACATAATCCCGCTTTTGCTCATCGTGATCGCTCTTATCTCGTATGTCATAGTTTAGGTAGATGATGAAACATGGGTCTGCGGTGACAATGTAAGAGACATGTGATCATTAACTTGTATCGCTATTTCGAGATGATGATGAGATCGACATCATTTGTGTTCGATAATGATGATATGATGAGACAATGTTGTACCACTTCGATGATGATGATGAGACATTCCTTTTTCATATAGTTTCAATGTATGTGTATGTTGTAATTGTATAAAACCTGTAAAAATACAAATACAACAAAAAAATACTAGCAGCAGCGAGGGGTTTTGGAGTAGCAGCGGCGCTGCCTTACTAGTAGCGTTGGACGTAGAGGCGCGCTACAGAGTATTAGCAGTAGTGATGGCCAGAAGCGCGCTACTGCTAGGTGTAGGTAACAGTGGCGCTGGGTAGGAACCACGCTACTGCTAAAATTTAACTGTAGCACCGTAGAAGTAGCGCGGGCACCCGCGCTACTGATAGCCAAAAATCCCACGCTACTAGTAGCCTTTTTCCTAGTAGTGATTGACTGGACTGTTGATTCTTTTTTTTATCCAAAGGAAATAAGGCGGTTACACACTTTCAGAATTATGTGTTCCTTTAGTATTTCAGAAATGTGGAACCGGTCAGTGCATATTTCTACATCCACAATTCCTACATATCTTTGTGTGCAACTCAATCAATTCAGAAATTGCAACTCCTTAAAGTGGGGAGGCAAAGAAAGCACAACTTTTGCAACACAGATATATACCTCAAACCAAACAATATCCTGCCAACTTTCTCTCTCATCTCATAACTAGGAGAAACTGCAAAAATTTCGCTCAAACCATTTGTTCCAAGTTCTGACTTGGCCTATCACTAGAAACAAGAACAGACACATAGTCGTACATTGGATAGTTTCAAGTTGCAACATGCCGACAAGAGAATCGAGATAGAAGCGCGAGGCTCAAGTTTTGCGGCAGTGCGTACATATCAGTTCGTGTAGATTGTCCCTCGCTGCCAGTCCGCTTGCTCCATTGGCGGAGTACTAGCGAGCTAGCTCTGTCGCGTGAGGCGCAAGATGATTAGGCGAGCAGAGGAGGGCACGCAGTGCGGTGCCGTTGAGCCGATGCTACCACACCAACCATCCGGATGCGAGTGGAGGGTTTCATGCGCGATTATTGATTGTTTAGCTAGAGATCAACAATATATTATCTTAAGCCCTATGTAGTGCTCTCGTTTGGCGCATGAGATTTGCGTTTAAAGCTGTGCAGTATCCGCGGAGCCAGCGTTGTTTAGTGCTGCTGATGCTGATGGCAGCCAGTTAGCTCGCGGTGGTCAATCAGGTTGGTAGGCAGCCTCGTGCACCTTTATCCATCCATCAGCAGCTTCTTGGTGCCTTTTCGGATCACAGGAATCCAAATTTCTGGTAGTTTCCGGTATAATACGATGAGAAGAAAGAAAATATGCACCATTTCGTCCATATCCAAACCGGAGTGTAATGGAATGCCATCCATCGGCACGTACCAGCATCGACCGACGCTTGAAGGGAGAGTAGGAGTTTTCAATGGGGAGAAATGCATCAGCAGGTAAGATATTTCTAAGCGTGGTTGGTCAGGGCGTAATTTATAGCTCTTAATCTTGAGAAGCAGGAGGACAGCGCTAGCATCAGGGAGGGAGCAGTTCGCCGATCCTGTGCTTCTGACAATGATCGACCTGACCTGACAGCCATTTGGGGACTGTAGGTTACGTACGAAGAGGCCTATCTGTCTATCCATCTACCATTTGGCTGCTTGTTGTGCCACTCAATCTTCAGCACCCAACTGTACAGAATCAGCTGCTCAAACAGAAGTTTCCGTAACCAGATCAATTATTCTCCTCAGCCATTGCCGTCGAGAACGCGGTAGAGCACGAGACAAAAAGCCCACACACATGGACACCATGATTCAGGAAGGAGAGATTGGGCCGCGCGTTTCATGCACGTACACCATACACGCTATACACGAGCGCATCTACTACTTTCTTGTTCCCTCTAGCTAGGGTTTTCCTTCTCTCGAGGCGATCTTGATCGCCGTCGTTGAGATCGTTCTCTTCCCTACCTCTGCCGTGTCCTCCAGCCCCCTCCCTTCGAGAGGGAGTACGGCGGGACCCTGGTCCAGGCGGGACTGGGGGGAGGGGCTCTAGGGTTATCCTTAAGGCCCGGTGTTCTAGTTGGGTTAGGGTTTGAAGATTTCCATTGCGTCGGACGGAGCTTCGGGATCGCGCTCAGGAGGGACCTCCGAGACGGACGACGTAACAACACTGATGATGGAGCTAGGTCTTCGAGAGGAGGACCTTGATGATGTGGTGTTCGATGAGGATGAGGCGCCGCCGGCAGCGTCACGCTGGATCGCGCTGGTCAGGGTGTACACGCCCAAATCATACAACCAATTTTGGTTCTTTAAGAATATAAGAGCGGCGTGGGATCTAGCTCAGGAGGTCTAGTTCAAACCGCTTGAAGACAATCTGTACACAGCCCAGTTCTCATGTTTGGGAGATTGGGAGAGAGTAACACGCGATGGTCCATGGAACTTTCGGGGAGACGTCGTTATTCTGAAACCATATGACGGATTGGCAGTTCAACTTGATACTATCGAGATCTGGCTGCAGATTCATGATGTCCCACCATTGTATGCTCATCTAGTGCCATCTCTAGCTCAAAAAGCTGGAGAAGTCTTATATGCAGAACCCCAATCACATGACTTTGTGGGGAATTTCCATCGGGTTTGGGTCCGAATTGATGTCAACAAGCCTTTGAAGAATGTAGTTTCTATGATAAGGGATGGAAAGCGCCAAATATACAGGGTTAAATATGAGAAGCTTCCAGATTGGTGTGCGGTCTGTGGTAAGCTGGGCCATCTATACAAAGAACATGGCAGTTGAATCCACCCTCCTACAGCACTGTTTTTCAAAGATCTTCGAGCCTCCTGGTCTATGCGTACTGGACAGGGTCCCGGTGGGGGCCGTGGCCGGAGGGGAGACCGGAGAGGAGGCCGGGGAGCTCGGGGAAACGACACCTTCTCTCATGAAGATGTGGGCAGTGAAGGGAAGGAGGATTATACCTCCAAAGCTGATACAGATATGACAGAGGCGGACTATGTCAGGAAGAGGACGCAGATGCAACATGTGCCGCAATCAAGCCATAATGTGCCTGGCACAGGAGGCCAGGGGGCGACCCTTGCGCTGCCATCTCCCGCCACTGATCCTTTGAGTCCGAGCAGCAAACAGGACCTGAAGAGGGCTAAAACAGATGTAGCAACTGATGATTTGCAGAAAAGTGGCGATCTTGGCAAGATTGTCTCAACGTTGGCGGGCTCCTTCGAGGAGTGCCGCCGGGCCCAATGCATATCTTTTGTTGGAACTGTCGTGGTGCGGGTAAAGGTGCGACAGTCCGTGAACTTCGCGATTTCGCGAGGCAATTTACCCCTACCCTGTTGTGCGTCGTTGAAACTCAAATTGAAGGTGCTAGGGTAGAAGCTTTGGCTGGAACATTGGGTTTTGATAACTCTTATGCTGTAAGTAGTCAAGGTTTGAGTGGTGGAATAGGCTTGTTTTGGAATAATTCAATAAAGGTTGAAATTCTTGGTTACTATGTTTATCATCTCGATGTGTCTGTTGAGGAACAAGATGCCGAGAAGTGGAGGATGACTTGCGTTTATGGTGAGGCACAAACACACATGAGGCATCACACCTGGACAACTTTAAAAAACATTAGCACTTTGAGCGATCTTACCTGGCTTTGTTTGGGTAATTTTAACGAGGTTTTACGTCCAGATGAACATCAAGGAGTTGGTCAACGTAGCAACGCTCAGATCCAAGCCTTCAGAGAAGTTCTTGACGTTTGCATGTTGCTTGATCTGGGATACAAAGGCAATTTTTGGACATTTGAGAAGACGGTAACAGGTGGGAGCTATACGAGGTGTAGACTTGACAGAGCTCTCGCTAACGCGTCATGGCTGGCCAAGTTTCCGCTGGCTGCGGTCACGCACTTAACGGGGGTAACATCAGATCATGCCCCCCCTACTGCTAGAGCTGGATGCTGGTACTCATGAGCGGATACAGAGACCATTCAGGTATGAGCTAGTGTGGGAGTAGCACAAAAACTTCCATCACAAGATAATTTCTGGATGGGGGGCGGGACCCCCATGCACTTCTGTGGCAGAACTGGGCCAGAAGATGAAGGATCTTGCGAACGATTTACAGAGGTGGAGTCGGGATACGTTTGGAAGTGTAAGAAAAGAGATAAAAAAAACTCAAACTTATGCTTGAGGAACTGAAGAACGACCCGGCGAGATCTGGTCCTTCCCATGTCGAGCTCAAAATTAATGAGAAGCTGATAGAGATGTACTACAGGGAGGAGATTATGTGGCGGTAGAGAGCTAGGGTTGAATGGTTGTCGGCAGGGGACAAAAACACAAAGTTTTTTCACCTTCGAGCTAGTCTTCGCCGCAAGAAGAATATGATCAAAGCACTTCAGAACTCGCTAGGAGTAGAGATCTCCGACCCAGCAGAGCTAAAGGTTTTGGCTAATGATTTTTATAAATCCTTATATCTATCTGAAGGGGTCCAGAACATGGATGCGGTGCTCGATCATGTCCCGAGGAAGGTGACAGCCGAGATGAACTCCAACCTGTGTGCCCCGTACACCAAAGAGGAGGTCAAGATCGCTCTATTTCAGATGTTTCCGACCAAAGCTCCGGGTCCAGACAGTTTTCCTGCTCATTTTTACCAAAAGCACTGGGAGATTTGTGGGGATGAAGTGACAAATATAGTGATCACAATCGTGAATGGTGAGGAGAGCCCGGAAGCTATCAACGATATTGTTCTGTTTTTGATCCCCAAGGTAACGAACCCCACGGTACTTGCTCAATTCCGGCCTATAAGCCTTTGTAATGTTCTGTATAAAATAGCCTCCAAAGTGATAGCAAACAAGTTGAAAACTATATTGCCTGACATAATTTCTGAGGAATAGTCTGCGTTTGTGCCTGGGAGGTTGATTACGGATAATATCATCTGTGCTTATGAGTGCTTACACTTTATGAAAAAACCGAGAGCAAAATCAAATAGTTATTGTGCTTTGAAGCTAGACATGATGAAGGCATATGACAGGTTGGAATGGGCTTATCTGCGAGGTATCATGACCAAATTGGGATTTGATCATCACTGGATAGATGTGGTCATGGGCATGGTCTCTTCAATCTCATTATCTGTTTGTTTTAATGGCAAGAAGCTTGACTCTTTTTTACCAACATGGGTATCCGGCAGGGAGACCCAATCTCCCCCTGCTTGTTCTTGATTGCAGCAGAGGGCCTTTCATGCCTCCTTAAATCAAGTTCTCAATCGTCTCTGATAGGTATCCAGGTGACACCCACGGCTCCTACCGTTAACCACTTCTTGTTTGCAGATGATAGACTGTTGTTATTTAAGGCGAGTGGGGAGAGTTCAACTACGGTGTCAAACCTACTTGATACATATTGCAATGCTTTCGGACAGCGGATCAACAATGAGAAATCCTCAATTTTTTTCAGCAAGGGTTGCCCGGTGCAGGTGAGAGAAATTGTCAAGAACAATCTGCAGGTACACAATGAGTCTTTGAGTGAGCGCTACCTGGGCATGCCGACAGACGTTGGCCACTCAAAGAATGGTACGTTCAAATATCTCCGGGATCGTGTTTGGGAGAAAATCAATGGGTGGATGGAGAAATTACTATTAGCTGCTGGCAAAGAAGTTTTGATCAAATCTGTTGCATAAGCTATACCGGTCTATTCTATGTCTTGCTTCAGATTGCCACGAGGATTATGTGAGAGCATAATGTCACTTATCCGACAATTTTGGTGGGGCTCCAAGCATGGTAAGAGAAAGCCTAGTTGGGTTGCGTGGGATATAATGACTCTACCAAAGCACTTGGGAGGCCTAGGATTCCGTGACATGGATATTTTTAACCTTGCACTTCTGGCAAGGCAGGCATGGCGTACCCTTACAGATAGCACTTCGCTGAGTGCCCTTATTCTCAAGGCAGTATATTTCCCACATTGTTCGCTCCTCCAAGCCGAACTTGGGCCGCATCCATCCCAGATTTGGTGGGCGATATTGGATGGCCGTGACATCCTGGCACAAGGGGTCATTAGGCGCATTGGAGATGGAGAGACAACGGATATCTGGATGCATAACTGGATCCCACGCGACGGCATCAAGCGACCCATCAGTTCACTTGTTCATAACCCGCCGGAGAAGGTGGCGCAGCTCATAGATGCAACGTCGGCAACATGGAATGAGAACTTGGTACGCTCATTGTTTACTCATTTTGATGCGGAAGAGATCCTACGGATTCCTTTATGCACACGTCGTGTGGGGGATTTTTGGGCTTGGCATGAGGAGCCTCGAGGAACTTTCAGTGTTCGCTCAGCTTACCGGATGATACTAAAGACGAAACATAGCAGGGAGGCTTGGTTATATGAGGAGGACGGAACATCCTACGAGCAACAAGAGACAAAGAAGTGGTCCATGATCTGGCACATGCAAGTTCCATCCAAACTCAAGGTTTTTGTGTGGCGGCTGGTTCTTCAATCCATGCCAATGGGTTCGCTCTTCAAACACCGTCACATGGCAACAGAGGATACTTGCTTGATATGTGGGGTTGTTGACACTTGGAAACATACTCTTATTTCATGTCCGATGGCGGCGAGTGTGTGGGCGTTGGCCCTGGAGGAGTTGGTGCAGCATATGGTGGATCGTGAGGAAGTATGCCCGAAGGAGTGGCTGTTTTCTATGCATGAAATATTGACAAAACAACTCTTTGATCGACTAGTGATGACGCTTTGGGCAATATGGGCCGCCAGGAGGAAGGCAATTCATGAGAATATATTTCAGCCACCTTATTCTGTCGACAGCTTTATAACTAAATATTTAGGTGAGGTACAAGTGACCAACTCCAGGCATCCATCGACGGTCACTCCAATCAGCGCCAGACCGAGGCAATGGGTAGCCCCGCCCGCAGGGGAGGCGAAGTTCAATGTTGACGCGGGCGGTGACCAGTTATGGTGGAGCAGTTGGGGTCATTTGCAGAGATGACAGAGGTATGTTCATGGGAGCGTCTCGACTCTTTCTTTCGAATACATTGTGGATCCCCCGACGTTGGAAGCTCTCGCCATCAGAGAAGCGCTCGCTTTGGCGGATGACCTCTATTTGAGGCGCATACAAGTAAACGGTGGTGCAGGATTTAAAGGAGGAGAATTTGGCGAGCTATGGAGCAGTTATTCATGAAATAGTTGAACATTCTTTAGCCTTTGATTTTTGTAATTTCAGTCATGAATTTAGGAGCTCAAACTTTGAAGCTCATAACTTAGCAAAGCGTGCTTTATCTCGGTGATGGTCGCCATGTTTGGCTAGAACACCTCGAGAACTTACCATCCGTCTCTATAAACATTGTGACGAAATAATAAAAGCTTCGCGACGTTGTCTCAAAAAAAAATACTTTCTTGTTACATTTTATTTTGCGGATTCTTGTTACATTTTCTTACTCCTTCACTTTTCATGTCACTTGGAATCACAATCTTCCGCACATCGATCGATCGGCCGGCCGGATGGCGAGGGCGCTCCGGCCGCGACGACTCCAACGCTTCTTCCTCGATCCCACGCCCGGTTGCGATCGCGGCCAGTGTAGATATTGTTCCTGGACAGACGTTATTTGGTGTAGTATTCTATAGTTGCAGCAGTAATACAGTATGATGGTAGTACGACGTGGTATGATGGTTCCGCAGGTGGGTGGGACGCGTACACCCCGACTAATTCCGATGGTTCGCAGTCACCGAACCTGCCGCATCCGCATGCATGATGTTCCTTCACTTTCTCAACCCCAGTCCCCCTGCATCCTCCTCTCCTCCCTTCCTGCTGCCTTCTGCTGCTGTTGGGTCGCTGCACGATTACTTGGGCTAACACAAGTGCTATATAGTTAGCCAAAAGGGGGATAATACTAGTAATACTTGAGCAAAAAAAAACTAACACTGCTAGTTATAGTTAATCCTATAGTACTAATTTGGCACCATACTCGCATCTGTATGTATGACTAGACAGTACACACTTTGACCTTCTGTAGTGTCTGTCGGTGCGATGTACATACTCGTATATGTCATGATTTCCTCCGAATTTCAAAGACGTGGGCAAGGATCCTTTTGATTACTTTGATAATAATCGCACAGCCTTTTTTCTGCCTTTTTCTCGAGGCCGGCTGTTGACTATTTTAGTAGTACATTTGCCTTGCGTAATGCTACTGCTTCAGTAGCACATTTTGTTAGGCATTGGGTGGACCGGGCCGGTTCAGGGCATATATAGTCTCTGCTAGTGCTGCTCCATTTTCCTCGTGTTGACATTTGGTTCTTTTTTTTGGTTATTAGGACGGACGGTTCGTCATCGCGTCAAACACCAACAGCTAGCACAGAGCGACATGACACTGTGCTTGGAAATTTATTGGTTACTCCCTCCGTCCCATAATATAAAAATGTTTTATACACTGAGCGTTTTTTACACTACACTAGTGTATAAAACGTTCTTATATTATGAGACGGAGGGAGTAGTTCATCCCGAGTTGTCAAGCATACGTGCTCTCGGTCTCCCGTCTATACTGACCTACATACTTTATGTAGTACTCCGTATTAGCTTGACAAAACATGTTATTCAGATGTCTCTACTAGTATTCTTTTAGCTTGCGACATGACAGCGTGCTATGTGCTGTGGTTGGGCAATTTATTCATGCATGCTAGTACTTGTTAGTTAACACCAAGTTATCAAGCGCGCATACGTTTTCTCGATCTGATTACGTCTATACTGACCTACGTAGTACATACTCTAGTATTGTGTGGCAGGGCCAAGTGTTTCTGCAAAGGGTGTGATAGATCTCGGTCGACTGAGATTTATCCAAGTCTCGGTAGAACATACGAAAAAAAAAGAGAAAGAATTTAAAACAAAATTTTGCACGATCTCCATCTAGAATCTAACGAATATAACATCGATAAGTCTCAGATGACCGAGATTTTTTTTTACGAGAAATTTTCAATCTATTCATCTTCAACCATGGCAGTAGAAAGAACAACAGAAGTAATAAAAATTACAACCATGTCCGTGGACCAGCTAACGACGACTACAAACATTTGAGCGAGCCGAAGGCGCGCCGCCATCATCGCCCCTCTCTCACCGGAGCCGGGCAAACCTTGTTGTAGTAGACAGTCGGGAAGTCGCCGTGCTAAGACCCCATAGGACCAGCGCACCAGAATAGCAACCATCCCCGATGAAGAAAGTCGTAGATCAGAAGGATCAAACCTGTAAACACTTAAACAAAGACCGGATCCAAATAGATCCACCGAAGGTCCCACAAGATCCAACGGAGACAAACCTCCACATGCCCTACGACGATGCAAGACGCACCATTGAGACGGGGATAGAACGTATGAGACATTATTCCTAACAAGGGACATCGCCACCGCCACACAGCCCCAACCAAGACACCAAATCTAACAAGAACGAGAACGGGGTCCCACCGATCGGCGGGGGGCCGAGATCCTCCGCACCTCCGTGGCCTAGAGGCCATCGGAGATGGGACGGACGGCGGCGGCGCCGACGGGAGGAGAAGAGCTTTTCTTAGCAATCCTGTTATGAAAAACTCTTACGTGGGCAATACAAAATCATGTAACAAGGATCGATGCACCTAAAATGGGTCCAATAAGAAACATGCAAAGTGATGGAAAAGAAAAAGGCGAGGCGGCAAAGGCAACGAAACCGTATAAAGGCATCTCCAACGGCGATGCGTAAATTTCCTCTCGCATCCATATGTGGACATGGGATCAGTCTGCGGACACGCATGCGGGAAAACATCATCCAACCATAGCCGCATACATTTCAACTTGCACTTAAATAAACCAGACGAAATTCATGCAAACCGACCAATATTCATCAAAATTCGGATAGAAAATAGCATAAATCATCCATACATAGCATGCAACTTAAGTCTAGTACAACAATGTCTCTAATTCGACTAGATGAACCGGATGTCCAACAAGTTTTTCATCAATGGATCAAGTCGTCCCACACATACTGCCCCTTCAACTTCAACAGTGTGTGCACGTAAATGACCGTCCCTCTGTCCCGTGGTACACCACGACAGCGTGTGCGGACTACATATAATGTGTGGACCAACATTGAGTGAATGATGCAAGAGGAAGCAAAACTTACGATCTCGTCCTCTGCCGCGTGCAATGGTCATCTTGCCTCGAGCTGATGAACCACGTTGGAAACTTGGTGACGCTGATCTTGGTAGTGTGCTAGCGATACGACAACGACCTCACGTTCCGTATTTGAATCATGTACATGTCGTAGGGCGGAATGTGCTTTCGTGCATGAAACGTTTCGTGCACTTGCTGCCAGAAGGCCTACCCTTTGCTCCCGCCTATGAAATCCGCGGATACGACCAACCACACATCGATCGCACAAGAACCCATCATCCATGGTCAAGTGGCTCACCATCCTTCGTATTCTATAAAACGACATAGCATTTGAAAATAACCTCAACACCTGTCGGGCGTGGTGTCCGCCATGGAGGTCGTCGACAGGGAGCGGAGTGTACCTTGGGACAAACATCTCCAAGGTGGACAGCTCCGTCGTAGAGGCGAGCGGGCGCGTCGGCGCTGGTTGCGGACATCCGACAATGGCTCTGTGGCGACCGGAGACATACAACAGCGGCGACGGAGGTGGAGGGTTGCGGGTGCAAAGTAAGCGGGGAGGGCGGGGATGTTGGAGTCCTACGTTTCGGGGGTCCGGACTCCCGCAAACCTCCCCCACTTTGTCTCCAATTTACGTGAGAAAATGCGTCTGGACCACCTTGCGGACCGATACAGACCCGCATTAGATGACTTTCACGGTCCCAAACGGATGCGGGCGTTTGCGGGTCCGTGTTGGAGATGCCTTTAACATACTATCGTCCGCACGTTCGTATTGTCACATGCAAGCTAAGCTAAGAGGTCAATGAAGGGAAGAAGTGACACGACCTACCAAACAACCAACAAATGAACGACCCACAGGCATCACAACCGACGTGGGCAGTTGTGTTCATGCATGAATCCGGTAATAACGCTTGTGATCTGCCCTTTGAAAGATCTACTATTGCTTGCCTCTCCCAGTCTCCGGTCTTGTCCATCTCGGCTGGTGCATGGTGTCGGAGGAAAGGCTAAGCTGATCGCACCGGCGTAACCAACCGTCGCCGTCGAGTCCGGTGGCGATAACGAAATTAAGTAAAGTCCTCCCCTCCTTTTCCACGAGCAGGACAGCTTTCGCGGGGCACAGCGCCCTTAGAGCATCTCTAGTGGATGGTGTATATGGAGGTGGATGCTAAATATACACGATCAAAATCAAAAAATGTCTCCCAGTGAATCGTGTATCTATACACATCGCTCCCACGAGCGTACCTGGCGTGGGACTAAACACGACCGAACCACGCTCGTGGGCTCGCGAACAGAAGGGAAAAGAAGAGAAAAAATCCTCCCGCTCCCGCTCCAGTTCCTCTCCGGCCGCCTCCCCAAGGTCGCCGTCGCCCCTCTCCGGCCGCCGCCCAAGGTCGCCGTCGCGTCTCCTCTCCGGCCGCCGCCCAAGGTAACCATTTTTTCCTTTCTCGCAAGCGGGAGCAGAGGGGCGGCGGAGCGGTGGGGGGGAGGGGGGAGATGCAGGGGCGGCGGCCGGGCGCGCGGTGGGGGGGAGGGGGGAGATGCAGGGGCGGCGGAGCGGTGGGGGGAGGGGGGAGATGCAGGGGCGGCGGCCGGGCGCGCGGTGGGGGGAGATGCAGGGGCGGCGGCCGGGCGCGCGGTGGGGAGGAGGGGGGAGATGCAGGGGCGGCGGAGCGGTGGGGGGAGGGGGGAGATGCAGGGGCGGCGGCCGGGCGCGCCTGTCTGCCGAGGCGGCGGGACGAGCGGCGCCGTGGGGAGATGCAGGCCTTTAAACATGTCATGCCATTTTTTGGGGCAATTTTTCCAACCCCAGTGCATGCAATCTATGCTCCCTAACATACCAGGAAATCCTCTTTCCTCCCTTATTGCAAGTAACCTAGCAATGTCTTCTTCATTTGGAGATCTCAGGTACCTTTCCCCAAAAACTTCACAAACTTTGATCACAAATTTCTTGCAAGACTCTAAATTAGTAGCCTCGGCGGACCGGATGTTAGCATCCACATTGCCGCGGTCATCTTTTGCAGAGGATGTAACCCAAGAGCTCCAGAAGCACTTCTTTTTTGAGTAAAATAACCATCATAATCATGCTCAAGTATACCATCGGCTATGCGTTTGAACAAATTACGGGACATCCTAAATCTGTGCATAAAAAGTAAATAAGACAGGGAAATGAAAAAAGGCTAAAGCAGAGAAGTGTAGTAATTACGAACCTTCGTCGAAACAAATGTTCGGGATAGCGAGGAACTTCTTTGAAGTAGTCGTCCCACAGAAGAACAAATCCGGCATCTCTTCCTCGATTGATTGTTTGACGTCCATGCTTGAAACCGCCATGGCGTCGAGCGTTCATCCTCTCTTCCTCCTCGCGCTCGGCGAATGCTGCAAGTATGAGTTCATCGTCGCCAGATGAAGATGACGAAGAACTCATGTCCAAAGTGGATGTGTTCATTGTGTTGCGTGAGAGACGATAGAGAAATCTAGGTGAGAAGAGAAGTCACAGATAGAAGTGCTAGAAGAAAGATGGTAGGGGTGGTTTATATAGAGAAATATGACCGTTGAAAATATAGCCGTTGAAAATATAGCCGTTTGAAAATATAGCCGTTGGAATATACACGTCCAAATTTACACGTTCCACTGAAAAACTGATAGGTGTATATTTTAGCAAGGTGTATATAGACGTGTATATGGAGATATACACGTCCAAATTTACACCATCCACTAGAGATGCTCTTAGAGCAACTCCAACGGGCCGATCCAAACGGACGGCGATTTCGTCCGCTTTTTGTCCGTTTGGGTCGGCCGCCCGCCCGCATCCGTCATGCTTTTCATATGGATCGGCAGCGCGCCCAACGCGCCGACCCATATGTGCAGGCGTGGCCGGCTAGCCGCCCAATATATTGCATTCAACATATTATGAAATGAAAATTTAACAAATAAAATAGTTTAGCCGTCCAAATAAATAGTATAGTTTTACAGGTCAAATAAAAATAAAAATGTTTCACATAGTTTTGCAAACGAATAAAAGAAGATACATCTATTGGTTGCCAACCTGAGTTCATATATGCTCAACCAAATCATTTTGCAGTTGCACGTGAGTTTTCCAATCACGCATGTCTTCATGAAACTGAGTGAACTGCTCAAATGTTGTCGCTACTTCATGCTCAGGCACAACATTCTCACCCTAAAACTGAAAGCCTTGATAGTACAGACGTTCCGGGCGCTCGTCTTCTACGATCATATTGTGCATGATCACACAAGCAGTCATCACCTCCCATAATTTCTGCGTGCTTCAAGTATTAGCAGGATACCGAACGATGCCCCATCGAGATTGCAAAACACCAAAGGCACGCTCGACATCCTTTCTAGCACTCTCTTGCTCTTGGGCAAATCTTTTCCTTTTCTCTCCGACAGGGTTGGGTATTGTCTTTACAATAGTGGTCCACTGAGGATAGATACCGTCATCCAAATAGTACCATTTGTCGTAGTTGTGGCCGTTGACAGTAAAGTTCACCGGTGGGCTGTTTCTTTCGGCAAGCCTAGCAAACACGGGCGAGCGCTGAAGCATGTTGATATCATTGTGTGATTCAGCCATGCCAAAGAAAGAGTGTCTGATCCAGAGATCTTGAGATGCCACGGCCTCTAGTATGACAGTGCAAGCCCTGACATGTCCCTTATACT
The DNA here is from genome assembly GCF_018294505.1 of Triticum aestivum. Taxonomy (NCBI): domain Eukaryota; kingdom Viridiplantae; phylum Streptophyta; class Magnoliopsida; order Poales; family Poaceae; genus Triticum; species Triticum aestivum. The sequence continues at coordinate 161,631,954 of NC_057814.1, read as the reverse complement.
GCCCTTGCCAAGCAGAAGGGCAGTTCTTCCACTCCCAGTGGATGCAGTCTATGCTGCCAAGCATCCCCGGGAAGCCCCTGCTAGCATTCATCGCCAACAAACGGGCTGTATCTTCAGCTGTCGGCTCTCTCAAGTACTCAGAGCCAAACACAGCAATCACAGCCTTGCAGAACTTATACAGGAACTCTAGGCATGTAGACTCGCTCATACGGACGTACTCGTCAATGAGATCACCGGGCACTCCGTATGCAAGCATTCGGATGGCGGCAGTGCATTTCTGATAAGAGGAGAAACCAATCTTGCCGACGGCATCCTGTTTGCACTCGAAGTAGTCATCATAGCCGACCACTCCCTCTCTAATATGGTTGAAAACATGCCTACTCATACGGAACCGGTGGCGGAATTTGTGATGTTTGAACAACGGGTTTATTGTATCAAAGTAGTCCTTCCAGAGAAGGAAATGCCCGCTCTCCCGGTTACGATTCAACGCCGGAAGGTGGCCCGGAATGGAGCCACGGAACAACGGCCGCTGGTTGTTGAGGTGGTGATGGACCAACACGGCAGCCAATATCTCCTCCTCGTCATCGGACGACGAATCGTCGGAGTCGCAAATGAAATTGTGGAAAAAGAACTCGTCGGCGGAGTCCATTTTCGTACCTTGGCAAACTGTCGAACAGCTTGCGGGCGTCGAAGAAGGAGACGGCCGGCGAGGGAAGACGCGGCGCCCACAGACCAGCTAGCTGCCTGCCGGAGTCCGACGAGTGTGACGGCGTCCGACGAGCGTGCCGGTCGTATGTGGCGGGGGCGGCGAGGCGTCTTCTTGGTCGCGGGCGGCTGGGCGGTGGGGGAAGCGGCGGCGGAAACTAGTTTGCTCTCCGGCGGCGGACGACTGGGGGCAGGGGCGACGTTGCTGGGCGGATGTGGAGGCGGCGGCAGCTGGAAGAGTCGCCAGCAAAAATGGGCGGCGGCGGCGGTGACGGAGGAGGCGGGGGCGAGGGTTGCTTATTGGCCGGGGGGAGGGAGGCCAATGTGCCACAGACCAGCAGGCTCGGGGACAGGAGTAGGCGAGCGCGCGCGTCCGTCTCGTGCCTGCGCCGACGCAAATCAGGCTCAAAAAAAGGCCGGGAATGGGTCGCCCGCGGATGAAAAACGGACGCGCGTCCGTTTGGGTTGACGCGTTGGGCCGTCTTTTCTGTCCGCGCCGACCCAAACAGACGGCCGCGGACGAAATGGATCGCCCGATTGGAGTTGCTCTTAACTCCTCCTCCTCCTCCTCTTTCCTTCCCGTCCCCGGCTAGGCTAAACACGACGTGGACGACGGCCGACGGGAGCTCCTGGCGGCCAGGTGTGTGCTCGGCCGTTCTCCCCCCGCGGTTCAGTTGATCAATTAAGCGGCGCTCGCTTTCGCTTCTGTCGCGGGTTGCCGAGTCACGACGGTGCCTTTGGGTCTCTCGAGAGTTTGGCGAAAGTGATGGTGAAATCTGTGGGGATTCACCTGCCGATTATCAGGCTAGCCGTGGAATTTCCTACTGGGTAGGCGCGCGATTAGGCAGATGTCCAATGCGGCGCTGAATTATTATTCTGGGCTCGGTTATTTCTCTTCTTGCCGATGCTCTGCTCTGCCCTGCATATGTCTGCATATACTGGTCGTGGAATTATCGTCCATGGAAAGCATCGGTCATATTATAAGATTGATCTTTGCTTGCTCACTCAGCTCGATCAATAATTCGCGAGCATTTGTTTGCATGCGGAGAAGGGAGAATACGGGGCATGGAATCGATCGATTGGCGATGACAAGACCGTATGGGGGTTTTAAATGGCAATCTAGTAGGATGCCTTTGCACGCACATTCTCTGAATTCATGTGTCTCTATACGAGTGTCAAAGTGGTTGCCAACCAGGCGCTTCGCTGGATGTGAAACGAGATGCTTTCGGATCATCACGCACCAAAGCGCGTCCGTCCGGCCGGGGAAAGGCAGAAGCCGATAGAAGAGTGGTTTGCTAGCACCTCGTCCGTTGTTCCCCTCGAAATGGAACTAGTGCTGTACGTACAAATTGCTTAAGTTGAGAAATTTTAAAATGCACCTGGCCGTACGGCTGCAGAAAACGCCGAATGAAACACAACCGATCGAGAGAGGGGGGCATTTTCTTCTTGATGTTCGAAAAACCCTGTAGGATGGCAAGTGACAGGGTGGACTGGCTCGGGCATGCATGTGCGGTGCGTTATTGAACTGATTGATCCACCGGTTATCACTAGCATACAAATCCCAGTTTTGCTATAACTCATCTAGATGAGATTTAATTTGGTCTCATTCATCTTTTATAGCCACTGGATGTGATGCTATAAGATATGTGTATGCTGACGTGGGTTGTATCCGTTCTTGCTTTCCAGGTGAATGAGACCAAATTACGTCTCATCTAGATGAGTTCTAGGTACTCCCTACAAATCCAGCGTACGTTGTCAATTTTGTATTTTGAACCTTTCTTAGACTTAGATATTTCGATCGCTGCTGCAGCATGATCCTGACCTCCGGTGCGGTGCACAATGTCAATGGAGCCTGATCATGCTACTAGTGTCGTGCATGTGAGAATTTGGGTTTATCTCTGCGTGGCATGTGAAGGGTCAAAAGGGAGAGGAGAGGGGATGAGGACTGAGCAGAGGGGTACCACTTGAAGAGTTATAGGCAGTGGCCGAGACCAGACATGCAGGGAGCATGGTTGACGTTTGACACAGGACCTCTTGCCACCGTGGAATGCATGGGTTGAAACCCTGTGTTTTTCCACGGCCGGTCCACACGGGCCAGCGTACGTGTCTGGCTCGAGCAAGGAGACGTTCACATGTACGCCGTACTGCCGGCGTGATTGCGACGTGTGACACGTAGCCATACCGTCCTTGCAGAAGATGGCATGGAGAAGAGGAAAGGAAAACGAGTCAAGTCCGTGCCAGAAATACGTGGGAATCCAAGTACGTAGGTAGACTGGTTTGGTTTTCCTGACTAGTATAACCTCCTGCACCTGCAGCACGATAAAAGTGTCAGGCTTAGAAGTTAGAAGACGCTGGTGCTCGGCCCCATGCATTCGTCTCGTCGTCCTGATCTCCATTGCCGGTTGACACCTTGATCTCCTGTGCAGCACGTGAGCAGCGAGGCTATGCAATATGCATGCGTGTGTACGTGTAGGGGTGAGTGCGTGCGTGGCGAAGATAGAGCAGCAGGCACCGCAGGGTGGAGTCGGCGCACAGTTGACACTGTAGAAAGCTGTTGCTTCGGCATATATGTACGGGAGCTTGGGAAGTATCGTATATATGTGTTCCACGGTCAATTGTTTCACACCAGCGAGGCCACCGTCACCGTCTCTCGTTCGGAAAAAAGAGTAGTGTGCAGTGCGAGATGCAACGCGTAGCCAGCCATGCCTTCCTTGCCGGAAGTTAGAGCGTCTCCAACGGGCGCACAAAAATATCGCGCCCAATAAAAGTTATAGCGCGCCACTTTAGCATTTTTAGTGCGCCGGGACCAACATTACTTTAGCAGACGCACAAAGACGCGCGCCCAAAAAACAGAGAGTGCAAATTGTGAAGCGCGCCCAATCCGGAGCCCAAAATATGCTGCGCGCAATAGCGTTTTTCAGCGCGCGCCCAAAACTTTTTAGCGCTACAGCATCTACTGGAGCTGTTGGGCGTCAAAAAACGAATTTTTCGTGTACAAATATCGCATGGTAGAAATCAACTTTGAGTCATTTTTCTCTGCCGGGCAACAAATTCTATGATATTTTCCCTGCTTCTTCGGGGCAACATTTGTGTCCAGTAGAAGGCTGGCACAACGTACACAGACAATTGGGCACTAAAGCTATCACTGGTCCACCAGTAGCCTTCATAGGTTGGGCAAATGCTATCCTAAGCTACAGCCTAGTACACCAGCATGCACCACAATACGTTCAAGACGTCAAGTTATAAGGTGCTCGACAGCATTCGTCCTTTCCCGTTCCTAATTGACACTCGGACTGCATGGGTGTACGTACGATTGATGCTGGACAAAAGAGAAGGAAGTGACCGTGGTCGGCAGTGCCGGAGCGCGAAATGGAACCGAACAAAAGGGTTCGGGGTGATTGTCCTGTGCATGTCGACCGTCATCCGTTCCTCGAGCTGCGTGCTCGGGCGCTGTCCTGTGCATTTTCGGTGCTGCAGGACTTGTAAACACTACGTAACTGCTTGATTGATGGAGTTTTAGGGTCACTAACTTCACGTCCTTTCGAAATCTGTAGGATCAGAAACCCACAGAAAATGTTGATGGAAAGATGATTGATAGCAATGGGAAAAACAAACGCATCGTCGCCGCCCCGTTCGTTCCCATTGACATTAGGCCAACTCCAACAGGCAAAAGCACATCACCAGTCCGAGGCGCCTTCAGGTCGGCGACACTAGAAAAGCGCATGCGTTCGAGGCTACGAGGAGGAACGAACAAGCTGGGTGGATTCCACCCGTTTTTAACAGCGGATGGTTCCACATCCATTTGCCGTAAACGGCGCACTCCCTGCAGAATCTCGCTCTCGCTTTTTTACCTCACATTCACATCACATCGGTGCTCTCTTTCGTTTCTTTTCTGGTGGTAGCGCCCGTCGATGGTCGAGAAGAAAGACGTCAGTCAAGGCAGCCCTGATGGCGCTCGTATCTCCTCCTCTTCGCCACGTGTAGCGACAGGCGACGGCCGACGCGACGGCCCGGTTGTTGAATCGGACTGCCGAGCCGCACACGTACGTACAGGCAAAGCCGTTGTACGTACGTACCGTCGGTCTCTCACGGCTGCAACCCACCGCAGAGGACGGATACGTATATGTACAGGAGTCTATATATGCCAGAACCGTGTGGCTCGGTGCATGTGTGGTCTGTGAACATGCACATTGTCCGCGAGGACACGAAAGGAACACTTTCCAGAGTTGTGAATCTTTTCTGGGTCTCGACGGCGCTGCTGCAGGGCCGGGAAAGGAAGAGGGGACCGTGTGTATATGCTGCACTCGTTTGGGTGGCACTGCAAAGGGGCGTTCACATATTAGCCATCGAACGAGCCTTTGATAAAGCATGCAACCGATCGAATCTACTCCCTCCGTTTCTAAATATAAGTCTTTGTAAAGATTTCACTATGAACCACATACGGATGTATATAGACGCATTTTAGAAGTAGATTCACTTATTTTGCTCCGTATGTAGTCCATAATGAAACCTCTTTCTCTACAAAGACTTATATTTAGGAACGGAGGGAGTACCAGGTAGGCATTCCTTCCATACCTGCGTATGTAGCAGTTCCTCGGCCAGGAAGTACTTTCTCTAGTCTAGTTCCAACCGTTGGTGGTTTTAGGGCAATGTTCCTTTTCTTTTGGCGAGGAGGGTGAATTCTTCCTCGTCCTGCATTCACCAATACGCTGTGAGCAAAGCTCGTTGTCGCCTTTGGCCTCCTTCTCAGCCGAACAAATTTGTTAAAACCCAGGACCATGTATGAGCGGCAGTTGAGAATTCATCGAAGTAAACCAAAAGACACCAGCGGACATGATCTGGGTAGCAAATCGGCGTCCCAAAGAACAAAATGCCGGAGAGGGCCTCTAGAACGCCCCCACATCTGTCCACGCGGAGTTGAGGAACACAAATCTCACACACTTCCTGACCAAACCGACGTAGGGCAAGCTTCATCGGTTGGAAATGGAGCCGGAGGACCAAGACGCATAGTCACATTGTCCACTCCGCATGACAATGCGACAAAGGCAAACCTACAAGAGAAATTCTAGACCCGAAGAACAGATTTGAGGATACAACGCCTTTCACACGCCAAAAAGTATCACCGGGACGAGTGGCGGAAAGATCTTACTCCACGCAGGCAATGACATCTTCTGCCACTACCGAATGGAGAAAAAACTAAATTTATTCCTAACCCTACCGTCACCATACTGAAGCCCTAGGGTCTCTGCCTCTCTCGTCACCAGAGCGACAGCCAGAGGAAGAAGGGACCCAGGGTCTCGCCAGGGAGTAGGGTAGATCAGCCACCGTCGCCCTGTGTCGCCTAGCCCAGTTTGCATGAGCGAAAAGAACCCACTAGTTACATACCGGTTCCACATGCTATATATAAAAACTATTTTCACATTAGAAAATTTTGTGTAGTATTTTTCAAGACTGGTTCCCCTTGACCTCTGCTGGCTTCATGGAAGATTTGTATAGTACGGAAACATTTTTGTTTTAGAGTATGTCATAGTGTGAGAGTAGTGTAGTAAGAACGGACCATGAATTGCAGGCCTAGCTAGCTGGCCGTGACGGTGCCCACGTCGAGCTACATACATGGAATTCAGAACAGTCGGTGCACTCCTTTTGACTTCCTTTAAAGAGTAGGCCAAATGCCATCCACGCACGCACAGGCATGCATAGATCAATGTTTGTATCACAGCGCAGACTTCACCAGTCAGCACAACGTACGCAGGCGTTTTCTTTAAGGTATTACTTTTTTTGGCGAAAATTCTTTAAGGTATTGCTGTGCCATCCGCAGGAGAAGATTAAGAAATTAATGCCATGCTTGGCACTTCTACTCCCTCCGTAAACTAATATAAAAGCGTTTAGATCACTATTTTAGTATTCTAAACACTCTTATATTAGTTTACGGAGGGAGTATAAACTAAACTAGTAGTACGATGTTTTTATATTTAGCGATAACGAATTAGTTTTTTTATAGATCATGACATATAATACTTTGTAAATAAGCTAATCTATACGTACATTGTACCTGAGCCGCTTCATTTCTCTATCCTAGTTGCCAGCTCTGAAACCATCCGAGCCAGCAATCAGCTGTTCCTGAAATGAAGAAAAAGAAAATGCACGTCTTTTCGTCGGAAAAATAAATACATCGTGCATACAGCCATACACTGACTTTGACTTTGATCTCGTGCTTCATCTCTACTCAACTTTGACAAAATAAGTCAAATGGTGTTTTTTTTGGGGAAGTCAAATGGCGTTGTAAACGAAATTAAATGTTTTCTTCCCCTTCTGAAGACATGCTCTGCGATTTGGTACATGAACCTGTCGAAACCAGTATCTGCGAGAACCGGACCGGGGGAAGATTTTGATCCCGAGCTTTGTTTCTATTCAAGCTGACAAAATAAGTCAAACGGTGTTTTTGTTTTTTAAGGAAATCAGATGGTGTTGTAAACCAAATTAAATGGCTTTTCCCCTACTGAAGACATGGTCTGTGATTTGGTACACCAATCTGTCGAAACTCGAAACTAGCCTGTGAGAACAATGCTTTGTCTCACAGAGGAAGATTTTGATACCCTAGTATGAACAATGCTTTGTCTTCTCTTCATTTCCCACTACAAAAAGGGCCATGAATCTTTAAAGGAGCGTACACAACAGCGGCACAGAATTACTGAACTTTCCTTCTCTCCCCCTTTTCACAACTAATGGAGGAATCTATCTTAGCTTTGGCATGGCCTGAATGGAAAACGCCAATAAAAAGTGGTGCAATTAGGGCTCTGCATGAACTGGCTTCAACTAGGGATGAGCTTTTAGAGGAATCATTTTCTTTTGCTTGTTTACTTGAAATGGATTGGGTCCTCCTGTCCTCCATATACACAAAGAGAAATGCTGGTTCTGTACTGCATTGTGTTGTGTGGACCAAATCTTTAGCCAATTAACCTGATTCGTTGTACATATTTACCAGTTGACTGATTGATTGATTGATTTGGTCCACTGATCCTACGTGCTTCATGTACATTTTGTTGAGTGGATGCCTCAGCGACTAAAGCGTAGTAGTAGAGTAGCAATCATTTCTAAGACCTCGGGTCTTGTAATTGGAGGATTAAAAAAGACGAGTAATTTGTGCACGCGATCCTTTTCCTCATCGTGGATTCGATAGGGAGAGAGCCGACGAACGTCACTTGCGATCCTTTGAGGAAATTCCACGATGGACATTCTCGTAAAGCCGTACTTGCTTTTACTGTCGACACGAGGTCACGATCCTGCCAACCCCTATGATCACCCACTTTAGGCTAATCAGTCTCTGGTTTACGTGAGATGCCTTTCCTTAACCCCCATGCATTATTGCCAGAGCTGCTTGGTTAGTTAGCATCTTCGGTAATAATTGGCTTCCTCCTTACTTTCAGCTAATGGGTGTTTCCGAAATCAGACAGGTCGATCCACATTGTTTTCAGCCAACTACCCGAGATGCCGAAAGATTGTGATTCCAAGTGACACGAAAAAGGGGTGAAGGAGTAAGAAAATATAACAAGAGAGAAGATGCGCTCGTGTATATCGTGTATTTGCATGAAGCCATGAAGCGCGCAGCCCAACCTCTCCTTCCTGAATCATGGTGTCCGCATGTGTGGACTTTTGTCTCGTGCTCTATCGCGTTCTCGACGGCAATGGCCGAGGAGAATAATTGATTTGGTTACGAAAACTGTTGGTTAAGTAACGAAACCTTGCGTTCCAGCTACAGACTCTGAACAGTCCACGTAAAGAAAAAAAAGACTCTAAACAGTAGGGTGCTGAAGTTTCAGTGGCACAGCAAGCAGCCAAAGGTAAATGGACACGCAGATAAGCCTCTCCGTACGTAACCTACAGTCCCCAACTGGCTGTCAGGTCGAGCTCGATCATTGTCAGAAGCACAGAATCAGCAACCTGCTCCCTCCCTAATGCTACCGCTGTCCTCGTGCTTCTCAAGATTAATTAAGCTATACATTACGCCCTGATCAACCAGGCTCAGAAATATCTCACCTGCTGCCGTCTCTCCTTACAAACTCCTACTCTCTCTTCAAGCGTCGGTCGATGTACGTGCGTGCCGATGGATGGCATTCCATTACACTCCGGCTTGGATATTATGAACAAAACAATGCATTTTTCATTTCTTCTCGTCGTGTTCTGCCGGCAAACCCACGGAAATTTGGATTCCTGTGATCCGAAAAGGCACCAAGAAGCTGCTCATGGATAGATAAAGCTGCACGAGCTGATTGATCACCGCGAGCTAACTGCCTGCCATCAGCAGCACTAGATTAAACAACGCGGATAAACGATCAAATAATTGCGCGCGCATGAAACCTCAGCAGCACAGCTTTAAACGCAAACCTCATGCGCCAAACCAGCACTACATTCTAGTAATGAGCTAAATGATCAAATAATCGCGCGCGCATGAAACCCTCCACTCGCATCGGATGGTTGGTGTGATAGCATCGCCTCAACGGCACCGCACTGCCCTCGTCGGCTTGCCTAATCACCTTGCTCCTCACACGACAGAGCTAACTAGCGGGCTGGCAGCGATCGAGGGACAATCTATACGTACGCACTAACGGAAAACTTGTCGGCCTGTTTGTTGTAACTCTCGAAACTGTTCCGATATTCTAATTTCCAAACGCCTAAGCATGCGTCCGGTGTACGTACGAACATTCTAATGTGCTTGACAAATTAACCGTTAGGTTTATTCCGCATTTGTTCAAGCCTCAACCATAATTATTTTAAAGCGCCTATTCACACCCCCCCTCTAGGCGACATCCACGATCTTTCAGGCTGCAACCGCGGCTACCGGTGGCATCTGCGTGCTCCGCAGGACGCCGGAGATGGAGGACCTCGAGCAGCGTTTGAGGCTCGCGGTGGTGGCTTACGTGGGAGGCACCCGGCCGGCGGTGTCATGCCGGGAGGCGGCAGAAGGTTTGTCAGCGGAGCTGCGCATCCCTCTTCATCGGTTCTCGGTGCACAAATTTCACCCAGAGGACTTCCTGGTGGTTTTCGCCACACCGGAGCTGTGCAACAGGGCGTTGGCGGCGGGCACCGTCGAGCATGGATTCTTCAAGTTGTTCGTCAAGTCGTGGCTCAAGCAAGCTCAGGCAGTTACTAGAGTGATGCGTTCTCAAGTTGATCTCATGATCGAAGGGATTCCTTCTCACGCGTGGACGACCGAGACGGCGGCCGAGCTCCTTGGTTCGTCATGCATGGTGGAGAGTTTGGCGCCGGAGACGGAAAATCGTGAAGACCTATCTCTATTCAAGCTACGTGCTTGGTGTGTGGATCCCAACGAAGTGCCGGTGGCCAAGCAGCTCTGGGTTCCGGAGCCGGAGGTGAACGGCGGGCGGGCAGCGAGGTTGCCGACGTCTCGCGCCTTGTTGGAGTACAAGACGCTCATTCACATTGGGAGACTGCGTGATCACGAGGGTCCAGAGCGATGGTTGCGGCCACCTAGTTCAGATGGGAGCGGGCATAGTGGTCTGCCGGAGGACTCCGGAGACTTCTCAGGTCGCGGAGAGTGGCGCGTTTTGCCATGGACGAGAGGTGTGCGTGATCACCGCGGAGGGGCACCGGTCAGCGGAGCGCCGGGGGGTTCCTGCAGACAGGCCTTGATGGGGCGCATCGGGCCGTCGAAGTGGAGGATTCCTCCGATGGCTCGAGACAAGGAGGTTTCGGCCTGCGCGGGCGTGGTCACCACCATGGTGGTTGCGTCTGGCACTAGGCAGTTGGTGGCCGCTGCAGCAGCACAAGTCTCTTCGGGGGCACATCTGGCCACAGAAGATCCGAGCCGAGGCAATGGGACCCCACCTCATCACGCGGCTGCGGTGGCCAACACGACGCAGCAACCGTCCATTGGCCCAGTCCACCAGCCTTTTGACCAAGAGGAGACCAGGACTCAGGCTCTCACCAATGGCAGCACGCAAAGGACCGAAGATGTGGTTTGCGCGGATCCCAAGGAGGCGGGCCATACTCAGGTGGAGACAGGCCAGGCTGCGGCTTTGGGGGATTCAAATCCCACCTTGTCGACAGCGGCGGATAAGACAAAGGGGAGGCAGAGGCTGGAGTTGATTAGGCTGGAGGGGGCCACCATTAATCCCCACCTCACGGAGCTCGAGAAGGATAAGAGGCAGCAGGAGATCCTGTCGAAGGGGGCAGCCGCGATGCACCACTCTGCGGGACCCGAGGAGGTGATGACACAGCAGGAGTTGCGATTTGTGGGTGAAGCCGCTGATCCCCAAGTCGCAGGACCCGAGGAGGAGGCAGCGTTGGTGGATTCGGTTGTGGTGCACATGCCGGAGCGTCCAGTAGACGGGTGGGCCCTGGTACGGGACCTGCTGCAGCTCACGACAGACGAGGGGGAGGCGCGTCCAGATCAAGCCATGCAAGATATGGGACCGGCGCTACAGGAGTTGGGGTCTGGGGAGGCGAGCGCTGAGGTGACAACGACGATTGCATGCATGCAGGAATCTCTGCATGGCGATATCGCAGAAGATACACAGACCCAGGAGAGGAATCTTTCTGCTAAGGAGATTGCAGCGCTTGGCAACATCAAGGTGTTTTGTGCGGGTCTTCTCAAGAAGCTTGCTCCGCCTCTCCTTAAGGAGTTCGAGGGTCTGCGAGGCGTCAAATCTGGGCAGGATCCTTTCACGCCGCGCCGCACTACACGGTCGGTCTGTTCGGTGGGAGTGAGGAAGACAAAGGCCTCAGCAGCCGAAACGGTCCTATTGAAGACTCTGGGATTTAACTGTGAGGACCTGGCGGTCTCCGAGGATGCGCTAGGTCAGCTACGTACAGTCTTCGACTCACCGCTACAGGAGCCGCAGTTGAGGGCCATCGCGGCAATCTTCGGAAAAGCAATACCGCTAAACCTAGCAGAGGAGGCAGGGAGGGCCGAGCCCCTCTTGGCGCAGTAGGGGCGAGGGCTTCGGTGGTGTTGGAGTCATCATTTCTAATGACGAGCAATGCCTTGGAGTTAGTGTGCTGGAATGTTAGAGGTCTTAACAATCCGGCCAAGAGGAAGGCGCTTAGAGGATTTGTGGAATCTGCCCGCGCGGCGATTGTTTGTATTCTAGAAACTAAATTAGAAGTGGTGGACATTTATGTAATCTTGCAATGCATGGGCCCGAGCTATGATGGTTTCACATATCTGCCGGCTTCCGACACTAGAGGAGGCATTTTCGTGGCTTGGGACACCACGAGGGTGCTTTTGACAAATTTTGTCAATGATTCTCATTGCGTCACCGGGTACGTTTCACCCAAGGAGGGGACGCCATGGTGGTTAACTGTAGTTTATGGGCCATAGGAGGACGAGAGCAAGATCAACTTCCTGAATGAGTTATCGGAGCGGAGATCGCTAAGCCCAGGACCTTGGCTTGTTATTGGCGACTTCAATCTTATTCTACACGCGACAGACAAGAATAACGTCAACTTGGACAGGAGAATGATGGGGAAGTTCAAACGCTTTGTGGACAATAATGCACTCAAGGAGCTCTTTTTGCATGGGCGCAGATTCACGTGGAGCAACGAAAGAGAGACTTCCACGCTCACTAAAATTGATCGTGCATTTGTCTTTGCGGATTGGGAACTTGAACACCCGGAATGTTTGCTGCAAGCCTTATCCACTGAGTACTCGGATCACTGCCCGTTGCACCTCACGCTTCATGAGCCGATGCATGTGAGGAGGAGGTTCCGCTTCGAGAAATTCTGGGTCAAAATGGACGGATTCTTGGATGTTGTCAAGGAGGCTTGGAAGTGCGACCCAAATATATCAGACCCTTTCATGCAGCTGGATATCTTGCTTCGCAACACGGCTAGAGCGCTTGCCACTTGGGGTCAAAAGGAGATAGGAAATATCAAGCTACAAATTGCCACTGCAAATATAGTCATCATGAGGTTCGACTATGCCCAGGAAAACCGCCTTCTTACGGTAGAGGAGAGATGGCTCAGAAGAACGCTTAAACATCTAGTGCTGGGGCTGGCTTCCCTAGAGAGGACCATCGCTAGACAAAGGTCGAGAATAACATGGCTACAAGAAGGAGATGCAAACACGCAACTGTTTCACTTGGTAGCAAATGGGAGACGGATGAAGAACTATAGACCTTCTTTGACCATGGATGGGCGTATCATCACTGATCAGAAAGGCAAGGAGGAGGCTTTCTACACGGCTTACAAAGACTTATTAGGCAAGGATGAGGCTCGTGAATTCACATTAGATTTGGAGAGACTGGGAATTGAGCCTCTGGACCTCTCGGAGCAAGATGATGTGTTTACGGAAGAAGAGATATGGGCGGTTGTCAAGGACCTACCCTCGGACAAGGCTCCAGGACCGGATGGGTTCATTGGGTTGTTTTTCCAGAAAGCTTGGGAGGTGATTAAGGGAGATCTAGTAGCGGCGATTCACAAGCTCTTTCTTGGAAATGGAAGGGGAATCGGTAGACTAAACCAAACTTTGATCACTCTATTGCCGAAGTCTCCGGAAGCATGTTCTGTCTTCGACTTCCGACCTATATATCTCCTGCATAGCATGCCCAAGATTGCATCAAAACTCCTGACGGCTAGGCTCAGGCCACGTATGGGGGAACTTGTTCAGGTGAACCAGATGCTTTCATTAAGGGGCGATGTCTGCATGATAACTTTCTTCTGGTGAGGCAAATGGCTCGCTCGTTGCATCGAAGGAAAGCGAAAGGGGTATTGCTCAAGCTCAACATAACTAAAGCCTTCGACTCACTGGCGTGGACTTTCCTGTTTGAAGTATTGAGAGCCAAAGGATTCTCGGAGCGCTGGATATCTTGGATAGCTACACTTCTTACCACGGCCAGCTCAAGATTGATTGTAAATGGATGTGCCGGAGACAAGTTCATGCACGCTAAAGGTCTGAGGCAAGGCGACTCGATATCCCCTTTGCTATTCGTGATTGCCATGGACGTTCTTACGGCTATTGTTGTCAAGGCACATGAGGAGCGGGTTCTTAGCACCATCAATGGATGTAGCCCGATGCAACGCTTGTCGTTGTACGCGGATGATGTGGTGCTCTTCATCAAACCAACTTGGCCAGACCTTTTGTTTGTTAAGGAAACTCTCACCATCTTCGGAATGGCATCGGGTCTTAAAGTAAACTTTGCCAAATCTGCGGCAATTATGATCCGGGCAGAGACGGAGGATGAGGAGCTCGTAAAGTCGGCCCTTCCTTGGAAGATTGCCACCTTCCCGTGCAAATACCTTGGGTTACAGCTTAGCATAAGACAGCTTAAAAGATCCGAGTGGCAGCCGATTGTTGATGCGGCACTACACATCTTGCCAGGATGGCAAAGGGGCTTGGTGACTAGACCTGGGAGACTTATCCTTGTCAACCAAGTCATGAGGGCACGAGCCACTCATCATCTCATGATTGTGGAGGCGCCAAAATGGGCGCTAGAAAGAGTGGACAAAGGCTGTCGGGCATTTTTTTGGGCCGGGACGGAGGAAGTGAGCGGCGGCAAATGTGTGGTGTCTTGGGCCAAGGTGTGTAGGCCAAAACACATGGGAGGACTGGGCGTCATTGACTTATATAAACATAGTCTGGCCCTAAGATTAAGATGGGAATGGCTCCGCCGGACGGATGCAACCTTAGCAAGGGCTCAACTTGACGGCGGACAAAAAAGTAGCCCAAACCTTTGGGAGTCTAGTCAAATGGAAGGTGGGCTCGGGAGACAAAATCTTATTTTGGAAAGACCGGTTGTTGCAGGGTGCAACAATCTCCGAGGTTGCACCCTTGGTAGTGGCTACGGTTCGCACACAAGTGGCCAACAGGAGACTGGTGTGTGATGCTCTGGGCAGGCATGCCTGGATGAATGACGTCGTGGGTAACCTATGCATGGAAGGTTTGACCCAGTTCATCGGACTTTGGGAGATCATCTCGGAGGTTCAATTGGAGGACAGATGGAGGACCGTCCCATTTGGACTTGGAACGAGTCAGGAGCTTACACAGCATCGTCCACATACAAGATGCTTTGTGAGGGAGGAGTGAGATTTCACTCATTCGGAGCCATCTGGAAATGTTGGGCTCCACTGGCGTGTAAGATTTTTATGTGGTTGGCAGTACAATACCGGTTGTGGACGTCGGATAGAAGGACGAGACATGGGTTGCAAGACCAAACCTCTAGATGCTACTTATGTAACCAGGAGGAAGACACGGTGGACCACATTTTGCAGCAGTGTGTGTTCTCGCGGAAAGTGTGGTTTTGTTGTATTGCCACAATGGGTTTGAGGATCGAGCTTTGCCCGGCAAATGACTCTAGGTTGGTGCAATGGTGGACGGAAGCTAGGAAACAAGTTCACAAGCAAACTCGGAAAGGTTTCGACACGTTCGTGATGCTAATCTGTTGGAATCTTTGGAAACAAAGGAACGTGAGGGTCTTCGGCTCGGGTCAAGTCAAGAATGAGGGTGACACGGTGGACATGATCTTCGACGACTTGAGGACTTGGACCACGGCAGGAGCGTTTGGAGGACAACTAGTTCCCGAGTAGTCGAGTATCGTGTAGGAGTGGGGTGGAGGCTTGGTTAGGGTCGGCCTGTGACTCCTAACTAGCACAATTGTAATCTCTTGTACATATTATTCTCTCTTCTATAAAGCTAAGGTACGCCATTGGCGTACCCTCGAAAAAAAAATATTGGAGGAAGAGAGGTTGAGAGTGGGCAAGGAACTGAGCGGAAGGTCGAGGAGCGCCAAATCATGTTCATGGATGCGAACCACATGATGTATGAAATGGCAAAATGATAGTGGCAACTCACTCTCATGGAGAGATCTTGGCAATCCCTTGTTTTATAGTGGGTGGGTGAGTGGTAGTGATTATAATGGGAGTGCGTGATGTATGTTTAATATGGTGCTTTTTGGTGAGCTATGTGATACTCCTATGTGGTGGCTGTTGATGAACTATATTAAATGCGGTGGCTTTTGGATTCCCTATGTTGATACTATTCGTTGAATGGTATGTGGATTGAATTTTAAAAAAATGCATTGAATTCTTTAAATTGTTGTCGAAACCTTTGAATTATTATTGAAAGGTTTAATTTATTTATAATGGTAGAAACATTAAACCATGTATGCATAGGACAGAAATAAATATAAAAAAGTATAGGGTATTAAGTTTAACGGAACAACTATGTACAAGAACTTTAAACTATCAAATTTTAGAGATTCAAGTTTAAAAATGTGATTTATAGAACTAAGTTTTAGGAAAAGAGGCAGAGAACTAGAGATGCTCTTAGCTCGCGGGCGGGTGCCGAGGCCGGGAACCCCACTCCGTCCTCGGTATGGTGTTGACACCAAGAGGCCCTATTCAACGCTCAGTGCGTCAAATTGCTGGCCAAACAAACATGGAACATGCTCATGGGCTGGTTCAGTTCGAATGTGTTCCACTATCTTGTTTTTGTGTTATCAGTGTTCATTCCTCTTCTGATTTAAGCAACAACAACAAAATTCGATTTTTTTTTTGTTTTCCATGGAACATGAACATTTTTTGAAGAAAAGGAACGCCTGTTTTTAGTAACATCAAAATGTACTGAACTACTCTAGTGTCAAAAACGCTCTTATATTATGGAACAGAAGGAGTAACATTTAAACTACATGAACACTTTTTTATTACAATTTACGGTCCAAGTTGGATTTTGGGATGCATGCGCTTATTCATTGGAACGGAGGGAGTAACTGTTGCTCATTAAGGGACATATCCAATCATCATAATTTGTTCGCCTAAAATTGTAGCATGGTTGAAGAAAAAAACTATTCTATGATTTAAATCAGCCAGATTTGAGTATACGATCAAGAAACTTACATACCATCATATTCTGAAGGCCATATGTAGTTAAACATGATCTGAATCAAATAAGTTGGAATTAAGAACAATAGTATTCTGGTATAAGTACTGTACAGCTCAACTTGGTGATATGGAAACATCACGAAAACTTCCTTGTTTGCACAAGTAATGGATTGCAATGACAGTATAAGAGAAATGTAGGTTCGTGAACAAGAGAAAGAATGAGATATGAATTGAAAATATCAAATAAAAAAAGCAAGGGTGCTCCAACAAGAAACGTTAAGGGCCCACCAAGACAGGGTCAGGGGCGGAGCGAACAGCGGCCGCTCATCACACTTCCCTGTTTCCGATAGGAACCGACCCACGACTCTGCATTTGTCAATTGCTCTGCAGCTGAGTTGGGCGATGATGTATCTATCAGGCGAGTCGTGAAGGCCTTGGGACTGGGTGAGCAGGCCGAACATCGTACTCATCTCGGTGACATCCTTGTCCCGGACCAGGAGGCGGAACAACTGTGCGTTGAGAGGGTTGCAGACGACGCATGTGACTTTCGGAGGTGTCCAGGCTGAAAAATAATTTTAATTATCAAATAAGGTCTTAATGTACAATGTATTTTTTTTGCGAATGCATGTACAATGTATTTATGATTAAATGAAACTGATGATGATTATAACATACATATAGTCAATCATAAACAACCATTGAACAAATATATGGTGATGCAGTGGGGGCAGGCACCCCCCCCCCCCCCCCCCTTAATATATTAAAAAAATAAAAAATATAGAAATGTATTGGAAAAATGTTTACTGTGTTGAAAGTGTATATCATGTTTTTTTTCAAATATCATCATTGGCGGAAAAATATTTACAAATGATAAAATGTTATCAAGTTTTTTAAAAAAATAATTCATAATTTTAAATGATAATCGCATGTTGGGAAAATATTTATGAATTTTCAAAATGTTATCAAATTTTACAAGATTTCCATAAATTAGAATATTGTTAAAGGAAAAAAACAGAAAACAAAACAAAAAATAATTAAAAAATAAGTTCGTAGAAAACCAATGAAATCATAACAGAAAAAACCAAAAGAAAATCGCTTCGATAAAAGAAGAACTAGTACCACTCACTCCAAAAAGAAAAGACAATTGGTGGGAAAAACTTGAAGGGAATTTTCCAGTGTGGTGCAGGATGGAAAAGAAAGTGAGCTAAATGGGATGAGCCCGGCGCAACGACAGGTGTGCATTAAGTCGACTATTGGATCGTCAAATAGGAGGAAAAGTCGCTGGTGAGTGACATCTACATTCGAATGTGTGACCATCGTTGCATGGCAAACCCTAGTTTTTTTCGAGAAAACTTCTTGTCTATTCTTTTTTTTTTCGAAAACTTCTGATCTATTTATCTCCAAATGACAGTACAACGAACATCATAAATAATAAAAATTACATTCAGATTCATAGATCACCTAGCGATGACTACAAGAACTGAAGCGAGCCGAAGGTGCGTCGTTGTGCTAAGGCCACATAGGGCCAGTGCACTAGAACAGTAACCGTCGCGAACATGCATCAACTAGTTGGTGTGACGCCTGCATCGGAGCGATGTGGGCCTGCCCAGTTTCAGGGTTCACAGTGGTCACTCTGTTCCATTTGCTGGCACTGCTTTGTTTTTTTAGTTTTCTTCCATGGATTTTGTTTGGGTTTTTTCCTTTTCTATTTTTCATTTTTCTCTTTTTCTAGGTTTGCTTTTCTTCTATTTTATTATCATTTTTTGCACTATAAACATTTTTCTAATATAAAGTGAATATTTTTCAAATACACACTGAATATATCTTTTAATATACATTGAACATTCTTTCACGAGAAAACATAAAAGGTTCACCCGCAAAAAAAAAAGAAACATAAAAGGTTTAAGGACTAAAGTGAAAAGGGAAAAAACAAAAACCAGAAAAACCGACTCAGTCGCCTCTCCTTGCACCACGTGTCGAGCGCTGACCGCAGCAGGAAACCCCCTCGAGACATGACATTGTGTGACCTCCGCAAGGCCACAAGGGTACCCTTAACTAGTGATTTCGGGCCAGTTCTTTTGCTAGCTTTTTTGAGCTTCCAGAATAAGCTGCCCCCTACCCAGCTTATTCTAGAAGCCCAACCAAAATTTTATTTTTAGAAGCCTACTAGTCAAGTCTTAACTACTAGGTTTCTCAAAAAATAAATTTGGTTGGGCTTCTAGAATAAGCTGAATAGGGGGCAGCTTTTTGCAGCTTATTCTAGAAGCCATAAAAAGAACTGGCCCTTCATTGTTCTCTTGAACCAGCTGTTGTTCAAAGATAGAGTGCGGTGACACTTTTTACCTCCTGAATGCGACGACACTTTTTACATTTTTACAAAGTGTAGTCAAAATTTCTCCAAACTACTCCCTTCATCCCGAATTACTTATCGCGGAAATGGATAAAAACTGATGTACATAGAACTAAAATACGTTTGGATACACCCATGTGTACACAGTCCCACGAGGCCCGAATTGCTTAGCCGCAGTAGCACACCTCGTTCTCGATAAGAAACAGAAAAACAGCTGCACTCCTGTCCTTAGAAGCAGAAGCACGCCTCTGACTCTGAATCCATGTGAGTTTCTATATCAATGTAGCAATCTGACTGATTGCTTGCTTCAATTGCCGCATGCTAAATTTACGTTCTTTCCTTGATGTGTAACCTTTTTACCTGCTAGAGTCATCTGCATTTACAGGGCTGAACTATAAAAATAAGCTGATTAAAATCGTTACAAATATTATGCCAATTTGTAAGAAATGACGTACACCAGCAGGGTGACGCGTGGAAGACCCAAAAAAACACTTCTACAGAAACGTACAGCATCAGGCGTCAAAATGCAAGATATATCATGAACCAATAGAGAGAATTGATTCAACTATATATTTCTATAAACAACTCAGGGTCGCCTGCGCATGCATACACACCGTCGATGAGACCCTCTCGACCAAGGCGCTCACTCTAATTGTCCAATCTCAAACCCGCTCCACCAATCTCACCACCCAATTATCAGAAACAGGGCGTGTGCCTAGCAAGAATACATAATAATAAATCATGGATACCAATCAGCATGATTAGTATCTCGGTGGCGCTGGCGGCATCCGGTTTGGTGTGCGTCGGCTGCTCGAGTTGGGATCCCCATTTTCAGAGCGTCTGCGACCGTCAGCGCTTCTCGATCTTGATTCGATGTTCGGGGCAGGGCCATTTGCTGCAGAATCGAAGGCTGACCTCCAGTCCTCACCAGGGCGGCCAGGTGTCCGGGGGCTCTCTGTAAAAGATTTCCATTTCAAGTTGTTATAAATACAACAATATGCATATCAGCTGGAACCTCCTCAACCTAAACTGCCTAACATAGACCCTAAATCTTACAGACCAGTCAAAGAAAATTAGTACTGCCTCCTCTTGAAAATGTGGGACATGATTTAACAGTTCAAGTTTGAAGTTTGACAGTAAAGATTACACGTGTTTCTCAATACAATCCAATGCACGTGTTTCTCATTACAAATCCAATGCTATTGATCATAGCAGACGCATTACCGGATTATTTGTGGTCAAACTACACCCCACATTTCCTGAATGAGGTAGGCAAACATCCAAGTAAAAGCCAACTTGGTAATATTATTCAGACAAAAGGGGGAAAATCTGCTTACCAGCTTCAGGACTGTCATTTGAGTAAGAAGAAGCAGCAGCTCGATTGTCATGGATACTAAGTTGACGTGTGAGCTTTGACAGCAGAGATGATTGCTTTTGGTACTTTTCCCTTCTACGTTTAGCATTGTGGTCTTCTTGGAGAAGTTCTTCAATTTTTGCATTGCTTTGCCCGCTGGCAATGAGAAACATGTGAAGGGATGAAATGCAGAGATACGTGAAATTAAAGAAAAATTAAACATTGGATCTCCATCTATCATGCAAGCAGACTATGATAAATATGGAATAATGCATCATCAAACTGTTTCACAAAAAAAATTTTCCAAGAATCAATAATTGGATGCCTGTAGCCCTCTACTGACAGGTTCCTTAGTCATAAATCATCCTTTTCATACTAGTACCAAAGAAGAGATAAAAGCTATCCGGATTTCCTTTCCCATATGATGGCTAGCATATAGAATTAGGTGCTGTATAAGAGTTAGCATGCATTCCAAAGCAGCTTGTATTCACCTTTTTCAATCGAATAGAACTATACTCAAACATGAAATAATAGAAGTTTAAAGACAGGCACATAGAGTATGCTAATCTCCAGAAGAAATTAAAACTGTATATTTCTGGACAGAGCATTCACCTTATCGAGCTGTATAACTGGTTCAACATATCCTCCTTTGCTTTCTCCACTTGGCAGAGCACAATAGCCTGATAAGCAAACAAATAAACTTTGATGAAGACTCACCCCAGATCATTAGGTCAAGTGAACTAAATAAAGCTATATAGAACACAAACCTTCGGGACATTTGCTGCTAGACTATTTAAAACAGCCTCAACATAACCGCGAACTTCTTGAGACATCCATCTAAGTTCTTCTTCAGGATCAGCTGGTCTCCGTATCATTGCATCCTTTCAATGTAACAGGGATCAGATGTCAATAGCAAACAAGAGAAGATTCTATGTCAACACGTCAAAAGAAAATCAACTGTGCATAAGCTAGAACTTACTGTGGAGCTATCTGTCTGGCTTTGCTTCAGCGGTCCACCCTCAGTATTTGCAGCCTTGAAAGAACCACCTTTGCTTTGAATTACAGCTTTTATCTTATTTACCCACTCAACCTTGTCAGCAGTGCTCTCAGCCTTCAATACAACAGCGCTATGAGCTGCAAAACAAGAAAACCAGTTTATAAAATGAAAAATGAAGTAAACATGATGCTATAATGTTCAGGTGTGTTAACCTTTAAGGACTGTCTTATAGGCGACCCTGTTAGTTATCTTGAACACAAGGCTTGGGCCTTTTTCAGGTCCATTAGCCTTTTTCGAATCCTTTAAGCTTTTAGAAGGTTCTTCCTCATCTACTTCCTCGAGGTTGCATTCCTACACAGTACACCACACAAAGTTGCTGAATCAGTTCAAGTTCATATATAAATCTTAAGAGTTACACATGCAATGTTTCTTTGGACATGCTCTTCCCGGTGGAATTAAGGGAAGACAATAAACTACTGAACTATTAAAACACTAACACGAAACTGAGAAATCATGCAACATCATTACCGAGTAGAAAAATAATACATGTAGCAAATGCAAAACTTATGCACACCTCGAGAGTGATGACACCACGAAAATGCCTCTCCTCTTGCTTCTTTGTGTATCCAAGCTGATAAAACAGATGGTGAGCCCAACCAGGCATACAAACAAGTAAAATAATCAACAGCATGTGCCATGAAATTATGAAAACAATTAACAATCTGAAAAAAAATCCTTTTGAGTTCAAATGTATCAAAACACAACCAATCAACAAGTACGGAAGACTGACCAACCTTTCCACTCTTCTCATTTAGGACGAACCACCTCCTGCTCCACCCATTAGTTTTTGCGCTTTTCTTCAAAAGGTAACCTGAAGAAAAGGGGGGGATGTGTTCATACACAATACTAAATTGTTGCATAATCAGCATGTACATCAGTACATTATTACCGTGCATCAAGGACATGTTAGACTCCCCCCATGTGGCATTGGTCTTACATGCAATTTTACTTTTTGGCCAGTATTCCTTTGTGCAAGCGTAGCGTTCTGCTATCTTTTCAGTTTTGCCAGGTCGGGAGACTTGTACTATGATCCTTATATGATATAAATGAGACATGTATTACCATGCAAAAAAGACTCCCCCATGTGGTTCAAACCTCAAAGTGCTCTATGATTCGAATTCTTGCGAAAATGTCCATGTTATTCTAAATGGACTAAGCTGACTAGGTGTATAAAGATGAATTTCATTTTACATGAAACAAGGATGTGCCCAGTTGCATGAAGAAACATAAAAATATAAGCTGTCGTATTCATTTCATGGAACGAATGACATTTTGCACAAGTGCAGCATTTAATAATGGATTTCCCTTATGACCAGACTTCAGCAGACAGATTTACTGCCTTCTTTTTTACCTGCAGTAATTTCACCAGCAGGACCAGCAACCTGCAAATTTGGCCCCTCTTTTGTGTCTTTGTCTGGACTTGGTTTTTCTTTCGTTGGTTTTGAGCTACCACCGGCTTGCTCAGATTTTGTTTGGGGACTGGAGGCCTAAAATCAAATGATAGTTTATATTAACCAAGGGCAATATGTGCTCTATGTCCACAGATAAAAATGCATTACTTTTGAATAATGAATGTCATATTATATTTTCCAACAGAGACATGAAACTGTGCATCGTAAGAAAATAAGCACAAGCCTTACCCTGTTTGTCACGGATTGTTCAGACTCTTGTCCTTTCTTGGAAGGTCGGTTTTTCATCTCGTCCTCACGGCGCTGCCTCTCCATTCTGCCAATCAAACAAAAAAAGGGCAACGGTCGGCATTCAACAATTTATCATGAAATCAGCGTAGCTTGGCAAAAGTAAATACTTGGCCAATTTCTTTAGCAAGCAAAGCAATTAACGCATATTTTGTAGCACAAGAAAAAACATGCTAAACAGTGGGGTGTCAGGGATGACAGAGGGTTGAAACAGAAGATGCATACAGTTTCCTGAGATCACTTATAAAGGTAACAAGAGGTAGCTATCTGAAAATAGGACGAATACTTCCTCCTGAAGCAACTCACCGTAAGATAGATTGTGGAAATGAAGTCAAAAATTGAAATCGGAAATCTGCAGCTAGGTATTCATAAACTTACAGTACAGAACAATGAGGCTGAAACAGCAAATAAATGCTAGAGACCAAATAACAAATTACACAAAACTGAAGGACGGAAAACGGAGGGGGCTAGAAACATCAATAACCAACCTTCTTTGTACTAGACGGATGAAATGTTGAGCAGGAACAAAGGCACGCTCCATGTCAACAAGAGCAACTACCATCTTTTTGGCGTCACTTTTAAAGCTATCCAATGCATTCGATGCTATTGCAACGACCTAGAAAAAAAAGGACAAAATAGAGTGTACACTCAGAATGGTCAAAGATGGAATCTATCAACAAGCAAGCAGAAAGGTGCTTCTCTAAAACATATAGGTGATACCTCACGCTTGAATGGAGGATATCTTCCAAGCCCAGGTGTGGCATTAGCGGATGCATTGACTATGTCCAACAATACACGGTGTACCTAGTATAGTGTATGAACAGTAAAAAATAGTTTTGCCATGTCAGTAAACAAGATAAATATGTCAAAAGATTCTACGACCTTGCATAAGCACATGGATGCTTAAATATTAGGTCAACACAATAGGAAAGAAATGTCACGCTAATACCACCCAATATACAAAAAAAAAGAACTAGAATTATGAAACTCCAATATTTGCAGCCTTGGATGCATAAATTCAACATCATTCTGTAAATTCAAATCAGGTAAGCTCAGCAAAAAAAACTAAAAAAATGAAAGAACTTGATATCCAATCAAATATATCCTTTAATAACTCAAATTGAGGATGTTTGTCTAATGTTGCCCAGGGAGGGTAAAAGTGGATGTGGCGTAGAGCATAATAAACAATAGGGTTTGTCTAATGCTTTTCTTAAATTGAACATTAGCCTCAAGGGAAAAGGAGAAAGTCTAAATAAGTTTTACTTCCGTTGCCCAGGGATTGCATACCTCGTCAACACATAGTCGTGATGGCTCCTTTGCCATGTCTAGTACTATTTTTATTAATGACCTCAACCCTTTCTCTGGAGATATCAAATATGGTTGATAACCGTCGGCTTCCAGGACAATCTAGAAAATCAAGAGAATAAAACTTTTTTATAAAAGGCAGAAAATTGCTACCAGAGTGTATCTTATAAGTGAAAGTAGGCCCTACCCTTTTGACATTGTTGAGATCAAAATGTCTGTCCAATGGTAGCTGTTTAATTCTGTCTGGAAACTTGCCTTCAAAACTTGCAACAATTTTCCACCCAGACCCCTTTCATATGGAAAAAAGTACACTAATCTTGTAATCAATTATTCAATTTTGGGGGGCATAATTCAAATATAGAAGAAGTCTACTTTTGAAGTTAGCCACTAACCTCGCCAGATGTAATATGAGCAAGGAACTTATCTTCAAATTCCCGGCACAGCTCCAACGCAACTGCTCGGGTTCCTTCAGGACTTTGTACCATAGATTCTCCAAGCCTTGCCAGCTCAGCTTGCACCATCTGAGATTTACCCTGAAGGCTGAAACAGTAACGCATATTACTGAATTGGCATCAATGCGGAAAGGGGCGGACTTTGTAACTCTATGCATATATCAAACTAATAGGTGTACCATTAAAGCATGAGGCAAGATTCTTACCCAGTCAATAGGTTAGGAAGACGCACTTTCATCCTTTTACGTATCTGCTTAGCAATGGTGCTAACCAGAGAAACTCTACCTAGCTTACTATGGGGAGCTCCAGTTAAGATGGACTTGAGGGTCTCAGCTTCAGCTTGCCATGCTGTTTCCAGCGAGTTTTCAGAACCAACTGATCCAGATTGTGCCGATGCAATTGCTACAGATTGTCCTACCAGAGCGACCCACTCAATGTCAGGAAGGTTTTTTGGGCCCTTGTTCAAGAGAAGGGCCTGAACACAAGCTATAGTTTTCGTGTCTCCATCTGCTTGATCAATCTTGCTTAAGATACCGATAGTTCTCGAACCTACAGCGAGTGGAAAACATGATTTACCAAAGAACAAAGTGTGGTGTTATTATTGACGATATTTTTTCCAGTTCAAAAGACAAACCATCTGGATCAATATCCTTCGCCAGCCTAATAGCTCGCGATGATGCAACTTCAGCTGCTTGTACCGCAGGTATGACAACTAGCAGTATTGCATCATTGTGCCCAGCATAATCATTGATCTAAATTGAAAAGGTAGTCAGTATGGAGTAGCAGAAAGTAAACTAGTATGACGAAATTAAAGAACTATTTTTGACATGCTGTCAAAGTAGGCAAGTAAGAATAGTTCAAAAGGCTCCAGAAAAATATAAGGAGACATAACTGCCTAAAAATGGTTTCCACACGACAAAATTTGTGTGAAGCTAACATTGTAATAAGGTATATAAATCACATATATGGTACAAGATGTTTATGTTGAGATTGAGCAGTGGTCATGATTTGCTACTCTAAGCTACTCTAATATTCTAATATCTCAGCATTAACATTATATCAGAACTAATTGACAAGTAAAGTGTCCATATTTAAATGCTTACCATTGAATCATCCACAGCTCGCTGATCTAACCCAGGTAAATCAATCAGTTTTAGCGGGGGGGCTGAAAACATAACAAGAAAATGTACAATGAGAGACTGAATGATTTTAACAAAGCACCACAGCAAATACTAAGGGCAAACAGAAATAATAATAACAGATTTAGTACAGAAACTATGCAGAGGAATTACCAGAGATAAAACATCAAAACGCTTAATTGTGGAAAAAAATGGACAGCTCATGCTTTAGCAATTACACACATCGCAAGATTTTTCTGTTGCTATTTCCCACAGCACATACAATAGAAGAAATATAAATATCATAGCCCGATTTAAGTGCTTAGCTGTTTCATACTAGAAGTACAAGGAGCACTCACTTCATGTACTAAAAATGTCGACAATGTCCTCTGTACCAGTCTATACTCTATACTGCTATGTTCATTGCTAATTGAAGGATAAGCAGGTATAGGTTCACTGAAATTATTATTAAGTTAATGGACAAACCTGTGCTTGTTCTCAGCTTGAGCAAAATCTCATCTGAGCGGCCCCTCCCAGACACACTCTTGCTGAGCCTATCCTGCAGAGAATGCCGCAGAGCACCTGCACATGAAAAAAATTCAGCACTAGGTCGAACCGAAGTAGGTGATCCTGCGAAACAAGGCTGTGAGATCCTACTGACTTGCGGACACCTGCTGCGACTTGCTATCGATCTGCAGCACGATAGACTTGGTGCTGAGTCCTGGTTCCCTCTGCAGGTCCACCACAATCGGCGCCCTTGTCGCCCCGTTCTCGCCCGTCGGCTGCACCACACAACACCACCCAATCCAATCCAATCCGATTAACAAACAACGCCGAGGGAGAGATGTATGGAAGAAGTGGGGAGCCAAGCTACTGGACTAAAGGCTCACCAACACGGGATGGCCGATGAGGCTGTTCAGCACGGCCGACTTGCCTGAACCCTGCACAAACAGATCGGAACGGATCAGATCGGGGCACAAGGCGACGGTTCTGAGGCGCTGGGGTGCGCCGCCCGGCACTTACGACGTTGCCGAGGACGACGGCGTTGAGGAAGGTGGAGGGGCGCCTGGGCGCGGTGTCGTCGGAGGGGTCGTCGTCGGCGAGGAGCGAGGCCGCCTGGCGTATCGACTCGGAGAGCTGCGACAGCTCCTCCATGGCCTCCATGGTGGGTCTCTACAGCCCCGGCGGAGGCGGATCGGGCGCTGCCGATGGATCGAGGGGCGCGGCGGCGGCGGCGGCGGAGACCTGGCCCTCGTCGGCCTGACGCGGGTTTGAAATCCGGTCCTCCGATATGGGGGAGGCGAGACGTGGACGAGGCAGAGAGATAGGGGGGAGGAGAAGAGAGGGACGGGGACGGGGGAGTAGTCGTTTGCTTGCTTGGCTGCGAAGGAGGCGTTCGACTCGAGTCGAGTCAGTAGTGCGGTCGGGAGTCGGGACGTGCGTGCGGTTCGGCCGGTTCGGGGTAAGTAATGACGGCTTGGGCCTCGTCGTCCCGTCAGGAGGACACGGGAAGGATTCGAATTGGGCTGTGCCGCGCGGCCCGGTTATCGAGTTTGGTTTGGATGGGAACACGGGAGCAACTTAGCCCACCTTTGGGATTCTCGAAAAAAAAAACTTAGCCCACCTTTTTGGTTTGGTTTGTAGGAATGTGTAGGAATTCTACAGGATAAGATTTTCATAGGAAAAACAAATGGTTTGTAAGAATGGATTCATGTTCCTATGTAGGATAGGAACCAACCCTTCACATTTCAAAGAAAAAGACATTAGCCTAGACTCTATGGAAAAATTCATATCCTATGCATCAAATGGCATCTCTTTTTTCGTAGGAAATTGAGATACATATCTTTTCACTTCCTATGTTTTCCAATTCTTGTGATATTCTTATCCTATAAACCAAAGGAGGCCTTAATCGCCTCATCAGTACCGCTTAGGGGAACCCTGCGGCACTTTTAGTAGGTTAAGAACACGACACTTGGTGCGGTCAGCGACCACCATGTGTCGCATGCTGGGCGCATCCCGTGTTGCATGATTTTTTTCCTTTTCTGCACGCTTTCGGTTTGGGGGGGGGGCTTTAGGTTATGCTCGGTTTTCCCTATGTTTTCTTAAAAAAAATTGAATTTTATTTCTTTTTCTTGCGTGAAACACAACTTGTGTGTTTCTACGTGCTTCCGCGATAATTAAAACTGCGCTTCTCGAAAAGGAAAAGGAAAGGTGTGCTTCCCAAGAAAAGGGCAAAATAACCGTATTTGCTTACATGTCAGTGCTTCTTGAAAAGGGAAAAGCATAGATGTGTTTCCCGGTTTTGGGTTTTTTTGTTGTTTCTTTTTTTTCAGCCTTTTTTCTGGTTTTGATTCTTTCTTTTTTTTTGTTTATGTTTCTGTGTTTTTACAATTCTTGTGTTTTCAAGATTTTTGTGAAAAAGAATCATTGACACGTTTTAACATGCGGTCTAGTTTTGAAGATCCCGACGAAGAAATCCAGTGATGGAAACGGTTCGTGATTTCAACACACAAATCGAGAGATAAACATTTTGAACAAGCGAATCTACGAAAAAAGTGAAAAGTCTAAGGTTGCCACAAGTGGCTCCACCAGAGAAGGTGGAAGTGATATTTGCCAGGGGACACATTAATTAGTGATTTTGTGGGAACACTGGTTCGGGAGGGACAGGTATTTTGTGCACGAGCTCATGCACTTTCTTAATTTTAAAAATGAAATGGTTCTTAGAAGCTTCATGGACTTCCAAACAAATACTACAAGAACTATCTTGTTTAGTTATGGGGTGTCACATGTATTAGAAGTGAACGCATGCCTTGTCGTGCCACTCTTCTCTTTGTGGTACCTACCTTTACCCATTTATTGTTGGCCAACATTAGTTGATGTTTAGCCTTTTCTTTGGCTTATTTCTCTGACTTGGCATCTTTGGCCCTATTTTGAGTGAAATTTGGTGTATAGAGGAAGAGAGTTGTGGGACCTATTTATAATTTATTGTTGGTCTGCATTTGATCTTTGCTGGCCCTTGGGGGGCTTAATTTTGTTGAGCTAGGCGCATTTCTTTGTCTTGATATGTTTGGTATCCTTTGGTGAAATTTGGTGGAGAGAAGGGGAGCTTTAGGAGCATTGTTTGGGGTATGGCTATATGAAACAAGCATGTCAGAAGTTTGGTGCAACATATTCCCGCTATGGGGAGCGTACGAATAAAACCACTTATTCAGGGGCGATAAAACTCATGCCATGTATGGTTGCTAAATGAATCCAAGAAGGAAAACTAACGGGTTCACCAGTCTTCCGGACCACAATGCAATGACAACATTCCCTTTATAGGGAGTTTAGTATCTTTGCAAAGTTTCATGAACGTTCATAGTCTATGCTAAAGACAAGAATGACGGGCTTGAGGAAGCACCTTTATGTGTTATGTTTTTTCATACAAAGCACAAATGCAGGAAACCAATAAAATGTCATGAAACTTTGTGCCTGCACATCATTCTTAAATGTTTACACATGTGGATGATTTAAGTTTTTTGGAAGACTGGTAACTACTTTTGGAAATGGCTTCAAGTAAGTATGTGCTCGTCTCATAATTATCAGGGTTGGAAGGTGCTATAAATCCACTCTTAGTGTGTGAAGCGAGTGAATTGCACGTATATATGTTCTACTTATTTTGCTATCAAATGCGTTGGCTCTAGTCTATATAAAAATATTGTAAATGTGAGAGAATTTATAGGTCTAATTTATCTATTTGTCTCATCTTAATAGGTGTTGGCATGACTTGTTCCATCGAAAGATACACTAAAAAAACACTTATGTGATGATACGTGTTTCTCACAGTAGGTCACGTTTTCTGTCATGTATGTACATCTATGACGATTTTATGACAAAATCAAGATAGTCATACATGCGTTGTTGTAGAAGTGTTCCATGACAATACTCAAATTATCATCACGGAAGTGTCCACTTCCATGACGATAAATGACGCGTCATGGCAGTGCTTTCGTCAAGGATAACCGACACGTGGCATCCACCGTAACGGGTCGCCGTTAAGCTATTGGGTCCGGTTTTGGATCCGATAACCCGTTAACAGCAACAACCAATAGCGATTTTCCACATGTAAAATTCTCATTGGCCGGAGGAAACACGTGTCGGCTCCCCGTTGGGACAGATGTCATCCAACGAATGGACGGGACGGGCCTATGATACGTCGACATGTGGCTCGGCCCAATAGTGGCCCATTTAGGTCAAAAGGTCGGCCCGTTTGACTTGGTCAAAAGGTAGCGGGCCAGCCCACGAAAAGTCTGTTAACGACCTGTTCGCATATAGCCCACGACCCGCTAACTCACGGCCCTTATGGCCTATCTGAATTAGGCCAAGTAGCGTCATCTGGGCCATCCAATATGATTCCAGCCCGTTGTAACTTTCGGCCCATGTATGGCCCATGACGTCTTTCGGTCCATATGAGGCCCTTTCTAACTCTCGGCCCTTTAACCGCCTATGGTGAAACTGGCCCATAATGAACAATATATCGCTTTATACCCATTAATGGTCCATTATTCCATCGGGCCGTTTCCAGCCCGTGTTATCTTTCGACCTTCTAAGGGCCCATTTATTGTTGAGCTCATTTCCAGCGTTCGATTACTTACGGTCTGTTACTGGTCTATTCCGCTTGTGGGCCAAATTCAGCCCGTGGTTACAGTCGGCCCGTTAATCCATTGGGTCGTTTTCATATATAGCGTCATCTAATACTGCTCATTAACGACCCGTTATGCCTGTCGATAGAATTAAGCTCGTTATGTTGGGGAACGCAGTAATTTCAAAAAAATTCCTACGCACACGCAAGATCCATCTAGGTGATGCATAGCAACAAGAGGGGAGAGTGTTGTCCACGTACCCTCGTAGACCGAAAGCGGAAGCATTATGACAACGCGGTTGATGTAGTCGTAAGTCTTCACGATCCGACTGATCCTAGCACCGAAGGTACGACACCTCCATGATCTGCACACGTTCAGCTTGGTGACATCCCACGAACTCTAGATCCAGCTGAGGTCGAGGGAGAGTTTCGCCAGCACGACGGCGTGGTGACGGTGATGATGAAGTTACCGGCGCAGGGCTTCGCCTAAGCACTGCAATGATATGACCGAGGTGGAAATCTGTGGAGGGGGGCACCACACACGGCTAAGACAACTGTCAACTTGTGTGTTCTAGGGTACCCCCTGCCCATGTATATAAAGGAGCAAGGGGGAGGCCGGTCGGCCCTCCTGGGCGCGCCCCAAGTAGGATTCCTACTAGGAATCCTATTTCTAGTAGGTTTCCAACAAGGGAAGAGAGGGGGAAGGAAGGAGAGGGAGAGACGGAGAAGGAAAGGGGGGCGCCGCCCCCCTTCCCTAGTCCAATTCGGACCCAAGGGGGAGGGGGCACGCAGCCTGCCCTAGCCGCCCCTCTCTCTCTCCACTAAGGCCCATGTGGCCCATTAGTTCCCCGGGGGGTTCCGGTAACCCCCCGGCACTCCGGTTTTATCCGAAACTTCTCCGAAACATTTTCGGTGTCCGAATATATTCGTCCAATATATCAATCTTTATGTTTCGACCATTTCGAGACTCCTCGTCATGTCCGTGATCATATCCGGGACTCCAAAATACCTTTGGTACATCAAAACACATAAAATCATAATACCGATCGTCATCGAACGTTAAGCGTGCGGACCCTACGGGTTCGAGAACTATGTAGACATGACCGAGAGTCATCTCCGGTCAATAACCAATAGCGGAACCTGGATGCTCATATTGGCTCCCACATATTCTACGAAGATCTTTATCGGTCAAACGCATAACAACATACGTTGTTCCTTTTGTCATCGGTATGTTACTTCCCCGAGATTCGATCGTCGGTATCTCAATACTGCTGCCTCTCGAGCACTGGTTGGTTTTCCCTTGAAGAGGAAAGGGTGATGCAGCAAAGTAGCGTAAGTATTTCCCTCAATTTTTGAGAACCAAGGTATCAATCCAGCAGGAGACCATGCGCGAGTCCCTCGTACCTACACAAACAAATAAGAACCTTGCAACCAACGCGATAAAGGGGTTGTCAATCCCTTCATGACCACTTGCAAAAGTGAGATCCGATAGAGATGATAAGATAATATTTTTTGTATTTTTATGATAAAGATTGCAAAATAAATGGCAACAAAAATAGCTAGTTGACGGGAGATTAATATGATGGAAAATAGACCCGGGGGGCATAGGTTCACTAGTGGCTTCTCCCAAGATAGCATAAATATTACGGTGGGTAAACAAATTATTGTCGAGCAATTGATAGAAAAGTGCATAGTTATGAGAATATCCAGGCATGATCATGTATATAGGCATCACGTCCGCGACAATTAGATCGAAACGATTCTGCATCTACTACTATTACTCCACACATCGACCGCTATCCAGCATGCATCTAGAGTATTAAGTTCATAAGAACAGAGTAACGCATTAGGCAAGATGACATGATGTAGAGGGATAAATTCAAGCAATATGATATAAACCCCATCTTTTTATCCTCGATGGAAACAATACAATACGTGTCGTTTCCCTTTCTGTCACTGGGATCAAGCACCGCATGATTGAACCCAAAGCTAAGCACTTCTCCCATTGCAAGAAAGATCAATCTAGTAGGCCAAACCAAACTGATATTCGAAGAGACTTGCAAAGATATCAAATCATACATAAAAGAATTCAGAGGAGATTCAAATATTGTTTATAGATAATCTTGATCATAAACCCACAATTCATCGGATCTTGACAAACACACCACAAAAAAGAGTTACATCGAATAGATCTCCAAGAAGATCGAGGAGAACTTTGTATTGAGATCCAAAGAGAGAGAAGAAGCCATCTAGCTAATAACTATGGACCCGAAGGTCTGTGGTAAACTACTCACACATCATCGGAGAGGCTATGGTGTTGATGTAGAAGCCCTCTGTGATCGATGCCCCCTCCGGCGGAGCGCCGGAAAAGGCCCCAAGATGGGATTTCACGGGTGCAGAAGGTTGCGGCTGTGGAAATAGGGTTTCGTGGTGCTCCTGGATGTTTTTGGGGTATAAGAGTATATATAGGCCAAGGAAGTCGGCCAGGAGAGCCACGAGGGGCCCACGAGGGTGGGGGCGCGCCCAGGGGGGCAGGCGCGCCTCCCTGCCTCGTGGCCTCCTCGTTCGTTTCTTGACATCCACTCCAAGTCCTCTGGATCACGTTTGTTCCAAAAATCACGCTCCCGAAGGTTTCATTCCGTTTGGATTTCGCTTGATATTCCTTTTCTGCGAAACACTGAAATAGGCAAAAAAAACAGCAAATTGCACTGGGCCTTGGGTTAGTAGGTTAGTCCCAAAAATAATATAAAAGTGTATAATAAAGCCCATTAAACATCCAAAACATAATATATAATAGCATGGAACAATCAAAAATTATAGATACGTTGGAGACGTATCAAGCATCCCCAAGCTTAATTCCTGCTCGTCCCCGAGTAGGTAAATGATAAAAACAGAATTTTTGATGTGGAATGCTTCCTAGCATATTCTTCAATGTAATTTTCTTTATTGTGGCATGAATGTTCAGATCCGAAAGATTCAAGATAAAAGTTTAATATTGACATAAAAATAATGATACTTCAAGCATACTAACTAAGCAATTATGTCTTTTCAAAATAACATGGCCAAAGAAAGTTCATCCCTACAAAATCATATAGTTTGGTCATGCTCCATTTTCGTCACACAAGAATGCTCTCATCATGCACAACCCCGATGACAAGCCAAGCAATTGTTTCATACTTTAGTAATCTCAAACTTTTTCAACTTTCACGCAATACATGAGCGGGAGCCATGGATATAGCACTATGGGTGGAATAGAGTATGATGATGGGGGTTATGTGGAGAAGACAAAAAAGGAGAAAGTCTCACATTGACGCGGCTAATCAACGGGCTAGGGAGATGCCCATCAATTGATGTCAATGCAAGGAGTAGGGATTGCCATGCAACAGATGCACTAGAGCTATAAATGTATGAAAGCTCAACAAAAGAAACTAAGTGGGTGTGCATCCAACTTGCTTGCTCACGAAGACCTAGGGCATTTGAGGAAGCCCATTGTTAGAATATACAAGCCAAGTTCTATAATGAAAAATTCCCACTAGTATATGAAAGTGACAAAACAAGAGACTCTCTATCATAAAGATCATGGTGCTACTTTGAAGCACAAGTGTGGAAAAAAGGATAGTAGCATTGTCCCTTATTTTTCTTTTTTTTTCTTTTTTTGGGACTTTCTTTTTTATTTAGCCTTTTTTTTGGACAATGCTCTATTAATGATGATCATCACACTTCTATTTATTTACAACTCAATAATTACAACTCGATACTAGAACAAAGTATGACTCTATATGAATGCCTCCGGCGGCGTACCGGGATGGGCAATGAATCAAGAGTGACATGTATGAAATAATATGCATGGTGGCTTTGCCACAAATACGATGTCAACTACATGATCATGCAAGGCAATATGACAATGATGGAGCGTGTCATAATAAACGGAATGGTGGAAAGTTACATGGCAATATATCTCGGAATGGCTATGGAAATGCCATAATAGGTAGGTATGGTGGCTGTTTTGAGGAAGATATAAGGAGGTTTATGTGTGATAGAGCGTATCATATCACGGGGTTTGGATGCACCGGCGAAGTTTGCACCAACTCTCAAGGTGAGAAAGGGCAATGCACGGTACTGAAGAGGCTAGCAATGATGGAAGGGTGAGAGTGTGTATAATCCATGGACTCAACATTAGTCATAAAGAACTCACATACTTATTGCAAAAATCTACAAGTCATCAAAAACCAAGCACTACGAGCATGCTCCTAGGGGGATAGATTGGTAGGAAAAGACCATCGCTCGTCCCCGACCGCCACTCATAAGGATGACAATCAAAGAACACCTCATGTTTCAAATTTGTTACACAACGGTTACCATACGTGCATGCTACGGGACTAGCAAACTTCAACACAAGTATTTCTCAAATTCACAACTACTCAACTAGCACAACTTTAATATCACTACCTCCATATCTCAAAACAATCATCAAGTACCAAACTTCTCTTAGTATTCAATGCACTTTATGTGAATGCTTTTATTATACTAATCTTGGATGCCTATCATATTAGGACTAATTTTATAACCAAAGAAAATTACCATGCTGTTCTAAGGAACTCTCAAAATAATATAAGTGAAGCATGAGAGATCAATAATTTCTATAAAATAAAACCACCACCGTGCTCTAAAAGATATAAGTGAAGCACTAGAGCAAAACTATCTAGCTCAAAAAATATAAGTGAAGCACATAGAGTATTCTAATAAATTCCGAATCATGTGTGCCTCTCCCAAAAGGTGTGTACAGCAAGGATGATTGTGGTAAACTAAAAAGCAAAGACTCAAATCATACAAGACGCTCCAAGCAAAACACATATCATGTGGTGAATAAAAATATAGCATCAAGTAAAGTTATCGATGGACGAAGACGAAAGAGGGGATACCTTCCGGGGCATCCCCAAACTTAAGCTTTCGGTTGTCCTTGGATTTTACCTTGGGGTGCCTTAGGCATCCCCAAGCTTATGCTCTTGCCACTCCTTGTTCCATAATCCATCAAATCTTTACCCAAAAACTTGAAAACTTCACAACACAAAACTCAACAGAAAATCTCATGAGCTTCGTTAGCAAAAGAAAACAAACCACCACTTCAAGGTATTGTAATGAACTCATTCTTTATTTATATTGGTGTTAAACCTATTGTATTCCAACTTCTCTATGGTTCATAACCTCCATTACTAGCCATAGATTCATCAAAATAAGCAAACAACACACGAAAAACAGAATCTGTCAAAAACAGAACAGTCTGTAGTAATCTGTATCTAACGCAAACTTCCTGTAACTCAAAAATTCTACCAAAACAGGACGACCTATATAATTTGTTTATTGATCTACTGCAATTGGAATCAGTATTTGATCATGTTCTGGTGATTTTTAACAATTGTTTTAGTGAACAGAAAGTTTCCGACTTTTTCCGCAAGATCAAATAACTATCATCCAAGAAGATCCTATAGGTTTTACCTGGCACAAACACTAATTAAAACATAAAACCACATCTAACCAGAGGCTAGATCAATTATTTATTACTAAATAGAAATAAAAAGCAAGAAACAAAAATAAAATTGGGTGTCCTCCCAACAAGCGCTATCATTTAACGCCTTTAGCTAGGCATAATTTCTATTGATGCTCACAAGGAAGACAAGAATTGAAGCACAAAAAGAGCATCATACAACATGTGATAAACAAACTTAAGTCTAACATACTTCCTATGCATAGGTATTTTATAAGCAAACAAATTATCAAGGCAAGCAAAAACTAGCATATGCAAGGAAGAGGAAAGAGACGATGGCGATCTCAACATGAAGAGAGGTAATTTAGTAACATGAAAATTTCTACAACCATATTTTCCTCTCTCATAATAATTACATGTAGGATCATAAGCAAATTCAACAATATAGCTATCACAAAACATATTCTTAACACGATCCACATGTATGCAAAGTTGACACTCTTCCAAAATAGTGGGATTAACATTAACTAAAGTCATGACCTCTCCAAACCCACTTTTATCAAAAACTTCATAAGATTGAACATTCTCCAAATATGTGGGATCTAAAGTTGACACTCTTCCAAACCCACTTTCAGTATTATTTCAAACATTATCAATCTCATATTCATCATGGGGCTTAAATAATTTTTCAAGATCATAAGAAGAATCACCCCAATCATGATCATTGCAACAAGTAGTAGACATAACAAAACTAGCATCCCCAAGCTTAGGGTTTTGCATATTATTAGCACAATTGACATTAATAGAATTTATAATAATATCATTGCAATCATGCTTTTCATCAAAGGAACTATCAAGTATGGGTGCAATAGCAACGATCTCATGTTTAACATAGGGGACTATAGCAAATTCATCTTCATAAATATTGGCATCATGGCCACAAGAATAGCAAGCATCATGTTCATCAAGGGATATTTCAATCAAATCATCGGAATCATCATTATCTATAGATTCATGCATATCATCATTTTCAACGGTCATTCTTTTAGTAAATTCTTTGACATAGACATTATGAGCATAATTTTCATAGCAATATTTAAGTATGTCAAAATTTTCAGATTCGTAGAGAGTAATATCACACTTTTCAATCAAAGAAGCAACTTCATAAGCACCCTTAAAAGCAACAAGTTCTTCAATTTGTTCGATATTGTAGTAACTATAAACACCCTTTGCATAAGAAGATAAGATTTCATTATCATTAAACTCACATAGGTAGGGGAGGTGTTTTTTAGGGTTCTTAGAGCAACATGTAAAATCATAAATTTCACAAAGATTCCAAGCATAACACAACAATCTATTTATTTGATCCCATAAGAGTCTCCCTTTTCAGACAAACGGTGACATACAAAATGAGCATGCTCATCTAAAGATTTCCCATCAACTAGGCTAGTTGGGGTTTCAGCACGAGCGCATAAGGATCGAAGATGATCCAAGTGGAACACTTTAAGTGGATCCATATCAATAGATTTTTAGCAAGCAAGGATCCAAGCAAATAAAAGGCACATGGAAACACAAACAAAGATACATACGGGAAGAAGGCGAAGAAAAGGCAAAGGTGAAGTGGGGGACAGGAAAACGAGAGGTAAATGGCAAATAATGTAATGCGAGGGATAAGAGTTTGTGATGGGTACTTGGTAGTCTTGACTTGTGCGTAGACTCCCCGGCAACGGCGCCAGAAATGGCTAGTTGCTGGGAGATCAAATCTTGACTTGACTTGGCATAAGCCTCCCCGGCAATGGCGCCAGAAATCCTTCTTGCTACCTCTTGAGCACTGCGTTGGTTTTCCCTTGAAGAGGAAAGGGTGATGCAGCAAAGTAGCGTAGTATTTCCCTCAGTTTTTGATAACCAAGGTATCAATCCAGTAGGAGACCACGCGCGAGTCCCTCGTACCTACACAAACAAATAAGAACCTTGCAACCAACGCGATAAAGGGGTTGTCAATCCCTTCACGACCACTTGCAAAAGTGAGATCTGATAGAGATGATAAGATAATACTTTTGGTATTTTTATGATAAACATTGAAAAGTAAAGATTGCAAAATAAACGGCAACAGAAATAGCTAGTTGACGGGAGATTAATATGATGGAAAATAGACCCGGGGGCCATAGGTTTCACTAGTGGCTTCTCTCAAGATAGCATAAATATTACGGTGGGTAAACAAATTACTGTTGAGCAATTGATAGAAAAGCGCATAGTTATGAGAATATCTAGGCATGATCATGTATATAGGCATCATGTCCGCGACAAGTAGATCGAAACGATTCTGCATCTACTACTATTACTCCACACATCGACCGCTATCCAGCATGCATCTAGAGTATTAAGTTCATAAGAACATAGTAACACATTAGGCAAGATGACATGATGTAGAGGGATAAACTCAAGCAATATGATATAAACCCCATCTTTTTATCCTCGATGGCAACAATACAATACGTGTCGTTTCCCTTTCTGTCACTGGGATCAAGCACCGCATGATTGAACCCAAAGCTAAGCACTTCTCCCATTGCAAGAAAGATCAATCTAGTAGGCCAAACCAAACTGATAATTCGAAGAGACTTGCAAAGATATCAAATCATACATAAAAGAATTCAGAGGAGATTCAAATATTGTTTATAGATAGTCTTGATCATAAACCCACAATTCATCGGATCTCGACAAACACACCGCAAAAAAGAGTTACATCGAATAGATCTCCAAGAAGATCGAGGAGAACTTTGTATTGAGATCCAAAGAGAGAGAAGAAGCCATCTAGCTAATAACTATGGACCCGAAGGTCTGAGGTAAACTACTCACACATCATCGGAGAGGCTATGGTGTTGATGTAGAAGCCCTCCGTGATCGATGCCCCCTCCGGTGGAGCATCGGAAAAGGCCCCAAGATGGGATCTCACGGGTACAGAAGGTTGCGGCGGTGGAAATAGGGTTTCGTGGTGCTCCTGGATGTTTTTGGGGTATAAGAGTATATATAGGCGAAGGAAGTCGGTCAGGAGAGCCACGAGGGGCCCACGAGGTAGGCGCGCCTCCCTGCCTCGTGGCCTCCTCGTTCGTTTCTTGACGTCCACTCCAAGTCCTCTGGATCATGTTTGTTCCAAAAATCAAGCTCCCGAAGGTTTCATTCCGTTGGGATTGCATTTGATATTCCTTTTCTGCGAGACACTAAAATAGGCAAAAAAACAGCAATTTGCACTGGGCCTTGGGTTAGTAGGTTAGTCCCAAAAATAATATAAAAGTGTATAATAAAGCCCATTATACATCCAAAACAGAATATATAATAGCATGGAACAATAAAAAATTATAGATACGTTGGAGACGTATCAAATACCTAGTTCAATCTCGTTACCGGCAAGTCTCTTTACTCGTTTCGTAATGCATCATCCCGCAACTAACTCATTAGTCACATTGCTTGCAAGGCTTATAGTGATGTGCATTACCGAGAGGGCCCAGAGATACCTCTCCGACAATCGGAGTGACAAATCCTAATCTCGATCTATGCCAACTCAACAAACACCATCGGAGACATCTGTAGAGCATCTTTATAATCACCCAGTTACATTGTGACGTTTGATAGCACACTAAGTGTTCCTCCGGTATTCGGGAGTTGCATAATCTCATAGTCATAGGAACATGTATAAGTCATGAAGAAAGCAATAGCAACAAACTAAACGATAATCGTGCTAAGCTAACAGATGGGTCAAGTCAATCACATCATTCTCTAATGATGTGATCCCGTTAATCAAATGACAACTCATGTCTATGGCTAGGAAACTTAACCATCTTTGATTCAACGAGCTAGTCAAGTAGAGGCATACTAGTGATACTTTGTTTGTCTATGTATTCACACATGTACTAAGTTTCTGGTTAATACAATTCTAGCATGAATAATAAACATTTATCATGATATAAGGAAATATAAATAACAACTTTATTATTGCCTCTAGGGCATATTTCCTTCAGTCTCCCACTTGCACTAGAGTCAATAATCTAGATTACACAGTAATGATTCTAACACCCATGGAGTCTTGGTGCTGATCATGTTTTGCTTGTGAGAGAGGCTTAGTCAACGGGTCTGCAACATTCAGATCCGTATGTATCTTGCAAATCTCTATGTCTCCCTCCTTGACTTGATCGCGGATGGAATTGAAGCATCTCTTGATGTGCTTGGTTCTCTTGTGAAATCTGGATTCCTTTGCCAAGGCAATTGCACCAGTATTATCACAAAAGATTTTCATTGGACCTGATGCACTAGGTATGACACCTAGATCGAATATGAACTCCTTCATCCAGACTCCTTCCTTTGCTGCTTCCGAAGCAGCTATGTACTTCGCTTCACATGTAGATCCCGCCACGACGCTTTGCTTAGAACTGCACCAACTGACAGCTCCACCGTTCAATATAAATACGTATCCGGTTTGTGACTCCCGCTCACTTTCTTGTAAATACAGGCTTCTCCAAAAGTCTGTATAAAACCATATGCTTTGATCACACTATCAAAATGTTTATTCCAACTCTGAGATGCTTGCACCAGTCCATAAATGGATCGCTGGAGCCTGCACACTTTGTTAGCATCCTTTGGATCGATAAAACCTTCGGGTTGCATCATATACAACTCTTCTTCCAGAA
This sequence comes from Triticum aestivum, assembly GCF_018294505.1. NCBI lineage: Eukaryota > Viridiplantae > Streptophyta > Magnoliopsida > Poales > Poaceae > Triticum > Triticum aestivum. The sequence goes on along the minus strand of NC_057814.1, from coordinate 161,591,291 downwards.
ATCCATTCAGGAATGCAGTCTTTACATCCATTTGCCAAATTTCATAATCATAAAATGCAGCAATTGCTAACATGATTCGGACGGACTTAAGCATCGCTACGGGTGAGAAGGTCTCATCGTAGTCAACTCCTTGAACTTGCCGAAAACCTTTCGCAACAAGTCGAGCTTTGTAGACAATAACATTACCGTCTGCGTCAGTCTTCTTCTTGAAGATCCATTTATTTTCTATGGCTTGCCGACCATCGGGCAAGTCAACCAAAGTCCACACTTTGTTCTCATACATGGATCCCATCTCAGATTTCATGGCCTCAAGCCATTTCGTGGAATCTGGGATCATCATCGCTTCCTCATAGTTCATAGATTCGTCATGGTCAAGTAACATGACCTCCAGAACAGGATTACCGTACCACTCTGGTGCGGATCTTACTCTGGTTGACCTACGAGGTTCAGTAGCAACTTAATCTGAAGTTATATGATCATCATCATTAGCTTCCTCACTAATTTGTGTAGAAGTCATAGGAACTGATTTTTGTGATGAACTACTTTCCAATAAGGGAGCATGTACAGTTACCTCATCAAGTTCTACTTTCCTCCCACTCACTTCTTTCGAGAGAAACTCCTTCTCTAGAAAGGATCCATTCTTAGCAACGAATATTTTGCCTTCGGATCTGTGATAGAAGGTGTACCCAACAGTCTCCTTTGGGTATCCTATGAAGACACATTTCTCTGATTTGGGTTCGAGCTTATCAGGTTGAAGTTTTTTCACATAAGCATCGCAGCCCCAAACTTTAAGAAACGACAACTTGGGTTTCTTGCCAAACCACAGTTCATAAGGTGTCGTCTCAACGGATTTAGATGGTGCCCTATTTAACGTGAATGCAGCCATCTCTAAAGCATAACCCCAAAACGATAGCGGTAAATTAGTAAGAGACATCATAGATCGCACCATATCTAATAAAGTGCGGTTACGACGTTCGGACACACCATTACGCTGTGGTGTTCCGGGTGGCGTGGGTTGCGAAACTATTCTGCATTGTTTCAAATGAAGACCAAACTCGTAACTCAAATATTCTCCTCCACGATCAGATCGCAGAAACTTTATTTTCTTGTTATGATGATTTTCTACTTCACTCTGAAATTCTTTGAACTTTTCAAATGTTTCAGACTTATGTTTCATCAAGTAGATATACCCATATCTGCTCAAATCATCTGTGAAGGTCAGAAAATAACGATACCCGCCGCGAGCCTCAATATTCATCGGACCACATACATCAGTATGTATGATTTCCAACAAATCTATTGCTCGCTCCATTGTTTCGGAGAACGGAGTTTTAGTCATCTTGCCCATGAGGCATGGTTCGCAAGTAATAAGTGATTCATAATCAAGTGATTCCAAAAGTCCATCAGAATGGAGTTTCTTCATGCGCTTTACACCAATATGACCTAAACGGCAGTACCACAAATAAGTTGCACTATCATTATCAACTCTGCATCTTTTGGCTTCAATATTATGAATATGTGTGTCACTACTATCGAGATTTAACAAAAATAGACCACTCTTCAAGGGTGCATGACCATAAAAGATATTATTCATATAAATAGAACAACCATTATTCTCAGACTTAAATGAATAACCGTCTCGCATCAAACAAGATCCACATATAATGTTCATGCTTAACGCTGGCACCAAATAACAATTATTCAGGTGTAAAACTAATCCTGAAGGTAGATGTAGAGGTAGCGTGCCGATGGCGATCACATCGACTTTGGAACCATTTCCCACGCGCATCGTTACCTCGTCCTTAGCCAATCTTCGCTTAATCTGTAGTCCCTGTTTCGAGTTGCAAATATTAGCAACAGAACCAGTATCAAATACCCAGGCACTACTGCGAGCATTAGTAAGGTACACATCAATAACATGTATATCACATATACCTTTGTTCACTTTGCCATCCTTCTTATCCGCCAAATACTTGGGGCAGTTCCGCTTCCAGTGACCAGTCCCTCTGCAGTAGAAGCACTCAGTCTCAGGCTTAGGTCCAGACTTGGGCTTCTTCACTTGAGAAGCAACTTGCTTGCCGTTCTTCTTGAAGTTCCCCTTCTTCCCTTTACCCTTTTTCTTGAAACTGGTGGTCTTGTTGACCATCTACACTTGATGCTCCTTCTTGATTTCTACCTCCGCAACCTTTAGCATTGCGAAGAGCTCGGGAATTGTCTTATCCATCCCTTACATATTATAGTTCATCACGAAGCTCTTGTAGCTTGGTGGCAGTGATTGAAGAACTCTGTCAATGACACTATCAACTGGAAGATTAACTCCCAGCTGAGTCAAGTGATTATGATACCCAGACATTTTGAGTATATGCTCACTAACAGAACTATTCTCCTCCATTTTGCAGCTGTAGAACTTATTGGAGACTTCATATCTCTCAATCCGGGCATTTTCTTGAAATATTAACTTCAACTCCTGGAACATCTCATATGCTCCATGACGTTCAATACGTCGTTGAAGTCGCGGTTCTAAGTCGTAAAGCATGGCACACTGAACTATCAAGTAGTCATCAGCTTTGCTCTGCCAAGCGTTCACAACGTCCAGCGTTGCTCCTGCAGCTGGTCTTGTACCTAGCGGTGCTTCCAGGACGTAATTCTTCTGTGCAACAATGAGGATAATCCTCAAGTTACGGACCCAATCCGTGTAGTTGCTACCATCATCTTTCAACTTAGCTTTCTCTAGGAACGCATTAAAATTCAAAGGAACAGTAGCACGGGCCATTGATCTACAACAACATAGACATGCAAAATACTATCAGGTACTAAGTTCATCATAAATTAAAGTTCAATTAATCATATTACTTAAGAACTCCCACTTAGATAGACATCCCTCTAATCTTCTAAGTGATCATGTGATCCAAATCAACTAAACCATGTCCGATCATCACGTGAGATGGAGTAGTTTTCAATGGTGAACATCACTATGTTGATCATATCTACTATATGATTCACGCTCGACCTTTCGGTCTCAGTGTTCCGAGGCCATATCTGCATATGCTAGGCTCGTCAAGTTTAACCCGAGTATTCTGCGTGTGCAAAACTGGCTTGCACCCCTTGTATGTGAATGTAGAGCTTATCACACCCGATCATCACGTGGTGTCTCGGCACGACGAACTTTGCAACGGTGCATACTCAGGGAGAACACTTGTACCTTGAAATTTAGTGAGAGATCATCTTATAATGCTACCGCCAAGCTAAGCAAAATAAGATGCATAAAGGATAAACATCACATGCAATCAATATAAGTGATATGATATGGCCATCATCATATTGTGCCTTTGATCTCCATCTCCAAAGCACCGTCATGATCACCATCGTCATCGGCGCGACACCTTGATCTCCATCGTAGCATCATTGTCGTCTCGCCAACTATTGCTTCTACGACTATTGCTACAACTTAGTGATAAAGTAAAAACAATTACATGGCGATTGCATTGCATACAATAAAGCGACAACCATATGGCTCTGCCAGTTGCCGATAACTCTGTTACAAAACATGATCATCACATACAATAAAATTTAGCATCATGTCTTGACCATATCACATCAGAACATGCCCTGCAAAAACAAGTTAGACGTCCTCTACTTTGTTGTTGCAAGTTTTACGTGACTGCTACGGGCTGAGCAAGAACCGTTCTTACCTACGCATCAAAACCACAATTTTTTTTGTCAAGTGTGTTGTTTTAACCTTCAACAAGGACCGGGCGTAGTCACACTCGATTCAACTAAAGTTGGAGAAACTGACACCCGCCAGCCACCTGTGTGCAAAACACGTCGGTAGAACCAGTCTCGCGTAAGCGTACGCGTAATGTCGGTCCGGGCCGCTTCATCCAACAATACCGCCGAATCAAAGTATGACATGCTGGTAAGCAGTATGACTATTATGGCCCACAACTCTTTGTGTTCTACTCGTGCATATAACATCTACGCATAGACCTGGCTCGGATGCCACTGTTGGGGAACGCAGTAATTTCAAAAAAATTCCTACGCACACGCAAGATCCATCTAGGTGATGCATAGCAACGAAAGGGGAGAGTGTTGTCCACGTACCCTCGTAGACCGAAAGCGGAAGCGTTATGACAAAGCGGTTGATGTAGTCGTACGTCTTCACGATCTGACCGATCCTAGCACCGAAGGTACGACGCCTCCGTGATCTGCACACGTTCAGCTCAGTGATGTCCCACGAACTCTAGATCCAGCTGAGGTCGAGGGAGATTTTCACTAGCACGATGGCGTGGTGATGGTGATGATGAAGTTACCGGTGTAGGGTTTCGCCTAAGCACTGCAATGATATGACTGAGGTGGAAATCTGTGGAGAGGGGCACCGCACACGGCTAAGACAACTGTCAACTTGTGTGTTCTAGGGTGCCCCGTGCCCCCGTATATAAAGGAGCAAGGGGGAGGCCGACCGGCCCTCCTGGGGCGCGCCCCAAGTAGGATTCCTACTAGGAATCCTATTCCTAGTAGGTTTCCAACAAGGGAAGAGAGGGGGAAGGAAGGAGAGGGAGAGAGGGAGAAGGAAAGGGGGGCGCCGCCCCCCCTTCCCTAGTCCAATTCAGACCCAAGAGGGAGGGGGCGCGTGGCCTGCCCTAGTCGCCCCTCTCTCTCTCTCCACTAAGGCCCATGTGGCCATTAGTTCCCCCGGGGGTTCCGGTAACCCTCCGGCACTCCGGTTTTATCCGAAACTTCTCCGAAACATTTTCGGTGTCTGAATATAGTCATCCAATATATCAATATTTATGTCTCGACCATTTCGAGACTCCTCGTCATGTCCGTGATCATATCCGGGACTCCAAACTACCTTCGGTACATCAAAACACATAAACTCATAATACCGATCATCATCGAACGTTAAGCGTGCGGACCCTACGGGTTCGAGAACTATGTAGACATGACTGAGACTCATCTCCGGTCAATAACCAATAGCGGAATCTGGATGCTCATATTGGCTCCCACATATTCTACGAAGATCTTTACCGGTCAAACCGCATAACAACATACGTTGTTCCTTTTGTCATCGGTATGTTATTTGCCCGAGATTCGATCGTCGGTATCTCGATACCTAGTTCAATCTCGTTACCGGCAAGTCTCTTTACTCATTTCGTAATGCATCATCCCGCAACTAACTCATTAGTCACATTTCTTGCAAGGCCTATAGTGATGTGCATTATCGAGAGGGCCCAGAGATACCTCTCCGACAATCGGAGTGACAAATCCTAATCTCGATCTATGCGAACTCAACGAACACCATCGGAGACACCTGTAGAGCATCTTTATAATCACCCAGTTACATTGTGACGTTTGATAGCACACTAAGTGTTCCTCCGGTATTCGGAAGTTGCATAATCTCATAGTCATAAGAACATGTATAAGTCATGAAGAAAGCAATAGCAACAAACTAAACGATCATCGTGCTAAGCTAACGGATGGGTCAAGTCAATCACATCATTCTCTAATGATATGATCCCGTTAATCAAATGACAACTCATGTCTATGGCTAGGAAACTTAACCATCTTTGATTCAACGAGCTAGTCAAGTAGAGGCATACTAGTGACACTTTGTTTGTCTATGTATTCACACATGTACTAAGTTTCCGGTTAATACAATTCTAGCATGAATAATAAACATTTATCATGATATAAGGAAATATAAATAACAACTTTATTATTGCCTCTAGGGCATATTTCCTTCATATATACATCCGTATGTGGTAGTCCATTTGAAATCTCTAAAAAGAAAAATATTTAGGAACGGAGGGAGTATCTTATAACATCCAATATACTCACATATTAGATGAATTGACATCTTATATTATGGGCCGGAAGGAGTTTAGTGCATTCTTACAAATTATCGGCTGATTAACTGCCGATGTATCCATGGGTTACAGTTAGTTTGAGCTAGTTCGGGCTCAAATAGCCGTAAAGTATATCTAAACATGAGGGCTAGTTTGAGCTAGTTGCATCTATAACCCACCCAAAAAAACTATCCAACCCAAGAGGTGCTAATTGGAGCTAGTTCTCCTAGTGCATTTATTGTCAATCTAACCCTGCCATCCAAACAACTCTTGGGTTAGTCATGAGCTAGAAACTAACTCTAACCTCTAGCTAAGTTGAGTATCCTAAATGGGCTGTGTTGTTGTTGTTGCTGCTGCTCTTCTACGTATATCTATACATCATTAGAACATTAATGTAACACTCTTCCTTGTTGCTATGTAGCCTAGGATTGCATATTTAGACATTAAGTACAATGCATGTTGCTATGTAGCCTCAGATATATTACATATGGCCCTAGTTAACCTAACGATAAATGGGTTGCAGATATATTCAGCTAAAAGTCCGATTCACCGATTAGTCCCTTATCAGCCGCCGGCCTATATGGTACCAACTATCGATATCCTGAATAGTGAGCAGATATAAGCCATGGGATTGCTTAATAAGCTACTCTTCCCCAATATTCTGTCAGCATTCTAAAAGAAGAAACAAGCAGACACATAACAGGTTTAGCATGTAGTATATGAAACTCATTTTGGTGAAATAGTTCAGTAGTAAGGTGGACAGGATTAAACTACCAAGTCTTCTATTGCGAAGTAGTACATAATAAAAGCATCAAACAAACATATATCTATGTGCTATGGTCACTGCATTGTCTTGCCAAATCAAAATAGAGACACGATTCAAATCATATGAGTTCAAGACAAAGCAGCATTGAAAGAATACAAGTGTGGGAAACTACACGGCACAACAAGATTTCAGATGGGTACCATGGGTATACATGTACAATAACACTATTTGGCTCTGTTCTGATGCTAGTAATCTGCATGATATGAGAAGACAACAGTATACAGAATAGAAATTGAAATCAACAGAGCAACTTAGAAGAGCAAACCGTTAAAGAAACATGTTTAAACATACCTGTTGTGCCATTGGAGTTTCGATTGGATCCTTCAATTTTAAAATAAGTTTGTATGACTAAATACAGTGATACAAGAGAAAAGCAGTATGCACCATAGCAATGGAATCTTAAATGAGAACGGTAGTTCTTCAGGTTTAAGCACTTGTTCTATACAAACAGAGTATAATTAGACGCGGGCATATAGTACTTCAAAATAAAAAATAATCTCATAGAACTTACCACATTCTTGGTTCTGGACCAGTACAGAACAAGGTGTTCCCAGTCATCGTCCCGTAAATGTGTCTCAGGAGAAAGTAAGGGAATTTGATGAGTTTCCTTGCCAGTGAAGTATGTTTCCTTCAAGTATTCCGATACTGCCACAAAGCATTCTTGAAGATACCAGAGGTATTAGCACAGGTTACCTCATCCTGAGTTTCCAAATCGGTCCTTCTCTATAGAGAAAAATGGGAACACTTGTTGTATTATAACCAACATGGAGGTAGAAAGTATGGGACAAAGCAAAGTAATTGCCATGAATGACATTACTTACACGTAACTCCTGGACGAACACCTGCAACTGGCATTTCCTTCATCTTCAGTATAATATTTCCATGATGGGAAGATACGCACATAGGATTTAACAACATCAAATGAGATAGATTCTAAACTACGAATGGCTGGTTGTGCATCGTCCACATGAATAGGTGTACTAACTAGTGGAGTTGGGGTTCGCCGCGGTAGTCCTGGCGCTTTGGGCACTGGAGCTGCCTTACTAACTACTCTTGTTTGGGAGCTCTATGGTGGAGATGGTGATGTGTCAACTGGAACTGGGTTACTATCTGCTGGGGTTGGGGTTAGATTGGGTGAAGCCGATTCTCTATCCAACGGAGTAGGGGTAATCACAAAGTTTGAACAAGTCACTTTCGGACCCTCCGGGTGAGGAGCACTCGGAGCCACCAATCCGTCAAGGGCTTAACTTCCAAAACCTCTTAATGATTTTTGGTCAGACCAACTTCCAGCTCGGTCTCACCGAAATCAGTAAGTTGATCTAGGTTTTTATCTCGGTGCCACTGTCGGTGTCAAAACCGGCGGATCTCGGGTAGGGGGTCCCGAACTGTGCGTCTAGGATCGATGGTAACAGGAGACGGGGGACACAATGTTTACCCAGGTTCGGGCCCTCTCTATGGAGGTAATACCCTACTTCCTGCTTGATTGATCTTGATGAATATGAGTGTTACAAGAGTTGATCTACCACGAGATCGTAATGGCTAAACCCTAGAAGTATAGCCTATGAGTATATGGTAATGAATCTGCCCTATCCGGACTATGCCCTCCGGTTTATATAGACACCGGAGAGATCTAGGGTTACATGGAGTCAGTTACATAGGAGGAAATCTTCATAATCAGTCGCCTAGCTTGCCTTCCACGCCAGGTAGAGTCCAATCCGGACACGGGTGCAGTCTTTGGTCTTCATGTCTTCACAGCTCATTAGTCCGGCCCACTCATAACAGACCGGACGCCCGAGGACCCCTTAGTCCAGCACTCCCTCAGTAGCCCCCGAACCAGGCTTCAATGACGAGGTGTTCGGCGTTCGGATTGTCTTCGGCATTGCAAGGCGGGTTCCCTTCTCCAAGTAATGTATTCGGCTGTTGACTCAATATTGTTCCCCTCGGCTTCTGCGCGCTAATAACTTCGCCTTCCATGTGTCGAGCGAATGCGGAAAGTCAGGGTATTTTTGCAAATAACACCCCGTCCACGCGAGGGAGCGCGCCTATTAAAGATACTGGATCTCAGATCCATGCGACGCCACACCGAGAAGATCCCCGGAGACTGCTAGGAGAAACCATTCCAGCATGGCTAGCATTCCCGGCTCCTCCTCTCGCTCCAGCCCAAAGAAAAGCGAGTGGGAGAAGTGCTCTGTGTCTCACAGTCAGTTAGCGAAGTTGCAAACGCAGGGATTTCTTCCTCCCGCGGATCTGGTCCCTGTTCGGGCAGGGCTGGCTTCCTTCAATGGTGTGGCTCAGGCGGAGGACTCCCCTAATCCGTCCGGGGGGGAGCGAGTGTGCTTCGTCCCCTATCTGATAAGAGGCGTCAGATTTCCAGTCCATCCATTCATCCAAGGGCTTCTGGAATATTATGGCCTTCAGCTGCATAACTTCACTCCCGCCTCTATCCTGCACATCGTAGGTTATGTTGCTTTATGCGAGCTATTTCTGGGTGTTGAAGCCCATTTTGAACTGTGGAGAAAATTGTTCTGTCTTGTCCTGCGTAACCATGAGGGGTCAATATTTGAAGTGGGCGGAGCCGGAGTATGGCGCATCGCCGATACCGGATACCTGTCCGGCACACCAAGGAAGGCATCCAAAGAATGGCCTTCCGAATGGTTCTACATCAAGGACGTTGCACTTCCCGACCCAGTTCGAAAGGCCCCCCCTGAATTTGCAAGCGTTCCGCTAAAGAAACGCCACAGTTGGCGCCCCCGGAGCCTTGAGGAGGACGACAGTGCGGAGGTTCGTCAACTCTTGGGCGAGATAAAGACGCTCACCCAGTCCGGATTAACAATGGTTGAGGTAATGGCGACCTCCATAACACGAGGGGTTCAGCCGCTTCAATATAGAGGGCTCCCAATGTGGCACTACAACGGGGAGGATGATGCCTCCCGCTGCGGTCGATAAGGTCCGGGTACCCCCGCCGCTTTGGCCAAAATACTGGCCGAGCTGTTCAAAGGGGAGGAAGAGGAATTTCTTTGCATCAATCGCAGAGATGGATATTCTATGTATAATCCTCCCAGTTGGGTAAGTCCCAATCCTTCTGCTTTACTCATTCCACTTCCCGGATTACCTTTCATGAATTTCTAATCTGCTTATAACAGCATTGGCGAAGAATCACCGAGTGGTTTTACAGCCCCGCCCCACAGCCCGAGGACCACAACCGGGAGTTGGATCCTGATACGTCTCCGTCGTATCTACTTTTCCGAACACTTTTGCCCTTGTTTTGGACTCTAACTTGCATGATTTGAATAGAACTCACCCGGACTGACGCTGTTTTCAACAGAATTGCCATGGTGTTATTTATGTGCAGAAACAAAAGTTCTCGGAATGACCTGAAACTCCACATAACTTATTTTTGGAAAATATTAAAAATATTGGCGAAAGAATCAAGGCCCGGGGGCCCGCCACCTGTCCATGAGGGTGGGGGCGCGCCCCCCTGCCTCGTGGGCCCCCTGTTGCTCCACCGACCTCAACTCCAACTCCATATATTCGTGTTCGGGGAGAAAAAAATCAAAGAGAAAGATTCATCGCGTTTTACGATACGGAGCCGCCGCCAAGCCCTAAAACCTCTCGGGAGGGCTGATCTGGAGTCCGTTCGGGGCTCCGGAGAGGGGAATCCGTCGCCGTCATCATCATCAACCATCCTCCATCACCAATTTCATGATGCTCACCGCCGTGCGTGAGTAATTCCATCGTAGGCTTGCTGGACGGTGATGGGTTGGATGAGATTTATCATGTAATAGAGTTAGATTTGTTAGGGTTTGATCCTAGTATTATTGGAAATATGCCCTAGAGGCAATAACAAATAGGTTATTATTATATTTCCTTGTTCATGATAATCGTTTGTTATCCATGCTAGAATTGTATTGATAGGAAACTCAGATACATGTGTGGATACATAGACTACACCATGTCCCTAGTAAGCCTCTAGTTGACTAGCTCGTTGATCAATAGATGGTTACGGTTTCCTGACCATGGACATTGGATGTCGTTGATAACGGGATCACATCATTAGGAGAATGATGTGATGGACAAGACCCAATCCTAAGCCTAGCACAAGATCGTGTAGTTCGTTTGCTCAGAGCTTTTCTAATGTCAAGTATCATTTCCTTAGACCATGAGATTGTGCAACTCCCGGATACCGTAGGAATGCTTTGGTTGTACCAAACGTCACAACGTAACTGGGTGGCTATAAAGGTGCACTACAGGTATCTCCGAAAGTGACTGTTGGGTTGGCACGAATCGAGACTGGGATTTGTCACTCCGTGTAAACGGAGAGGTATCTCTGGGCCCACTCGGTAGGACATCATCATAATGTGCACAATGTGACCAAGGAGTTGATCGCGGGATGATGTGAGTTACGGAACGAGTAAAGAGACTTGCCGGTAACGAGATTGAACAAGGTATCGGGATACCGACGATCGAATCTCGGGCAAGTAACATACCGATAGACAAAGGGAATTGAATACGGGATTGATTGAATCCCCGACATCGTGGTTCATCCGATGAGATCATCATGGAACATGTGGGAGCCAACATGGGTATCCAGATCCCGTTGTTGGTTATTGGCCGGAGAACGTCTCGGTCATGTCTGCATGGTTCCCGAACCCGTAGGGTCTACACGCTTAAGGTTCGATGACGCTAGGGTTATAGGGAAAGTATGTACGTGGTTAACGAATGTTGTTCGGAGTCCCAGATGAGATCCAAGACGTCACGAGGAGTTCCGGAATGGTCCGGAGGTAAAGATTTATATATGGGAAGTCCTGTTTTGGACACCGGAAAAGTTTCGGGTGATATCGGTAATGTACCGGGACCACCGGGAGGGTCCCGGGGGTCCACCAAGTGGGGCCACCAGCCCCAGAAGGCTGCATGGGCCAAGTGTGGGAGGGGACCAGCCCCAGGTGGGCTGGTGCGCCCCCCAACAAGGCCCAAGGCACATGGAGAGTGGGAGGGGGCAAACCCTAGGTCCAGATGGGCCTTAAGGCCCACCCTAGGGGCGCCCCCCCTCTCCTCCCCTTGGCCGCCCCCCTAGATGGGATCTAGGGCTGGCCGCCACCCCTTGGGGTGGAACCCTAGAGGGGGCGCAGCCCCCCCTCTCCCCCTATATATAGTGGAGGCAAAGGGGCAGCCCAACACACGAAGTTCATCTTCCTCTTGGCGCAGCCCTATCCCTCTTCCTCCTCCTCTCCCGCGGTGCTTGGCGAAGCCCTGCGGGATTGCCACGCTCCTCCACCACCACCACGCCGTCGTGCTGCTGCTGGACCGAGTCTTCCCCAACCTCTCCCTCTCACCTTGCTGGATCAAGGCGTGGGAGACGTCACCGGGCTGCACGTGTGTTGAACGCGGAAGCACCGTTCTTCGGTGCTTAGATCGGAATCAACCGCGATCTGAATCGCTGCGAGTACGACTCCCTCATCCGCATTCTTGCAATGCTTCCGCATCGCGATCTACAATGGTATGTAGATGCACACTCCTTCCCTCTCGTTGCTAGTAAACTCCATAGATTGATCTTGGTGATGCGTAGAAAATTTTGAATTTCTGCTACGTTCCTCAACAGTGGCATCATGAGCTAGGTCTATGCGTAGTTTCTATGCACGAGTAGAACACAAAGTAGTTGTGGGCGTAGATGTTGCCAATTCTTCTTGCCGCTACTAGTCTTATCTTGTTTCGGCGGCATTGTGGGATGAAGCGGCCCGGACCGACCTTACACGTACGCTTACGTGAGACAGGTTCCACCGACTGACATGCACTAGTTGCATAAGGTGGCTAGCGGGTGTCTGTCTCTCCCACTTTAGTCGGAACGGATTCGATGAAAAGGGTCCTTATGAAGGATAAATATAAATTGGCATATCACGTTGTGGTTTTACGTAGGTAAGAAACGTTCTTGCTAGAAACCTATACAAGCCACGTAAAAACTTGCAACAACAATTAGAGGACGTCTAACTTGTTTTTGCAGCATGTGCTATGTGATGTGATATGGCCAGAAGATGTGATGAATGATATATGTGATGTATGAGATTGATCATATTCTTGTAATAGGAATCACGACTTGCATGTCGATGAGTATGACAACCGGCAGGAGCCATAGGAGTTGTCTTTATTTTTTGTATGACCTGCGTGTCATTGAATAACGCCATGTAAATTACTTTACTTTATTGCTAAGCGCGTTAGCCATAGAAGTAGAAGTAATCGTTGGCGTGACAACTTCATGAAGACACAATGATGGAGATCATGATGATGGAGATCATGGTGTCATGCCGGTGACAAAGATGATCATGGTGCCCCGAAGATGGAGATCAAAGGAGCAAAATGATATTGGCCATATCATGTCACTATTTGATTGCATGTGATGTTTATCATGTTATGCATCTTATTTGCTTAGAACGACGGTAGTAAGTAAGATGATCCCTCACTAAAATTTCAAGAGACATGTTCCCCCTAACTGTGCACCGTTGCGAAGGTTCGTTGTTTCGAAGCACCACGTGATGATCGGGTGTGATAGATTCTAACGTTCGAATACAACGGGTGTTGACGAGCCTAGCATGTACATACATGGCCTCGGAACACATGCAAAACACTTAGGTTGACTTGGCGAGCCTAGCATGTACAGACATGGCCTCGGAACACAAGAGATCGAAAGGTCGAACATGAGTCGTATAGTAGATACGATCAACATGGAGATGTTCACCGATGATAACTAGTCCGTCTCACGTGATGATCGGACACGGCCTAGTTTGACTCGGATCATGTATCACTTAGATGACTAGAGGGATGTCTATCTGAGTGGGAGTTCAATAATCAGATGAACTTCATTATCATGAACATAGTCAAAATGTCTTTGCAAATTATGTCATACGCTTTAGTTCTACTGTTTAAGATATGTTCCTAGAGAAAAATTTAGTTGAAAGTTAGTAGTAGAAATTATGCGGACTGGGTCCGTAAACTGAGGATTGTCCTCAATGCTGCACAGAAGGCTTATGTCCTTAATGCACCGCTCGGTGTGCTGAACCTCAGCGTCGTCTGTAGATGTTGCGGAACATCTGACATACACGTTTTGATGACTACGTGATAGTTCAGTGCGTAATGCTAACGGTTTAGAATTGTGGCACCAAAGACGGTTTTGAAACGTAGCAGAACATATGAGATGTTCCAAAGACTGAAATTGGGATTTCAGACTAGTGCCCATGTCAAGAGGTATGAGACCTCTGACAAATTTCTTAAGCCTGCAAACTAAGGGAGAAAAGCTCAATCGTTGAGCATGTGCTCAGATTGTCTGAGTACCACAATCGCTTGAATCCAGTGGGAGTTAATCTCCCAGATGAGATAGTGATGGTTCTCCATAGTCACTGCCACCAAGCTAGTAGAGCTTCGTGATGAACTATAACATATCAGGGATAGATATGATGATCCTTGAGCTATTCGCGATGTTTGACACCGCGAAAGTAGAAATCAAGAAGGAGCATCAATTGTTGATGGTTAGTAAAACCACTAGTTTCTAGAAGGGCAAGGGCAAAAGGGATACTTCATGAAACAGCAAATCATTTGCTGCTCTAGTGGAGAATCCCAAGGTTGAACCCAAACCCGAGACTAAGTGCTTCTGTAATGAGGGAAACGGTCACTGAAACAGAACTACCCTAGATACTTGGTAGATGAGAAGGCAGGCAAGGTCGACAGAAGTATATAGGATATACGTTATATGAATGTGTACTTTACTAGTACTCCTAGCAGCACCAGGGTATTAGATACCGGTTCGGTTGCTAAGTGTTAGTAACCCGAAATAAAAGCTGCGGAATAAACGGAGACTAGCTAAAGGTGAGATGACGATATGTGTTGGAAGTGTTTCCAAGGTTGATGTGATCAAGCATCGCATGCTCCCTCTACCATCGAGATTTGGTGTTTGCGTTGAGCATGATTGGATTATGTTTATCGCAATACGGTTATTCATTTAAGGAGAATAATGGTTACTCTATTTATTTGAATAATACCTTCAATGGTCTTGCACCTAAAATGAATCTCGATCGCAGTGATACACATGTTCGTGCCAAAAGATATAAAATAGTAATGATAGTACCACATACTTGTGGCACTGCCATTTGAGTCATATTGGTATATAACGCATGAAGAAGCTCCATGTAGGTGGATCTTTGGACTCACTCGTTTTTGAAAAGATTGAGACATGCGAACCATGTCTATTGGCATATATGCATGAAGAAACTCCATGCAGATGGATAGTTTGGACTCACTTGATTTTGAATCAGTTGAGACATGCAAATCATACCACATGGGCAAGATGACTGAAAGGCCTCGTTTTCAGTAAGATGGAATAAGAGAGCAACTTGTTGGAAGTAATACATTTGATGTGTGCACTCCAATGAGTGCTGAGGCACGCAGTGGATATCGATATGTTCTTACTTCACAGATGATTTGAGTAGATACTGAGAATATTTACTTGATGAAACACAAGTCTGAATTATTGAAAGGTTCAAGTAATTTCAGAGTGAAGTTGAAGATCGTCGTGACAAGAGGATAAAATGTCTATGATATGATCATAGAGATATCTGAGTTACGAGTTTGGCACACAATTAAGACATTGTGGAAAGTGTTTCACAATTAATACCGCCTGGAACACCACAGTGTGATGGTGTGTCCGAACATCATAACTGCACCCTATTGGATATGGTGCATACCATGATGTCTCTTTACCACTATCGTTTATGGGTTAGGCATTAGAGACAACCGCATTCACTTTAAAAGGGGCACCACGCAATTCCGTTGAGACGACACCGTTTAGAGAAACCTAAGTTGTCGTTTCTTAAAAGTTTGGGGCTGCGATGCTTATGTGAAAAAGTTTCAGGCTGATAAGCTCGAACCCAAAGCGGATAAATGCATCTTCATAGAATACCCAAAACAGTTGGGCATACCTCCTATTTCAGATCTGGAAGCAAAAGTAATTGCCTCTAGAAACGAGTCCTTTCTCGAGGAAAAGTTTCTCTCGAAAGAATTGAGTGGGAGGATGGTGGAGACTTGATAAGGTTATTGAACCGACACTTCAACTAGTGTGTAGCAGGGCACAGGAAGTTGTTCCTGTGGCACCTACACCAATTGAAGTGGAAGCTTATGATAGTGATCATGAAACTTCGGATCAAGTCACTACCAAAAACCTCGTAGGACGACGAGGATGCGTGCTACTTCAGAGTGGCACGTGATCCTGTCTTGGAAGTCATGTTGCTAGACAACAATGAACCTACGAGCTATGGAGAAGCGATGGTGGGCCCATATTCCGACAAATGGTTAGAAGCCATGAAATCCGAGATAGGATCCATGTATCAGAACAAAGCATGGACTTTGGTGAACTTGCCCGATGATCGGCAAGCCATTGAGATAAATGGATCTTTAAGAAGAAGACTGACATGGACGGTAATGTTACCGTCTATGAAGCTCGACTTGTGGCAAAGAGTATTTTCACAAGTTCAAGGAGTTGACTACGATGAGTTTTTCTCATCCGTAGCGATGCTTAAGTCCGTCGGAATCATGTTAGCATTAGCTGCCTTTATGAAATCTGGCAGATGGATGTCAAAACAAGTTTCCTTACCAGTTTTCGTAAGGAAAGGTTGTATGTGATACAATCAGGAAGGTTTTGTCGATCCTAAGGATGCTAAAAGGTATGCTAGCTCCAGCGATCCTTCCATGGACTAGAGCAAGCATCTCGGAGTCAGAATATACGCTTTGATGGAGTGATCAAAGTTTTTGGGTTTATACAAAGTCTGTTAGAAACTTGTATTTACAATAAAGTGAGTGGGAGCGCTACAACATTTCTGATAAGTATATGTGAATGACATATTGTTGATCCGAAATGATGTAGAATTTCTGGAAAGCATAAAGGGTTGTTTGAAAGGAGTTTTTCAAAGGAAGACCTGGATAAAGCTGCTTACATATTGGGCATCAAGATCTATAGAGATAGATCAAGACGCCTGATGATACTTTCAAAGAACGCACACCTTGACATGATTTTGAAAGAGTTCAAAATAGATCAGCAAAGAAGGAGTTCTTGGCTGTGTTACAAGGTGTGAGTATTGAGTAAGACTCAAGACCTGACCACAGCAGAAGAGAGAGAAAGGACGAAGGTCGTCCCCTATGCTTCAGACGTAGGCTCTACAGTATGCTATGCTGTGTACCGCACATGAAGTGTGCCTTGCCATGAGTTGGTCAAGGGGTACAATAGTGATCCGGGAATGGATCACATGACAGCGGTTGAACTTATCCTTAGTATCTAGTCGACTAAGGAATTTTCTCGATTATGGAGGTGAAAAGGATTTCGTCGTAAAGGGTTACATCGATGCGAACTTTGACACTAATCCGGATGACTCTGAGTAGTAAACCGGATTCGTATAGTAGAGCAATTATTTATGGCTCCAAATAGCGCGTGGTACCATCCACAAGATGACATAGATATTCGTAAAGCACACACGGATCTGAAAGGTTCAGACCCGTTGACTAATAACTTTTCTCACAAGCATAACATGATCAAACCAGAACTCATTGAGTGTTAATCACATAGTGATGTGAACTAGATTGTTGACTCTAGTAAACTCTTTGGATGTTGGTCACATGGTGATGTGACCTATGAGTGTTAATCACATGGTGATGTGGACTAGATTATTGACTCTAGTGTAAGTGGGAGACTGTTGGAAATATGCCCTAGAGGCAATAATAAATAGGTTATTATTATATTTCCTTGTTCATGATAATCGTTTGTTATCCATGCTAGAATTGTATTGATAGGAAACTCAGATACATGTGTGGATACATACACTACACCATGTCCCTAGTAAGCCTCTAGTTGACTAGCTCGTTGATCAATAGATGGTTACGGTTTCCTGACCATGGACATTGGATGTCGTTGATAACGGGATCACATCATTAGGAGAATGATGTGATGGACAAGACCCAATCCTAAGCCTAGCACAAGATCGTGTAGTTCGTTTGCTCAGAGCTTTTCTAATGTCAAGTATCATTTCCTTAGACCATGAGATTGTGCAACTCCCGGATACCGTAGGAATGCTTTGGGTGTACCAAACGTCACAACGTAACTGGGTGGCTATAAAGGTGCACTACATGTATCTCCGAAAGTGACTGTTGGGTTGGCACGAATCGAGACCGGGATTTGTCACTCCGTGTAAACGGAGAGGTATCTCTGGGCCCACTCGGTAGGACATCATCATAATGTGCACAATGTGACCAAGGAGTTGATCACGGGATGATGTGAGTTACGGAACGAGTAAAGAGACTTGCCGGTAACGAGATTGAACAAGGTGTCGGGATACCGACGATCGAATCTCGGGCAAGTAACATACCGATAGACAAAGGGAATTGAATACGGGATTGATTGAATCCCCGACATCGTGGTTCATCCGATGAGATCATCGTGGAACATGTGGGAGCCAACATGGGTATCCAGATCCCGCTGTTGGTTATTGACCGGAGAACGTCTCGGTCATGTCTGCATGGTTCCCGAACCCGTAGGGTCTACACGCTTAAGGTTCGATGACGCTAGGGTTATAGGGAAAGTATGTACGTGGTTACCGAATGTTGTTCGGAGTCCCGGATGAGATCCAGGACGTCACGAGGAGTTCCGGAATGGTCCGGAGGTAAAGATTTATATATGGGAAGTCCTGTTTTGGACACCGGAAAAGTTTCGGGTGATATCGGTAATGTACCGGGACCACCGGGAGGGTCCCGGGGGTCCACCAAGTGGGGCCACCAGCCCCAGAAGGCTGCATGGGCCAAGTGTGGGAGGGGACCAGCCCCAGGTGGGCTGGTGCGCCCCCCCAACAAGGCCCAAGGCACATGGAGAGTGGGAGGGGGCAAACCCTAGGTCCAGATGGGCCTTAAGGCCCACCCTAGGGGCGCCCCCCCTCTCCTCCCCTTGGCCGCCCCCCTAGATGGGATCTAGGGCTGGCCACCACCCCTTGGGGTGGAACCCTAGAGGGGGCGCAGCCCCCCCTCTCCCCCTATATATAGTGGAGGCAAAGGGGCAGCCCAACACACGAAGTTCATCTTCCTCTTGGCGCAGCCCTATCCCTCTTCCTCCTCCTCTCCCGCGGTGCTTGGCGAAGCCCTGCGGGATTGCCACGCTCCTCCACCACCACCACGCCGTCGTGCTGCTGCTGGACCGAGTCTTCCCCAACCTCTCCCTCTCACCTTGCTGGATCAAGGCGTGGGAGACGTCACCGGGCTGCACGTGTGTTGAACGCGGAGGCACCGTTCTTCGGTGCTTAGATCGGAATCAACCGCGATCTGAATCGCTGCGAGTACGACTCCCTCATCCGCGTTCTTGCAACGCTTCCGCATCGCGATCTACAATGGTATGTAGATGCACACTCCTTCCCTCTCGTTGCTAGTAAACTCCATAGATTGATCTTGGTGATGCGTAGAAAATTTTGAATTTCTGCTACGTTCCTCAACAAGTATCCACTATGTTCTGAGATTGATGTGGCTATGACTTTGCTCTGCTTAATGTTTGTCACTAGGGGCCGAGTGCCATGATTTCAGATCTGAACCTATTATGTTTTCATGAATATATGTGAGTTCTTGATCCTATCTTTCAAGTCTATAGTCACCTACTATGTGTTATGATCCGACAACCCCGAAGTGACAATAATCGGGACCACTCCCGGTGATGACCATAGTTTGAGGAGTTCATGTATTCACTATGTGTTAATGCTTTGGTCCGGTACTCTATTAAAAGGAGGCCTTAATATCCCTTAGTTTCCATTAGGACCCCGCTGCCATGGGAGGGTAGGACAAAAGATGTCATGCAAGTTCTTTTCCATAAGCACGTATGACTATATTCAGAATACATGCCTACATTACATTGATGAATTGGAGCTAGTTCTGTGTCACCCTATGTTATGATTGTTACATGATGAACCGCATCCGGCTCCATCACCGATCCAATGCCTACGAGCTTTTCACATATTGTTCTTCACTTATTTACTTTTCCGTTGTTACTGTTACAATCACTACAAAACCCAAAAATATTACTTTTGTTACCGTTACCGTTACTTCCATATTACTTTGCTACTAAATACTTTGCTGCAGATACTAAGTTATCCAGGTGTGGTTGAATTGACAACTCAGCTGCTAATACTTGAGAATATTCTTTGGCTCCCCTTGTGTTGAATCAATAAATTTGGGTTGAATACTCTACCCTCGAAAACTGTTGTGATCCCCTATACTTGTGGGTTATCAAGACTATTTTCTGGCACCGTTGCCGGGGAGCATAGCTCTATTCTTTGAGTCACTTGGGATTTATATCTGCTGGTCACTATGAGGAACTTGAAAGACGAGAAAACAAAAATTTATCCCTCAACTACGAGGGGAGGTAAGGAACTGCCATCTAGCTCTGCACTTGATTCACCTTTTGTTTTGAGTAAGCTTGCGACACCTAAACCTGCTTCTGCTATTAATTCTGATATGTCGCATGTTATTGATGATGCCACTTCTGCTATGCATGATACTTATTGTTGTGAACGTAGCAGAAATTCAAAATTTTCTACGCATCACCAAGATCAATCTATGGAGTTTACTAGCAACGAAGGGAAGGGGAGTGCATCTACATACCCTTGTAGATCGCGATGCGGAAGCGTTGCAAGAACGCGGATGAGGGAGTCGTACTCGTAGCGATTCAGATCGCGGTTGATTCCGATCTAAGCACCGAAAGTACGGTGCCTCCGCGTTCAACACACGTGCAGCCCGGTGACGTCTCCCACGCCTTGATCCAGCAAGGAGAGAGGGAGAGGTTGGGGAAGACTCCATCCAGCAGCAACACGACGGCGTGGTGGTGGTGGAGGAGCGTGGAAATCCCGCAGGGCTTCGCCAAGCACCGCGGGAGAGGAGGAGGAGGGAGAGGGGTAGGGCTGCGCCAAAAGGAGACTTTTTCGTGTGTCTTGGGCAGCCCAAACCTCAACTATATATAGGGGGGAGGGGGCTGCGCCCCCCTTAGGGTTTCCACCCCCAAGAGGAGGCGGCCAGCCCTAGATCCCATCAAGGGGGGCGGCCAAGGGGAGGAGAGGGGGGGCGCCCCACTAGATGGGCCCTAAGGCCCATCTGGACCTAGGGTTTGCCCCCTCCCACTCTCCCATGCGCCTTGGGCCTTGGTGGGGGGGGTGCACCAGCCCACCTGGGGCTGGTCCCCTCCCACACTTGGCCCACGCAGCCTTCTGGGGCTGGTGGCCCCACTTGGTGGACCCCCGGGACCCTCCCGGTGGTCCCGGTACATTACCGATTTCACCCGAAACTTTTCCGGTGACCAAAACAGGACTTCCCATATATAAATCTTTACCTCCGGACCATTCCGGAACTCCTCGTGACGTCCGGGATCTCATCCGGGACTCCGAACAGAATTCGGTAACCACGTACATACTTTCCCTATAACCCTAGCGTCATCGAACCTTAAGTGTGTAGACCCTACGGGTTCGGGAACCATGCAGACATGACCGAGACGTTCTCCGGTCAATAACCAACAGCGGGATCTGGATACCCATGTTGGCTCCCACATGTTCCACGATGATCTCATCGGATGAACCACGATGTCGGGGATTCAATCAATCCCGTATGCAATTCCCTTTGTCCATCGGTATGTTACTTGCCCGAGATTCGATCGTCGGTATCCCTATACCTTGTTCAATCTCGTTACCGGCAAGTCTCTTTACTCGTTCCGTAACTCACATCATCCCGTGATCAACTCCTTGGTCACATTGTGCACATTATGATGATGTCCTACCGAGTGGGCCCAGAGATACCTCTCCGTTTACACGGAGTGACAAATCCCAGTCTCGATTCGTGCCAACCCAACAGACACTTTCGGAGATACCCGTAGTGCACCTTTATAGCCACCCAGTTACGTTGTGACGTTTGGTACACCCAAAGCATTCCTACGGTATCCGGGAGTTGCACAATCTCATGGTCTAAGGAAGTGATACTTGACATTAGAAAAGCTCTGAGCAAACGAACTACACGATCTTGTGCTAGGCTTAGGATTGGGTCTTGTCCATCACATCATTCTCCTAATGATGTGATCCCGTTATCAACGACATCCAATGTCCATGGTCAGGAAACCGTAACCATCTATTGATCAACGAGCTAGTCACCTAGAGGCTTACTAGGGACATGGTGTTGTCTATGTATCCACACATGTATCTGAGTTTCCTATCAATACAATTCTAGCATGGATAATAAACGATTATCATGAACAAGGAAATATAATAATAACCTATTTATTATTGCCTCTAGGGCATATTTCCAACAGTCTCCCACTTGCACTAGAGTCAATAATCTAGTTCACATCACCATGTGATTAACACTGACAGGTCACATCACCATGTGACCAACACCCAAGAGTTTACTAGAGTCAACAATCTAGTTCACATCTCTATGTGATTAACACTCAATGAGTTCTGGTTTGATCATGTTATGCTTGTGAGAGAGGTTATTAGTCAACGGGTCTGAACCTTTCAGATTCGTGTGTGCTTTACGAATATCTATGTCATCTTTGTGGATGCTACCACGCGCTACTTGGAGCCATTTCAAATAATTGCTCTACTATACGAATCCGGTTTACTACTCAGAGTCATCCGGATTAGTGTCAAAGTTCGCATCGACGTAACCCTTTACGACGAACTCCTTTTCACCTCCATAATCGAGAAAATTCCTTAGTCCACTAGGTACTAAGGATAAGTTCGACCGCTGTCATGTGATCCTTTCCCGGATCACTATTGTACCCCTTGACCAACTCATGGCAAGGCACACTTCATGTGCGGTACACAGCATAGCATACTATAGAGCCTACGTCTAAAGCATAGGGGACGACCTTCGTCCTTTCTCTCTCTTCTGCTGTGGTCAGGTCTTGAGTCTTACTCAATACTCACACCTTGTAACACAGCCAAGAACTCCTTCTTTGCTGATCTATTTTGAACTCTTTCAAAATCATGTCAAGGTGTGCGTTCTTTGAAAGTATCATCAGGCGTCTTGATCTATCTCTATAGATCTTGATGCCCAATATGTAAGCAGCTTTATCCAGGTCTTCCTTTGAAAAACTCCTTTCAAACAACCCTTTATGCTTTCCAGAAATTTTACATCATTTCGGATCAACAATATGTCATTCACATATACTTATCAGAAATGTTGTAGCGCTCCCACTCACTTTATTGTAAATACAAGTTTCTAACAAACTTTGTATAAACCCAAAAACTTTGATCACTCCATCAAAGCGTATATTCTGACTCCGAGATGCTTGCTCTAGTCCATGGAAGGATCGCTGGAGCTAGCATACCTTTTAGCATCCTTAGGATCGACAAAACCTTTCTGATTGTATCACATACAACCTTTCCTTACGAAAACTGGTAAGGAAACTTGTTTTGACATCCATCTGCCAGATTTCATAAATGCAGCTAATGCTAACATGATTCCGACGGACTTAAGCATCGCTACGGATGAGAAAATCTCATCGTAGTCAACTCCTTGAACTTGTGGAAATACTCTTTGCCACAAGTCGAGCTTCATAGACGGTAACATTACCGTCCACGTCCGTCTTCTTCTCAAAGATCCATTTATCTCGGATTTCATGGCTTCTAACCATTTGTCGGAATATGGGCCCACCATCGCTTCTCCATAGCTCGTAGGTTCATTGTTGTCCAACAACATGACTTCCAAGACAGGATCACGTACTACTCTGAAGTAGTACGCATCCTCGTCGTCCTACGAGGTTTGGTAGTGACTTGATCCGAAGTTTCATGATCACTATCATAAGCTTCCACTTCAATTGGTGTAGGTGCCACAGGAACAACTTCCTGTGCCCTGCTACACACTAGTTGAAGTGACGGTTCAATAACCTTATCAAGTCTCCACCATCCTCCCACTCAATTCTTTCGAGAGAAACTTTTCCTCGAGAAAGGACTCGTTTCTAGAAGCAATTACTTTTGCTTCCAGATCTGAAATAGGAGGTATACCCAACTGTTTTGGGTATTCTATGAAGATGCATTTATCCGCTTTGGGTTCGAGCTTATCAGCCTGAAACTTTTTCACATAAGCATCGCAGCCCCAAACTTTTAAGAAACGACAACTTAGGTTTCTCTAAACGGTGTCGTCTCAACGGAATTGCGTGGTGCCCCTTTTAAAGTGAATGCGGTTGTCTCTAATGCCTAACCCATAAACGATAGTGGTAATTTGATAAGAAACATCATGGTATGCACCATATCCAATAGGGTGCAGTTATGATGTTCGGACACACCATCACACTATGGTGTTCCAGGCGGTATTAATTGTGAAACACTTTCCACAATGTCTCAATTGTGTGCCAAACTCGTATCTCAGATACTCATCTCTATGATCATATCACAGACATTTTATCCTCTTGTCACGACGATCTTCAACTTCACTCTGAAATTACTTGAACCTTTCAATAATTCAGACTAGTGTTTCATCAAGTAAATACACTCAGCATCTACTCAAATCATCTGTGAAGTAAGAACATAACGATATCCACTGCATGCCTCAGCACTCATTGGACTGCGTACATCAAAATGTATTACTTCCAATAAGTTGCTCTCTTGTTCCATCTTACTGAAAACGAGGACTTTCAGTCATCTTGCCCATGTGGTATGATTTGCATGTCTCAAGTGATTCATAATCAAGTGAGTCCAAACGATCCATCTGCATGGAGTTTCTTCATGCATATATACCAATAGACATGGTTCGCATGTCTCAATCTTTTCAAAAACGAGTGAGTCCAAAGATCCATCTACATGGAGCTTCTTCATGCGTTCTATACCAATATGACTCAAGTGGCAGTGCCACAAGTATGTGGTACTATCATTACTATCTTATATCTTTTTGGCATGAACATGTGTATCACTACGATCGAGATTCATTTTAGGTGCAAGACCATTGAAGGTATTATTCAAATAAACAGAGTAACCATTATTCTCCTTAAATGAATAACCGTTTTGCGATAAACATAATCCAATCATGTTCAACGCAAACACCAAATCTCGATAGTAGAGGGAGCATGCGATGCTTGATCACATCAACCTTGGAAACACTTCCAACGCACATCGTCATCTCACCTTTAGCTAGTCTCCGTTTATTCCGCAGCTTTTATTTCGAGTTACTAACACTTAGCAACCGAACCGGTATCTAATACCCTGGTGCTGCTAGGAGTACTAGTAAAGTACACATTCATATAATGTATATCCAATATACTTCTGTCGACCTTGCCTGCCTTCTCATCTACCAAGTATCTAGGGTAGTACTGCTTCAGTGACCGTTCCTCTCATTACAGAAGCACTTAGTCTCGGGTTTGGGTTCAACCTTGGGATTCTTCACTAGAGCAGCAAACGACTTGCTGTTTCATGAAGTATCCCTTTTGCCCTTGCCCTTCTTAAACTAGTGGTTTTACTAACCATCAACAATTGATGCTCCTTCTTGATTTCTACTCTCGCGGTGTCAAACATCGCGAATAGCTCAAGGATCATCATAACTATCCTTGATATGTTATAGTTCATCACGAAGCTCTACTAGCTTGGTGGCAGTGACTATGGAGAACTATCACTATCTCATCTGGGAGATTAACTCCCACTCGATTCAAGCGATTGTGGCACTCAGACAATCTGAGCACATGCTCAACGATTGAGCTTTTCTCCCTTAGTTTGCAGGCTTAAGAAACTTGTCAGAGGTCTCATACCTCTTGACGTGGGCACTAGTCTGAAATCCCAATTTCAGTCTTCGGAACATCTCACATGTTCTGCGACGTTTCAAAAACGTCTTGGTGCCACAATTCTAAACCGCACTGAACTATCACGTAGTTATCAAAACGTGTATGTCAGATGTTTCGTAACATCTACAGACGACGCTGAGGTTCAGCACACCGAGCGGTGCATTAAGGACATAAGCCTTCTGTGCAGTAATGAGGACAATCCTCAGTTTACGGACCCAGTCCGCATAATTGCTACTACCAACTTTCAACTAAATTTTCTCTAGGAACATATCTTAACCAGTAGAACTAAAGCGCAAGCTATGACATAATTTGCAAATACCTATTTGACTATGTTCATGATAATGAAGTTCATCTGATTATGAACTCCCACTCAGATAGACATCCCTCTAGTCATCTAAGTGAAACATGATCCGAGTTTAACTAGGCCGTGTCCGATCATCACGTGAGACGGACTAGTCAAGATCGGTGAACATCTCCATGTTGATCGTATCTTCTATACGACTCATGCTCGACCTTTCGGTCCTCCGTGTTCCGAGGCCATGTCTGTACATGCTAGGCTCGTCAAGTCAACCTAAGTGTATTGCGTGTGTTCCGAGGCCATGTCTGTACATGCTAGGCTCGTCAACACCCGTTGTATTCGAACGTAAGAATCTATCACACCCGATCATCACGTGGTGCTTCGAAACGACGAACCTTCGCAACGGTGCACAGTTAGGGTGAACACTTTCTTGAAATTATTATAAGGGATCATCCTACTTGCTACCGTCGTTCTAAGCAAATAAGATGCATAACATGATAAACATCACATGCAATCAAATAGTGACATGATATGGCCAATATCATCATGCTCCTTTGATCTCCATCTTCGGGGCACCATGATCATCTTTGTCACCGGCATGACACCATGATCTCCATCATTGTGTCTTCATGAAGTCGTCACGCCAACGATTACTTCTACTTCTATGGCTAACGCGCTTAGCAATAAAGTAAAGTAATTTACATGGCGTTATTCAATGACACGCAGGTCATACAAAAAATAAAGACAACTCCTATGGCTCCTGCCGGTTGTCATACTCATCGACATGCAAGTCGTGATCCCTATTACAAGAATATGATCAATCTCATACATCACATATATCATTCATCATATCTTCTGGCCATATCACATCACATAGCACTTGCTGCAAAAACAAGTTAGACGTCCTCTAATTGTTGTTGCAAGTTTTTACGTGGTTTGTATAGGTTTCTAGCAAGAACGTTTCTTACCTACGTAAGACCACAACGTGATATGCCAATTTCTATTTACCCTTCATAAGGACCCTTTTCATCGAATCCGTTCCGACTAAAGTGGGAGAGACAGACACCCGCTAGCCACCTTATGCAACTAGTGCATGTCAGTCGGTGGAACCTGTCTCACGTAAGCGTACGTGTAAGGTCGGTCCGGGCCGCTTCATCCCACAATGCCGCCGAAACAAGATAAGACTAGTAGCGGCAAGAAGAATTGACAACATCGACGCCCACAACTACTTTGTGTTCTACTCGTGCATAGAAACTACGCATAGACCTAGCTCATGATGCCACTGTTGGGAACGTAGCAGAAATTCAAAATTTTCTACGCATCACCAAGATCAATCTATGGAGTTATCTAGCAACGAGGGGAAGGGGAGTGCATCTACATACCCTTGTAGATCGCGATGCGGAAGCGTTGCAAGAACGCGGATGAGGGAGTCGTACTCGTAGCGATTCAGATCGCGGTTGATTCCGATCTAAGCACCGAAAGAACGGTGCCTCCGCGTTCAACACACGTGCAGCCCGGTGACGTCTCCCACGCCTTGATCCAGCAAGGAGAGAGGGAGAGGTTGGGGAAGACTCCATCCAGCAGCAGCACGACGGCATGGTGGTGGTGGAGGAGCGTGGCAATCCCGCAGGGCTTCGCCAAGCACCGCGGGAGAGGAGGAGGAGGGAGAGGGGTAGGGCTGCGCCAAAAGGAGACTTTCTCGTGTATCTTGGGCAGCCCAAACCTCAACTATATATAGGGGAGGGAGGGGGCTGCGCCCCCCTTAGGGTTTCCACCCCCAAGAGGAGGCGGCCAGCCCTAGATCCCATCAAGGGGGGCGGCCAAGGGGAGGAGAGGGGGGGCGCCCCACTAGATGGGCCCTAAGGCCCATCTGGACCTAGGGTTTGCCCCCTCCCACTCTCCCATGCGCCTTGGGCCTTGGTGGGGGGGCGCACCAGCCCACCTGGGGCTGGTCCCCTCCCACACTTGGCCCACGCAGCCTTCTGGGGCTGGTGGCCCCACTTGGTGGACCCCCGGGACCCTCCCGGTGGTCCCGGTACATTACCGATTTCACCCGAAACTTTTCCGGTGACCAAAACAGGACTTCCCATATATAAATCTTTACCTCCGGACCATTCCGGAACTCCTCGTGACGTCCGGGATCTCATCCGGGACTCCGAACAACATTCGGTAACCACGTACATACTTTCCCTATAACCCTAGCGTCATCGAACCTTAAGTGTGTAGACCCTACGGGTTCGGGAACCATGCAGACATGACCGAGACGTTCTCCGGTCAATAACCAACAGCGGGATCTGGATACCCATGTTGGCTCCCACATGTTCCACGATGATCTCATCGGATGAACCACGATGTCGGGGATTCAATCAATCCCGTATGCAATTCCCTTTGTCCATCGGTATGTTACTTGCCCGAGATTCGATCGTCGGTATCCCTATACCTTGTTCAATCTCGTTACCGGCAAGTCTCTTTACTCGTTCCGTAACTCACATCATCCCGTGATCAACTCCTTGGTCACATTGTGCACATTATGATGATGTCCTACCGAGTGGGCCCAGAGATACCTCTCCGTTTACACGGAGTGACAAATCCCAGTCTCGATTCGTGCCAACCCAACAGACACTTTCGGAGATACCCGTAGTGCACCTTTATAGCCACCCAGTTACGTTGTGACGTTTGGTACACCCAAAGCATTCCTACGGTATCCGGGAGTTGCACAATCTCATGGTCTAAGGAAGTGATACTTGACATTAGAAAAGCTCTGAGCAAACGAACTACACGATCTTGTGCTAGGCTTAGGATTGGGTCTTGTCCATCACATCATTCTCCTAATGATGTGATCCCGTTATCAACGACATCCAATGTCCATGGTCAGGAAACCATAACCATCTATTGATCAACGAGCTAGTCTCCTAGAGGCTTACTAGGGACATGGTGTTGTCTATGTATCCACACATGTATCTGAGTTTCCTATCAATACAATTCTAGCATGGATAATAAACGATTATCATGAACAAGGAAATATAATAATAACCTATTTATTATTGCCTCTAGGGCATATTTCCAACACTTATGATGAAACTACTTCTATGCTTGATACTACTATGCCACTTGGTGAATTTCTTGATGAACAACTTGCTAGGGCTAGAGAGAATGAAATTATTGAAACTGATAATATTGATGATAGTGATGATGAAGACTCTCCCCCTAATAAATATGAATTACCTGTTGTGCCTGAGGGCTATGTTATGGATGAAGAAACTAAAAGAGACTTTCTTGCTTGCAATGATAGATGTGATCTTAAGAAACTATTAGCTAAGCTTAAACAAAAAACTCTGAATGCTAGAATGAAATATGATCCTGCTTATGCTACTTCACCTATCTTCGTTACTGATAAGGATTATGAATTCTCCATTGATCCTGATATAATTACTTTGGTTGAATCTGATCCTTTCTATGGCTATGAATCTGAAACTGTTGTGGCACATCTTACTAAATTAAATGATATAGCCACCCTGTTCACTAATGATGAGAGAACCCGCTACTTTTATATCCTTAAAATATTTCCGTTCTCATTAAAGGGTGATGCTAAAATATGGTTCAATTCTCTTGATCCTGGTTGTGTGCGTAGTCCCCAGGATATGATTTATTACTTCTCTGCTAAATATTTCCCTGCTCATAAGAAACAAGCTGCTTTGAGGGAAATATATAATTTTGTGCAAATTGAAGAAGAGAGTCTCCCACAAGCTTGGGGGAGGCTTATCCAATTACTTAATGCTTTGCCTGATCATCCTCTCAAGAAAAATGAAATACTTGATATCTTTTATAATGGACTAACCGATGCTTCTAGAGACTACCTGGATAGTTGTGCTGGTTCTGTTTTCAGGGAAAGAACACCGGATGAAGCTAAAATTCTACTGAATAATATGTTGACCAATGAAAATGATTGGACACTTCCTGAGCCAATTCCTGAGCCAATTCCTAAACCAACTCCGAAGAAGAGGGGTGTTCTATTTCTCAGTCCTGAAGATATGCAAGAGGCAAAGAAATCTATGAAAGAAAAAGGTATTAAAGCTGAAGATGTTAAGAATTTACCTCCTATTGAAGAAATACATGGTCTTAATTCACCGCCTGTTGAAGAAATATATGATCTTAATCCATTACCTATTGAAGAAACCCATGGTCTTGATAACCCGACACAGGTAGTAAAGGTAAATTCTCTCTATAGATATGATAAAGCTAAAATCCCCCTACTAAGTTTGCTAGCCGATGCTTGGATGAGTTTGATAACTTTATGGTTAAGCAAGAAGATTTTAATGCTTATTTTGGTAGACAATTAAAACAAAATGCTTATATGATTGAACACTTGGGTGATTATATGTCTAGAGTTAAAGGTGAACTTAAACTCATTAGTAAACATGCTTCTATGGTTACCACTCAAGTAGAACAAGTACTTAAAGCTCAGAATGATTTGCTCAATGAATTAAATAGTAAGAATAATGATTATGCTGTTAGAGTGGCTACTAGAACTGGTAAAATGACTCAGGAACCTTTGTATCCTGAAGGCCATCCTAAGAGAATTGAGCAGGATTCTCGGAGAAATAATATTGATGCACCTAGTCCTTCTAAAAAGAAGAAAAAGAAAAATGATAGGACTTTGCATGCTTCTAGTGAACCTATTGCTGACACACCTGAGAATCCAAATGATATTTCTATTTCTGATGTTGAAACACAATCTGGTAATGAACATGAACCTTGTGATAATGTTAATGACGATGTTCATGTTGATGCTCAACCTAGCAATGATAATGATGTAGAAATTGAACCTGCTATTGATCTTGATAACCCACAATCAAAGAATCAACATTATGATAAGAGAGACTTTGTTGCTAGGAAACACGGTAAAGAAAGGGAACCATGGGTTTAGAAACCCATGCCTTTTCCTCCCAAACCATCCAAGAAAAAGGATGATGAGGATTTTGAGCGCTTTGCTGAAATGATTAGACCTATCTTCTTGCGTATGCGATTAACTGATATGCTCAAAATGAATCCTTATGCTAAGTATATGAAAGAAATTGTTACTAATAAAAGAAAGATACCGGAAGCTGAAATTTCCACCATGCTTGCTAATTATACTTTTAAGGGTGGAATACCAAAGAAACTTGGAGATCCAGGAGTACCAACTATACCATGCTCCATTAAACGAAATTATATTAAAACTGCTTTATGTGATCTTGGAGCCGGTGTTAGTGTTATGCCTCTCTCTTTATATCGTAGACTTGATTTGAATAAGTTGACACCTACTGAAATATCTTTGCAAATGGCTGATAAATCAACTGCTATACCTGTCGGTATTTGTGAGGATGTGCCTGTTGTGGTTGCAAAACGTTACTATTTTAACGGACTTTGTTATCCTTGATATTCCCGAGGACGATAATATGTCTATTATTCTTGGAAGACCCTTTTTGAATACTGCAGGGGCTGTTATTGATTGCAACAAAGGCAATGTCGCTTTTCATGTTAATGGTAATGAGCACACTATACACTTTCCGAGGAAACAACCTCAAGTCCACAGTATCAATTATATTGGAAAAATTCCATCGATTATTTTTGGAGGTTTTGAATTTCCTCTTCCTACTGTCAAGAAGAAATATGATATTCTTATTATTGGGGATGTGCATATCCCCGTTGAGGTAACATAGTGTTATTCGAAATTTCTCTGGTTTCATGCGATTCAGAATGAGTTTGTTAACAAGACTTAATCAACCTTGTTAGTGGATTCCTTTTGATGAGCATGAGATGGGTGAAGTTAGAAAGCACAACCTTCTGTACCCTCTCTCTACTTTTTGTTATTTAGTTGAAATAAAGTAAAATTAGTATTTTCTGTCTGTTTTCTGAATTATCCGTGCAATATAAAAATACCCCGAAAATAAAAGTTCTCCAAATGCCCCGAAATTGAAATATGATTTTTTCTGGAATATTTGAGAATATCTGGCACTGAGAACACAGCAGGGGAGCAAGCACCTGGCTACGAGGGTCCAGGGCGCGCCCCCCTTCCTCGTGGGCCCATGGTGGCTCCCCTCCACTTATTCCTGCACCCACACACTTCTTCTTCCTCCCAAAAAATCACCATCCAGCTCAAGCACGAGTTCTAGCTCATTTTGCTGCGATTTTTGATCTCCTTGCTCAAAGCACCTCTCACAAAACTGCTTTGGGGGATTGCCCCTTGGTATGTGACTCCTCCATTGGTCCAATTAGTTTTTGTTCTACTGCTTTATTCATTGCAAATTTGTGCTGCCTAGGTGACCATGTTCTTGAGCTTGCATCTCAAATTTATATGGTTCCAAGTAGTTCTAATGCATGATATAGTCTCTAGGCACCTGTAGGAGTAGTTGCTATCAATTTTGTTGAGCTTGGTTCACTTTTATTTGGAGTTACTAAAAATTTCAGAATTTTTCAGAAAATAATGAAGAGATTTTTGAGGGGCTCATCGAGCCGAAGCTCGAAGGAAAAGCAAAGTGAAGAAGCAGAGAGGCCCAAATATAATCTGCCTCGCACCGCGGAGGTTCGGCCGTGTGAATGGCCTTCCGATGATTTCTTGAGAGCAGCCGGGATTTATGATGATTTTTATGAATTGGCTGAGAATGCAGGCCTCGCCGACTTCCTCCGCGACCAACGCGAACAGTATCTCTTACTCACCAATACTTTTGTGCAAAACTTCTACTATTATCCTAAGGAATCACCTCCTTCAGTAGAGTTTCATTTATATGATGGGGTTAAGAAGATGTCACTAGATGAATTTTGCAGGATTTGCAAAATACCTTTCGAGGGTAGCTTAGAGGAACCGCATCGTAAAGATGTGGACGGGTTTATTGATACTATTACTGTAGGGTAAACTAGGAAGGTTTCTGATGCAAGAATCACTAGCATACATTTTCCTGTTTTACGCTACTTTGCAATATTTGTTAGTCGTTGCTTAATTGGTCGCGGAAACTGTGGAAACCTTAGTGTTCCTGATATTATTATTTTGTTCCATGGTTTATTCCGCGATGACTCTGTTAGTATGGGCGGTATTATTGCCAAACGGTTAAGCATGAACCGTACAAAGGGCCCCATCTTTGGAGGTGTTTATGCTTCATGCCTTGCTGCATACTATAACATACCTATTACGCCCTATGAAAAGGAAGAAAAATTGCTGCCTACTGTTTATTTAGATTATAAGAGTATGGTAGCGCATGACTTTATTGTTAAGAATAGTGAAGGGGCGCTTAAATACAAATTGTTCTTTGATAAACATCACCCTGAGACTATTACCTTGCCTGCTCCTTCCTTGTTTGATTTATCTGCAGGCCAGTATCTCGTTCCACTGGCGGCCATTCACGCCTACCGGAACCCTACATCAGCCACAGAGCCAGAGCCGGAACCACAATTTGATCCTCCACGACAGTCTAATTACCAGTGGGATCCGGAGATGATTGCCAACCAGTGGCAATCAGGGGCTTCTTCATCGCAGTACGACCCCAGCTATAACTTTGGATATCCGCCAGGCCATCCGTGGCAATAAACCAACTTAGGCCAAAAGCCTAAGCTTGGGGGAGTACGTATTTCCCACCGACATTACATTTATGTTCACACACTCATTGCTAGATGTCGGTGCTCATACTCTTTCATTGTATTATCCATGCTAGTTTATTTTCTTTTTTATGCTTTCTTCTTGTGTGGTTGAAAAACCTTAAGAAAAACCAAAAAAATTAGTTGTAGCTTTTAGCTTGTTTACTTTCTTGCTGTAGTAGTAATAATTAAAAAGAAAACCCAAAAAGATTTCCTGTTCTTCTTTTGCTTGTTGGGAGCTTTCCCGTGTAAATAGTTTTATTTCCTTTCTTTTCTTTGGGGGTCGATATGAGAAGACCATAATGAAATTGTTGAAGTGGCTCTTATATGCATTATTGTTGATTTAGCCAAGAGCCCATATTGCCTTGTCTTCTCCTGTTTATTGAATGCTTGCACATTCCAGCTTAGTCCAATGCACATGCACTATTATTATTATTCACATCATTCGGTCGTGCAAGTGAAAGGCAATAATGGCGATATATGATGGACTGATTGAGATGGGGGAAGCGGGTATGAACTCGACCTCTCTTGTTTTTTAAATATGATTAGTTCATCGTTCCTGATTCAGCCTATTATGAATGAACATGTTTGCAATGACAATTAGAGATTATAGTTACTTATGCCATGCTTAATTAGCTAGGAGTTTATAATGGTTTACCTTGCGTGCCAACATGCTATTAAAATGGTTGTGATGTGGTATGATGGGGGTGGTATCCTCCTTTGAATGATTCAAGTGACTTGACTTGGCACATGTTCACACATGTAGTTGAAACAAATCAACATAGCCTTCACGATATTTATGTTCATGGTGGATTATATCCTACTCATGCTTGCACTCAATGTTTATTAATTTTAATGCATGTTCATGACTGTTGTCGCTCTCTAGTTGGTTGCTTCCCAGTCTTTTGCTAGCCTTCACTTGTACTAAGCAGGAATACCGCTTGTGCATCCAATCCCTTGAACCCCAAAGTTATTCCATATGAGTCCACTATACCTTCCTATATGCGGTATCTACCTGCCGTTCCAAGTAAATTTGTATGTGCCAAACTCTAAACCTTCAAATGAAATTCTGTTTTGTATGCTCGAATAGCTCATGTATCAACTAGGGCTGTCTGTATCTTCCATGCTAGGCGGGTTATTCTCAAGAGGAGTGGACTCCGCTCCTCACTCACGAGAAAATGGCTGGTCACCGGGATGCCCAGTCCCATGCTTTATGCAAATCAAATCAAAATAATTGCAAACAAAACTCCCCCGGGACTGTTGTTAGTTGGAGGCACTCGTTGTTTCGAGCAAGCCATGGATTGATGCTTGTTGGTGGAGGGGGAGTATAAACTTTACCATTCTGTTTGGGAACCGCCTATAATGTGTGTAGCATGGAAGATATCGCCATCTCTTGGTTGTTATGTTGACAATGAAAGTATGCCGCTCAAAATATTATTTATCTCTGCTTTAAAATCGAGCTCTGGCACCTCTACAAATCCCTGCTTCCCTCTGCGAAGGGCCTATCTATTTACTTTTATGTTGAGTCATCACCCTCTTATTAAAAAGCACCAGCTGGAGAGCACTGCTGTCATTTGCATCCATTACTATTAATTTATATTGGGTATGACTATGACTGGATCTCTTTTACCATGAATTACAATGTTTAGTCAGTCCTTGATCTTTAAAGGTGCTCTGCATTTATGTTTTGCGGTCTCAGAAAGGGCTAGCGAGATACCATCTTGTTATATCATATCATGATTGTTTTGAGAAAGTGTTGTCATCCGAGATTTATTATTATTGCTCGCTAGTTGATTATGCCATTGATATGAGTAAACATGAGACCTAAGAGTTATTGTGAATGTGGTTAGTCATAATAGTTGCTGAAAACTTGAATGCTGGCTTTACATATTTACCACAACAAGAGCAAATAGAGTTCGTAAAAGTTTTTCTTTATCACTTTCAGTTTATCAACTGAATTGCTTGAGGACAAGCAAAGGTTTAAGCTTGGGGGAGTTGATACGTCTCCGTCGTATCTACTTTTCCAAAACCTTTTGCCCTTGTTTTGGACTCTAACTTGCATGATTTGAATGGAACTAACCCGGACTGACGCTGTTTTCAGCAGAATTGCCATGGTGTTATTTATGTGCAGAAACAAAAGTTCTCAGAATGACCTAAAACTCCACGGAACTTATTTTCGGAAAATATTAAAAATATTGGCGAAAGAATCAAGGCCAGGGGGCCCACCACCTGTCCACGAGGGTGGGGGGCGCGCCCCCCTGCCTCGTGGGCCCCCTGTTGCTCCACCGACCTCAACTCCAACTCCATATATTCGTGTTCGGGGAGAAAAAAATCAGAGAGAAAGATTCATCGCGTTTTACGATACGGAGCCGCCGCCAAGCCCTAAACCTCTCGGGAGGGCTGATCTGGAGTCCGTTCGGGGCTCCAGAGAGGGGAATCCGTCGCCGTCGTCATCATCAACCATCCTCCATCACCAATTTCATGATGCTCACCGCCGTGCGTGAGTAATTCCATT
The DNA here is from genome assembly GCF_018294505.1 of Triticum aestivum. Classification (NCBI taxonomy): domain Eukaryota; kingdom Viridiplantae; phylum Streptophyta; class Magnoliopsida; order Poales; family Poaceae; genus Triticum; species Triticum aestivum. Next base: position 161,555,378 of record NC_057814.1, on the reverse strand, counting down.
GTAGGCTTGCTGGACGGTGATGGGTTGGATGAGATTTATCATGTAATCGAGTTAGTTTTGTTAGGGTTTGATCCCTAGTATCCACTATGTTCTGAGATTGATGTTGCTATGACTTTGCTATGCTTAATGCTTGTCACTAGGGCCCGAGTGCCATGATTTCAGATCTGAACCTATTATGTTTTCATGAATATATGTGAGTTCTTGATCCTATCTTGCAAGTCTATAGTCACCTACTATGTGTTATGATCCGGCAACCCCGAAGTGACAATAATCGGGACCACTCCCGGTGATGACCATAGTTTGAGGAGTTCATGTATTCACTATGTGTTAATGCTTTGGTCCGGTACTCTATTAAAAGGAGGCCTTAATATCCCTTAGTTTCCATTAGGACCCCGCTGCCACGGGAGGGTAGGACAAAAGATGTCATGCAAGTTCTTTTCCATAAGCACGTATGACTATATTCGGAATACATGCCTACATTACATTGATGAATTGGAGCTAGTTCTGTGTCACCCTGTGTTATGATTGTTACATGATGAACCGCATCCGGCATAATTCTCCATCACCGATCCAATGCCTACGAGCTTTTCACATATTGTTCTTCACTTATTTACTTTTCCGTTGTTACTGTTACAATCACTACAAAACCCAAAAATATTACTTTTGTTACCGTTACTTCCATATTACTTTGCTACTAAATACTTTGCTGCAGATACTAAGTTATCCAGGTGTGGTTGAATTGACAACTCAGCTGCTAATACTTGAGAATATTCTTTGGCTCCCCTTGTGTCAAATCAATAAATTTGGGTTGAATACTTTACCCTCGAAAACTGTTGCGATCCCCTATACTTGTGGGTTATCAGATCCTGGGTCCGAAGAAGATCCGGACATATTCATGGTACTCGCGGAAGGGGTGTTTTACCAGGCAAGCTACGATGGCACGGAAGTGGCCATTATCGCCGATTATCCTGGTCTTCTTCCTGCTTCCCACGCAAGTCGTCGAGAAAAAATCTCTCTCGAAAGAGCTTCCTCGCACTGCCTCACCCATCGCACTGTCTCGTGCTCCACAGGGGAGGCGTTCGGCACGTCACGCTACTCCAGGGGCGGTTCCAAAGAGAGTGGCTCCGGCGCCGAGCAAGGCCTCTAAAAGGAAGGTCGGTGAAATCACGACCGGTCCCTCGTCAAAGAGGTAAGGATGTAAAGGTATACTTTAGCAGTCACATCCAACTGTAACTTGTACGCTTGTTTGACACCAGGAAAAAGGTTCACCGGACTAAGTACGAGGGTCCGGCCAGCCATACTCCCAGCGCCCGGGATTTAGACCCCGTTGGAAAGGCGGGAGCCGACATAGGAACAGTGCCGGACTGTCCTTCGGCCGAGGGTTCGGAAAATATGTCCGTTACCAACTCGGAAGTGGAGAGCGCCATGAATCATCGGCGCTGCAGGGCTGTTTTACGAGACCCTGAGTTCCTGGAAGAGGCATTTAATGCCTTCAGCTCGGCTGATGCGTACATCCGGACTACTCGAAACGGGCTTAGTAGAGCCATGAAGCAGTATTTAACAGATGTGCGGGTAAGTTTTCTTTGTCCGAATAGGGTAACCATGTGCCAGTAGCCCCCGGGACTGAAAGCAGTTGGTACAACTGACTTGAGTACCGTTGTATTGCCAGGTTCTTACAAAGAAGAACAACCTGCTATCCCAAGAGCTGGAACAATGTCGGACGCAGCTAAATGCTGCTACCGCCGAACTGGAAAAGTCCAAGAAGGCGCCACCTGGTAATATTCTCCTTCCAACGAGAAAATATACTTATATGCCCTCAATACTAACAGTCTTTCCTATACCGTGACATAATGGCCAGGGGGACTCAAAGAGGCGTTGTCGCGCAATCGAATGAGCAAGAAGCCAAAAGGCTACAAGCTACAGGCGATCGTGTACTGAAGCAGGCCATTATTGAGAAAAACCAGTTCCAGGATTGCAAGACCCAGCTAGGCGAAGAGCTAAAAGATGTGCGGGGCCAGCTAGCCGATTCCATGAAGGAGAACAAGCAGCTGCGGGGCGGCATATTCAATATGTATCTGAACTATTTTGAAAGTAGTTCGGCGATAGGAGAAACTGATATAGCTATGATTGCAGGTATATTAATGGGCCATCCTAAAGAGGAGGTGTCCGGATCATCTAGTGATCTGCTATAAAAGCTGTCGCAAGTGCACGAACAAGCGCGGCTGGCGATGCGGAGTGTTGCCAAGTCTCTATGGCCATCCGCCTCCCCTCCAGGAAGTATGGAGGAGCTTGTAGAGCAGTTCAAAGGAGCGCAGCGGCGTATCCGGCTATGGAAGATATCGGCCTGTCGAGAGGGTGCGCGAGAGGCTTGGGCCATGGTGAAGACTCGGTATACCAAGCTTGATCCTAATCACATGGCGCGGGTCGGACCGGTAGGGCCGAATGGGGAAGAAATTCCCGTTAGTTTGGTGTATGACCAAGTAGGGGTGGCCAACAAATATTCCCAACAGGATTGTAAGTTAGATCGCCTGTTGGACGGTATAGAGGAGGAAGTGTTTGAGTCCAAGTGACTATGTACTTTCCTCACCGTATGGAATTCTAGCTGAATTGTAAATCATTTGTCATGGCAGACCTTTTCACTTCAACCTCCAGACCCAAAGGTGCGGAGTGTTTCCGAATACCGTCGCGGCCGAATAGGCTGGGGTATGCGTGGAAAACTAAGCGTAGGGGTCATAGTTGCTTGAACAGACAAGTTGTATCTGGCTAGTTATGTTATATTACATTGAGATTGTGAGAAACATCTTCCAGGGAGAATAGTTCCGTTAAGGGTTCCTTTCCCTGGGTATGCATGCATTAGTAGACATGTCAGAATTGTGATGTGAAAATCACAGTGTGTATAGCTTCTGGGGGTTCACAATAGAGTGAGTGAAAAAAAGTATTTTTCATCCACCGACCGAACATTCCCTTAAGAACGCTAGCTTTCGGCTTCACCCAGTCTGAGGTACACATCCGGATGACCCGGAAGTAACAATCACAGAGGTGCTCCCTTTACCACCTAGCCGAACAATCGGGAACGTAGGGGTAAGCACAGGAGCCAGGCAACCTAGCTTGGCCAAAACTTACGTCATATCGATGCATATAATGGTGAAGAAAAGACATACGAAAAAAACGCGTATGTGTGATGAGCTTAATGCTCGGCAGGTAATATTAACAAGCTTCTGTTAAAAGAAGCCCCTAGGTATAATGAGCGTACGTTTGTAAAAATGTGTACGTCAGCAGTATTTGGTCAAGCCGAATGAGAGCTTTACAGCGAAAAAATTGTGTAAAAGGGGAAAGAGTTATGGAAATTGTAAGGGAGAAGGAGACTAACAAAGTGTTCGGCGCTAGGCATAGAACCTTCGGAGTCTGGCCGCATTCCAAGGGTTCGGCTCTAGGCGATTGTCTGATGCGTCACGAAGACGGTACGCTCCTCCGGTAAGAACTTCGTCAATTATGAAGGGACCCTCCCATTTGGGCTTGAGTTTGTCCTTTTTCTTCTCCGGCAAGCGTAGAACGAGTTCGCCAACGTTGTAAGTCTTGGCCCGTACTTCTCTGCTTTGATATCTTCGAGCCTGCTGTTGATAAAATGCTGAACGGGCTTTGGCGACGTTGTGCTCCTCCTCCAGGGCATCTAGGCTGTCCTGCCAATCCAACTCAGCCTCTTTCTCTTCGTACATACGCACTCGAGGTGAGTCATGTATAATATCGCAGGGCAATACAACCTCTGCACCGTACACCATGAAAAAGGTGTGTATCCGGTAGTACGGTTGGGCGTGGTCTGCAGCCCCCAGAGTACGGAGTCGAGCTCCTCGACCCAGTGTTTGTCTGATTCTTTCAAAGACCGCACTAATGTGGGTTTGATGCCACTCATAATAAGACCATTAGCTCGCTCGACTTGACCGTTTGTTTGCGGATGGTAGACAGAGGCGTAATCGAGCTTAATGCCCAGATTAACACACCAGGTTTTCACCTCGTCAGCTGTGAAATTTGAACCGTTATCGGTGATGATGTTGTGCGGTACACCGTAATGGTGTACCACATCGGATATAAATGCAATCACCGGTCCAGACTCGGCCGTTTTAACTGGTCTAGCCTCTATCCACTTGGTGAATTTTTCCACCATGACCAGCAGATATTTTTTCTTATGGCTTCCCCCTTTAAGGGGTCCGTCCATGTCCAAGCCCCAGACCGCAAAGGGCCATGTAATGGGTATTGTTTGTAGAGCGGTTGGGGGCATATGGCTTTGGTTGGCGAAGAGTTGGCATCCGACACAGCGCTGGACGAGGTCCTGTGCGTCTGCCCGGGCCGTAGGCCAATAAAATCATGTACGAAAGGCCTTGCTGATGAGTGCCCGGGCTGCAGCGTGGTGCCCACCGAGACCGGCGTGAATTTCTGCCAAGAGTTGCCGCCCCTCCTCCTCGGAGATACACCTTTGAAGGACTCCGGTAGCGCTTTTCTTGTAGAGCTCTCCTTCGTGAACTTTATAGGCCTTCGAACGCCGGACGATGCGGCGAGCCTCGTTCTGATCTTCTGGGAGCTCCTTCCTATTAAAGTAGGCCAAGAATGGTTCAGTCCACGGGGCAATTACTGCCATTATGAGGTGGGCCGATGGCGTTACTTCGGTGGTTGAGCCTTCGATGATATCGGCGTGTTCGTTATCTGTGTTTGTGTTCGGGACGTGACTGTCGTTGCTATCTCCCCCTTGCCATACCACGGATGGCTTAAAGAGCCTTTCGAGGAAGATGTTAGGTGGGACGGGGTCGCGCTTAGCGCCGATGCGAGCAAGGACGTCTGCCGCCTGGTTACTTTCGCGGGCGATGTGATGAAATTCGAGTCCCTCGAACCGAGCCGACATCTTCAAAACGGCATTGCGATAAGCTGCCATCTTTGGATCTTTGGCATCAAAGTCTCCATTAATTTGGGATATTGCAAGGTTTGAGTCCCCGCGCACCTCCAGGCGTTGTATGCCCATTGATACGGCCATCCGGAGGCCATGTAGCAAGGCCTCGTATTCGGCTGCGTTGTTGGAGTCTGTGTATAATATTTGGAGTACGTACTGGACGATATCTCCTGTGGGGGACGTTAATACGACGCCCGCCCCTAGCCCTGCCAACATCTTGGAGCCGTCAAAATGCATCACCCAGTTGGAATACGCGCCGTACTCTTTAGGGAGTTTGGCTTCTGTCCATTCGGCGACGAAGTCAGCCAGTACCTGGGATTTGATGGCTCGACGTGGTTTGTACGTAATGTCAAATGGCAGGAGCTCCATGGCCCATTTGGCAATCCGGCCCGTTGCATCCCGGTTGTTAATTATATCATTGAGGGGCACTTCGGAGGCCACCGTGATAGAGCACTCCTGAAAGTAGTGTTGCAATTTTCGAGATGCCATGAAAACTGCATATGCTATTTTTTGATAATGAGGGTACCGGGATTTGCATGGTGTGAGGACGGTGGATATGTAGTATACCGGCTTCTGGAGCGGAAATTTGTGTCCGTCCTGTTCTCGTTCGACGACGAGTACGGCGATCACCACCTGGTGTGTTGCTGATATGTATAAGAGCATTGGTTCGCCCGCGTTCGGCGCGGCCAGGATTGGGTTGCTTGCCAGAAGGGCTTTTATTTCTTCCAGTCCGGCCGTCGCCGCGTCTGTACACTCCAAGTTATCGGTGCGGCGTAGAAGGCGATAGAGCGGCAACGCCTTTTCTCCCAACCTGGAGATAAAGCAGCTTAAAGCTCCACGCACCCAGCGAGTTTTTGGACCTGCTTGAGTTCGGTTGGCGTAGCCAGTTGTGACAGAGCTCGGATTTTGGCTGGATTTGCTTCAATCCCTCTATTGGAAACGATGAAGCCCAATAGTTTACCGGCGGGGACGCCGAAGACGCACTTTTCCGGGTTAAGCTTGATGTCGTATGTGCGGAGGTTGTCGAATGTGAGACGCAAGTCGTCTATTAGTGTTTCGACGTGTCTAGTTTTGATGGCGACGTCGTCCACGTAGGCCTCCACTGTTTTGCCGATCTGTTTCTCGAGGCATGTTTGGATCATGCGCTGGTAGGTGGCGCCGGCGTTCTTGAGCCCGAAAGGCCTGGTGTTGAAGCAAAACGGCCCGTATGGTGTAATGAATGCTGTTGCGGCTTGATCGGACTCCTTCATTTTGATTTGATGGTATCCGGAATATGCATCAAGGAAGCACAGCGAGTCGTGACCTGCGGTAGCGTCAATGATTTGATCAATACGGGGAAGAGGGAAGGGATCCTTAGGGCAAGCCTTGTTAAGGTCTTTGAAATCGACGCATAGGCGCCAGGATTTATCCTTCTTTGGCACCATTACCAAGTTTGCCAGCCAGTCCGGATGTTTAATGTCTTTGATGAATCCGGCCTTGATGAGTTTGGCTAGCTCCTCCCCCATAGCTTGTCGTTTGGGTTCGGAAAAGCGCCGCAGAGTTTGCTTGACCGGCTTATATCCCTTTAGTATGTTGAGGCTATGTTCGGCCAACTCGCGCGGGATTCCTGGCATATCGGAAGGATGCCAGGCGAATATATCCCAGTTTTCGCGCAGGAAGTCTCGTAGTGCGGCGTCGACTGCAGGGCTGAGTTGCGCTCCGATAGACGCTGTCTTCTTCGGGTCTGTTGGATGGACCTGAAATTTGACAATTTCTTCTGTTGGCTTGAAGGAAGTGGATTTGGGTCGTTTGTCCAGGATCACATCGTCCTTATCCACGGTGGAGCGTAGTGCGGTTAGTTCTTCGGCCGCAAGGGCCTCAGACAATGCCTCGAGGGCCAAGGATGCGGTTTTATTCTCGGCGCGGAGGGCTATGTCCGGATCGCTGACAAGGGTGATTATTCCATTAGGCCCGGGCATTTTTAGCTTCATATACCCATAATGAGGTATGGCTTGAAAGCGCATGAAGGCCTCTCGCCCTAACAGGGCGTGGTACCCACTGTTGAAAGGGGCCACCTGGAAAGTTATTTCTTCGGACCGATAATTCTCCGACGTGCCGAACACCACATCAAGTGTAATTTTTCCTGCACACCGAGCTTCCCGGCTGGGAATGATACCTCGAAAGGTTGTGTTGCTTTTCTCGATGTGGCTCCTGTCTATTTCCATCTTGTGGAGCGTGTCCTCGTAAATGAGGTTTAGTCCACTGCCGCCGTCCATGAGGACTTTTGTAAGTCGAAAGCCGTCCACGATGGGACTGAGGACTAGGGCAGCCGATGCTCGGACTGTTCTGTATTTAGGTTCATCGCTGGCGTTGAAGGTTATGGCCGTGTCGTTCCAGGGGTCAATTGCGGCGACCTGGCAAACTTCGGCGAGATCGCGCAGGGCCCTTTTACGCTTGTTGTTTGAAGCGAATGTCTCGAAGACTGCCAATACTCTATTGTAGTCGTTTGCTGGAGGGTGTTGTTCTGGGGTGTCCTTGATAAGGATGTCCTCGCTGCTCTTGGCCACCTGCCGAAGTATCCAACATGCTCTAAGGCTGTGGGTTGCCACGGTATCCGGCGTCGTGTGTATTTTGCATGGGCCATTGAGCCAGCCCTCCAGAACGGTGCCGTGCAACGTAATAGGTTTATGTTTTTTGACTGTTCGGCTGGGCGTGCCATGGGGGCACGTCCTTTTTGCCTGTAGGGGGAGCCGGGATGGTTCCCAGCAAGCTGCCTGAGTTCTCCAAGCGCTTTCCATCGCGCTGTACTTTTGTACAATAGTTGCTAGGTCAGCGAACTTTGGTATGCGACGGCGATTGATGGCGTTAAGGATACCTTCGTCTGCACAGTTGTTGGAGAATGCTGCTATCGCGTCTTCGTCGCGGCAGTCTTTTACCTTGTTTTTAACAAGGAGGAATCTGGCCCAGAAGTGGTGGACCGTTTCCTAAGACTATTATTTGATGCTCCTGAGAGCGTCTATGTTCGGGTGGGTGGGTGGAATAGAATCCGAACCCTGACCCGATTTTGGATCCAGAGTTTGGAGGTCTACCGGGCCGGACAGCTTGGGCTCCGGGTTATCGACCGATTTTTTAGGCTCGTCATCCGACTTTATGTTCGGAGGAGGAGACATGCTTTTCTGCCGGAAAATATCCGGCTCTTCGAGATCGGGTAACCGAACATAGTTCATCTTCAATATAGTGGAAGAGTTGCTCCGCTCCTCGACTACCGCTATTTGATGGGTGATCGGTGGAGTTTTAATTTCTCTCTGGTCGGGTTTAAGCCCGACCCGATCGTAGTCTGTAGCGACCCCCAAGGCGGCCATGCGATCCAGGAGTTCGTTCAACGACGATAACTCCATTGGATCCATGCAGGTGGAGTATTCGGGATCAACGCGGAGGCGATTTTCGATGACCTGAGAGGTCATCGTCGGCTTAAGGGCCGAGCCAGCGGTCATGAGAAAGCCGCCGAGCTGGAGAGTCTGGCCTGGGGCCAGAGCTCCTCCGGAGATGATATTATCCTTGACAACAAGGCGAGCCATCGACCCTCCTGGCGACGGCACAGTGGAACTCTCAATGAAAGCACCAATGTCGGTGTCAAAACCGGCGGATCACGGGTAGGGGGTCCCGAACTGTGCGTCTAGGATCGATGGTAACAGGAGACGGGGGACACAATGTTTACCCAGGTTCGGGCCCTCTCTATGGAGGTAATACCCTACTTCCTGCTTGATTGATCTTGATGAATATGAGTGTTACAAGAGTTGATCTACCACGAGATCGTAATGGCTAAACCCTAGAAGTATAGCCTATGAGTATATGGTAATGAATCTGTCCTATCCGGACTATGCCCTCCGGTTTATATAGACTCCGGAGAGATCTAGGGTTACATGGAGTCGGTTACATAGGAGGAAATCTTCATAATCGGCCGCCTAGCTTGCCTTCCACGCCAAGTAGAGTCCAATCCGGATACGGGTGCAGTCTTCGGTCTTCATGTCTTCACAGCTCATCAGTCCGGCCCACGGATAACAGACCGGACGCCCGAGGACCCCTTAGTCCAGGACTCCCTCAGCCACCGATTAGAACGATTCGATCACACCGAGTTGCAACAACTGCTAGCAGTTTTGCATCTCGGTGCCACCGAGACGTTCCACTCGGCGCCACCAACATCGCCTAGGTATTTATACCTCGCGTACCCGTACGGTTGAAAATTACTTCAAACCGCACGAGCTCGCGCCCCAGCACTGCCGCCCCTTTGGTCTCCGGACCGTCGCCAAGTTAGGGTACGGATTTGACCCTTTGTGCTTTCCATTGCTCCGATTCTTGCACAAAATATAACGCCTTTGTTCTTCCCATGTATGAGATCAATATATCCACCAAACAAATTCCTTAGAATAGATTTGATGCAAAAACTTAGGGTTAGATTTCCGCCGAACCCATCTCGGACCGACCGATCTGAGGATATCGGTCACACGATTGGCCCTGGCCATTGCACAAGTACAACTCGGTCTAACCGAGATGTACTGATCGGTGAGACCGAGGTCACTTTCTCTGTGAAACCCTAGCATCTCAGAGTCACCGAACTACATCTCGGTCTGACCGAAACTGCATGTTTAGACTGTTAGTGCTTCAGTGTCACTGAGGTTGTCAAATCGGTAGCTCTGAAATGCTTTCTACAGAAAGCTGAAGTTAAGTTTTTGTCCCTATTTTTTTACAAAACAAGTTGTACTTTGTGATGCTCATCTACTCTATCCACACCCAACTATTCACAGGGCCAGCTGCGGCTATGTCAGAGGCAAGTGACAGTTAGAAGAGGTCTGAAGAGAAATTCAATCTCAGTGAGGGCACTAGTCCCTCTAGCAGCTATAATGATGGAAGCAGAAGCACTCCCAGAACTTGCCTAAGGCAGCTACTAGGCAAAGAAAGAAAGGAACATCTAAATCTTAGGATGAAGATTTTGTAGTTGAGGAGGAAGTGACCTCCAAGAAGAAGGTACTTAAGAAAGAGTATGTTGCTGCTGCTACCAAGCTAGGTCTGCAGAAGAAAGCTCCACCTAGGAGAGCTCCAATGTCTAAACCAAGAAAAGTTCCAACTCAAGAGACTATGCAGTTTACCATTGAGCAGTCTGATGATGATGAGGCAGCTGGAGATGGAAAGAAAAAGAAGAGAGCAAGGACAACTACTGCCAGAGTGCTTGGATATCCTTCCATGAGAAGGAGTGATGATGAAGAAGAGGAGGAGGAAGAGTCTACTACACCTCCTGCCAAGACACATAAGCTGATGGGGGATGCCATCAGGACTGGGGCTGGTCCTTCAAAGCCCAAGTCTGTCCCCAAGCCCAAAGCTCAAGCACCCAACCTTCAGTTCCAAAGAGATCAACAAGAAACATATCAGCTGCTGAAAAGAACAAGGCCCCAGTGACTGAAGTTCAAGAAGAAGAAGAAGCACTAGTGCTCAGGAAATTGAAGCCCAAGATCCCAGATCATAATGATGATCATCCTGTGGCAGAGAACATGAAATTAAGGAAGGATGCAGGTCTGAGACTATGGAGACAGACAAATCCTTATGCCACTAGGAGGAGAACTGATGTGGACTATCGCTTTCACACCAAAGAACAACAAGACTTCTATGAGACTGTCCTATTGGACAAGAAGCCCATTATTTGTGATATGAAATGGGTTGACTGGAAATACATTGATGACAATGAAGAATATTTTCCAAGTGTGCATGAGAGCTTTAGAATGAATGGAGTAGATACATTTGTTGGTCAGAAGTTGACAAAATGGAATGATGAGATGATAATGCAATTCTACTCCACAGCTCACTTCTACCCCGATGGAAAGATTGTGTGGATGACAAAAGGAACCAGATATCAGTCAACAATCTCTGAATGGGCCAAGTTGATCAATGCCCCCAACGAAGAAGAGAATGATCTTGATGTATATGGCAAGCCTAGGAAGGATCACAACTCCATGGCTAACATGTACAAGCCAATTCCTGATGAAGCCTTGGAGACTCGCAAGTTTGGTTCCATATACTATCTGCTTGTTGGTTTGACCACCATGAACACCATCTTTAGGCACACTTTGTTGCCCAAGTCAAGAGATCACAGGATGATACGTGGTCATTCCATCATTTTGCTTCATTTGTTTGATGTTCCACAGAAAGTGAAAGTCATGAGCTTGATTGTAGAGACTGTGAAGAGAACGACAGCAGACCAGAAGAGGTCTTGTGGATATGCCCCTCACATTCAGACTTTGATCAACTCCAAGATGGGAACTGGGACATATCTACTGGACAAAGAGCATCTTCCCGTGAGGCCAGACTTTGAGGACAATGAGGTTGTCATGGATGCTTCACATCCCACTTGTGCAGATGCCCAGGAGAAGATAGAGAAAGCAAAGGCTGCAAAAGCAGCAAAGGCAACAAGTGCCCCAGATGCTTCAGTTGCGAATCTCAAGACCAAGCAAGATCAACTCGGTTATCTGCTTGAGGCCACCGTGAGAATTGAGAAGCGCTTGGCCACCTTGACTCAAAATCAAGGAAGTCTTGAGAGGACCATTGAGACGAAGTTTCATGACCTAGATGTGAAGGTCACTGAGATTCAAACTGTTGTGGAGAAGCTTCAAGAGGATACTGAGGACAGGGATGATAGACGCACGACAGACTCATTCCACAGAGTGCCAAGGGCACAAAGATCATTAGTTGTGCCAGTTGCCGGAGACTCAAGGACCACTCTTTCAGCACCTGCAGCCACTGCCACGGTTGCCCCTCCAATGTCAACTCCTCCAGCTCCACAGACTTCAACAGAGGCGTTTTCTGATGGACTCCTCTACACACCATCTAAGCACACCGGAGCAACAAGCCAGAAGACCCCTTCAGGAGCTCCCGGAGATCGTGCCTAGAGTGTCGTATAGCACTATACGTTTTCAAACTTTTTGGTAACTTGTTGCCAAAGGGGGAGAAAGTGTATAGATCATAGGCTTCGAGAGAGAGAGTGCCTCTTGTTTTTGTTGGTTTTCATTTGCTACTCTTGCTACTTTGGTCATTTGGTTGTTTGATTCCTATGCTACAATTTGTGCTATGCTCGTGAGATACTTATGTGATCATGTGTTTGATCACACTATGCTTAATGTGTGCTTGAATGCTTATATCCATGAATATTTGTGTATGATCAATCACTTGTACCCTTGGTGATGAGTGCATGTTATTAACTCTTATCATTTTGAGCGCTCCACCAAGATGTATGTGACATGGAAGAGTGACCCATGATCCTAATCGATTTTGCATTTGCATTCAAAAGAAAATTTTAAATAATGCACAAATTTAGGGGGAGCCCTTGCTTATCACATACTTCTCAAAGCGACGATGTATTTCCTTCATATTATCATTTATCAAATCTTTGATCTATATGTTGTCATCAATTACCAAAAAGGGGTGATACGTCTCCAAGGTATCTATAATTTTTTATTGTTCCATGATATTATATTATCATTCTTGGATGTTTTACAATCATTTTATAGCAACTTTATATCATTTTTTGGGACTAACCTATTGACATAGTGCCCAGTGCCAGTTGCTGTTTTTTGCTTGTTTTTTACTTCGAAGAAAATCAATACCAAATGGAGTCCAAACGCAGAGAAACTTTTTGGAGATTACTTTCGGACCAAAAGACATCCAGTGGGTCAAAGAAGTACCAGAGGGGTGACCCGAGGGGGGCACAACCCACCTGGGTGCGCCTGGGGGCCTAGGCACGCCCTGGCGGGTTGTGCCCACCTCGGTGGCCTCCCGCACCGCCTCTTCGCCCTATAAATTCCCAAATATTCCAAAAACCCCGAAGATAACCCTAGATCGGAAGTTCCGCCGCAACAAGCCTCTGTATTCACGAAAACCAATCTAGACCCTGTTCCAGCACCTTGCCGGAGGGGGAGATCATCATCGGAGGCCATCTTCATCATCCCTATAGTCTCCATGATGAGGGGGGAGTAGTCCACCCTCGGGGCTGAGGGTTTGTACTAGTAGCTATGTGTTTAATCTCCCTCTCTCTCTCATGTTCTTGATGGCACGATCTTGATGTATAGCGGGCTTTGTTAATATAGTTGGATCATATGATGTTTTCCCCTCTCTATCTTGTTGTGATGAATTGAGTTTTCCCTTTGAGGTTTCGTTTTATCGGATTGAATACTTTTATGGATTTTAGAACACTTGATGTATGTCTTGCTATGAATACTCGTGGTGACAATGGGGTATCATATTGATTCACTTGATATATGTTTTGGCACTCAACTCGTGCATTCCCGAGGTGACATTGGGGTAATCTATGCATAGGGGTTGATGCACGTTCTTGTCTTTGTTTCTCCGGTAGAAATATTGGGGCACTCTTTGAAGTTCTTTGTGTGGATTGAGTATTATGAATCTGAACTTGTTTGGTGCATATCGTATAATCAACTCATAGATACTCGCGGTGACATTGGAGTATCTAGGTGACGTTAGAGTTGGTTGATGTGTATCATATGGCGTTATTTTAGTACGAACTCTTGGTTAGATCGATCAGAAAGAATAGCTTGGTGTTATTTTAGTACGAACTATAGGATAGATTGATCGGAAAGAATAGCTTTGAGGTGGTTTCGTACCCAACAAACAATTTCTTCTTATGTTCTCCGCTAGATAAGAACTTTGGAGTGATTCTTCATCACATGTTGAGGGATGGTTATATGATCCAATTAGATTAGCATTGTTGAGAGATTGCACTAGCAAAAGTACAGACCCTAGGCCTCATTTTCAAGCATTGCAATACCGTTTGTGCTCACTTTTATCATTCGCTACCTTGCTGTTTTTATTTATTCAGATTATAAAAATATATTTCTACCATTCATATTACACTTTTATCACCATCTCTTCACCGAACTAGTGCACCTATACAATTTGCCATTGTATTGGTTGTGTTGGGGACACAAGAGATTTCTTGTATTTGGTTGCATGGTTGTTTGAGAGAGACCATCTTCGTCCTACGCCTCCCACGGATTGATAAACCTTAGGTCATCCACTTGAGGGAAAATTGCTACTATCCTACAAAACTCTGTGCTTGGAGGCCCAACACGAGTCTACAAGAATAAAGTTGCGTAGTAGACATCAAGCTCTTTTCTGGCGCCGTTGCCGGGGAGGTGAGTGCTTGAAGGTATATCTTTAGATCTTGCAATTGAATCTTTTTAGTTTCTTGTTTTATCACTAGTTTGGTTTATAAAAACAAAACTACAAAAAAATGGAATTGAGGTTGCATCATATTATTCATCTTTATAATGTCTTTCATGGAAATGATGGGAAGGAAAATTGTGCTCAATTGATAGAAGAACATTTCAATAAAATGATTGACATGAATGATGAGCATGATTGCAATGTTGCTAGTATTAATTCTTTGAATATCCATGATGCTAGTGATATGTAAAGCCATAAGCTTGGGGATGCTATGTTTGATGAAGATGATATTTTTAGTCCCCCAAGTTTTGATGAGAAAATTTATTATGATGATAGCATGCCTCCTATTTATGATGATTATATTGATGAAAGTGGATTTGCAGAGGTCATGACTTTATTTAGTGATGAATCCACTATTTTGGAAGAGGCTACAATTGACTATGATCAAAAAGTTGCTATCTATGATGATTATGGTGATGACATGTATGCTATATTGAATAATGATAACCATGAAACTTGTCATCATGATTTTAATTTTCAATCACATGATAGTTATTTTGTTGAATTTGCTCCCACTACTATTGATGAGAATAATTTTGCTTATGTGGAGAGTAATAAAAACTTTATGCTTGTGGATCATGGAAAGAATGCTTTATGCGATAGTTATATTGTTGAATTATTTCATGATACCACTAAAAATTATTATGAGGGAGGAACATATGCTTGTAGGAATTGCAATAATATCAAGTTTCCTCTCTATGTGTTGAAAATCTTGAAGTTTTCTTGTTTTGCCTTCCTATGCTAGTTGATTCTTGTTCCCATAAATTGTTTGCTCACAAAATCCCTATGCATAGGAAGTGGGTTAGACTTAAATGTGCTTGCCATGTGATTCATGATGCTCTTGTTATGTTTCAATTCTTATCTTTTATGTGAGCATCATTGAAATCATCATGCCTAGCTAAAAGGCATTAAAGAAAAGCGCTTGTTGGGAGACAACCCAACACTTTTACCTACTATTTTTGTGTGTTCACATGATTATGCTACTATAGTAATTATGTTTATTGCTTTTGTTTCAATAAAGTACCAAGTAAAGCCTTTGGGATAGTGTGGATGATAGTTGACTTGATTCTGTCCAAAAACAGAACCTTTTGCGCTCAGTCCAGGAATTTTGAAAATTCACTGGAATGTGCTTTTGATCTGGATTTTTTACAGGTGATAGATATACAAATTCTCTACGTTGTCCTAATTTCCAGAATTTTTTGAGTTACGTAAGTATGGTTGGAGTACAGATTGTGCCCAGTGCCAGTTGCTGTTTTTTGCTTGTTTTTTACTTCGCAGAAAATCAATACCAAATGGAGTCCAAATGCAACGAAACTTTTTGGAGATTATTTTTGGACCAGAAGACTTCTAGTGGGCCAAAGAAGTACTAGAGGGTGGGCGCGCCTGGGGGCCTGCTACCTCTTGAGCATGCGTTGGTTTTCCCTTGAAGAGCAAAGGGTGATGCAGCAAAGTAGCATAGTATTTCCCTCAGTTTTTGAGAACCAATGTATCAATCCAGTAGGAGGATACACGCAAGTCGCCTAGTACCTGCACAAACAATTAAGAACCTTGCAACCAACGCGATAAAGGGGTTGTCAATCCCTTCACGGCCACTTGCAAAAGTGAGATCTGATAGAGATAATAAGATAAATATTTTTGGTATTTTTGTTGTATAGATTGAAAAGTAAAGATTGCAAAATAAACGGCGACAGAAATAGCTAGTTCACGGGAGATTAATATGATGGAAAATAGACTCGGGGCCATAGGTTTCACTAGTGGCTTCTCTCAAGATAGCAAATTCTACGGTGGGTGAACAAATTACTGTCGAGCAATTGATAGAAAAGCGCATAGTTATGAGAATATCTGGGCATGATCATGTATATAGGCATCACGTCCGTGTCAAGTAGACCGAAACGATTCTGCATCTACTACTATTACTCCACACATCGACCGCTATCCAGCATGCATCTAGAGTATTAAGTTCATAAGAACAGAGTAACACGCTAGGCAAGATGACATGATGTAGAGGGATAAACTCAAGCAATACAATATAAACCTCATCTTTTTATCCTCGATGGCAATAATACAATACATGTCGTTTCCCCTGCTGTCACTGGGATCGAGCACCGCAAGATTGAACCCAAAGCTAAGCACTTCTCCCATTGCAAGAAAGATCAATCTAGTAGGCCAAACCAAATTGATAATTCAAAGAGACTTGCAAAGATATCAAATCATGCATATAAGAATTCAGAGAAGATTCAAATATTGTTCATAGATAAACTTGATCATAGACCCACAATTCATCGGATCTCGACAAACACACCACAAAAGGTTATTACATCGAATAGATCTCCAAGAAGATCGAAGAGAACTTTGTATTGAGATCCAAAGAGAGAGAAGAAGCCATCTAGCTAATAACTATGGACCCGAAGGTCTGTGGTAAACTACTCACACATCATCGGAGAGGCTATGGTGTTGATGTAGAAGCCCTCAGTGATCGATTCCCCCTCCGGCAGAGCGCCGGAAAAGGCCCCAAGATGGGATCTCACGGGTACAGAAGGTTGCGGCGGTGGAAATAGGGTTTTGAGGTGCTCCTGGATGTTTTCGGGGTATATGAGTATATATAGGCGAAAGAAGTAGGTCGGTGGAGCCACGAGGGGCCCACGAGGGGCCCATGAGGGTGGGGGGCGCGCCTACCCCCCTTGGCGCGCCCTCCTACCTCATGGCCGCCTCGTTGCTTCCTTGACGTCCACTCCAAGTCTCCTGGATTGCGTTTGTTCCAAAAACGACTCTCCCGAAGGTTTCATTCCGTTTGGATTCCGTTTGATATTCCTTTTCTGCGAAACACTGAAATAGGCAAAAAACAACAATTTGCACTGGGCCTTTGGTTAGTAGGTTAGTCCCAAAAATAATATAAAAGTGTATAATAAAGCCCATTAAACATCCAAAACAGATAATATAATAGCATGGAACAATAAAAAATTATAGATACGTTGGAGACGTATCAAGCATCCCCGAGCTTAATTCCTGCTCGTCCTCGAGTAGGTAACTGATAAAAACATAATTTTTGATGTGGAATGCTTCCTAACATAATTTTCTATGTAATTTTCTTTATTGTGGCATGAATGTTCAGACCCAAAAGATTCAAGATAAAAGTTTAATATTGACATAAAAATAATAATACTTCAAGCATACTAACTAAGCAATCATGTCTTCTCAAAATAACATGGCCAAAGAAAGTTCATCCCTACAAAATCATATAATTTGGTCATGCTCCATTTTCGTTACACAAGAATGCTCTCATAATGCACAACCCCGATGACAAGCCAAGCAATTGTTTCATACTTTAGTAATCTCAAACTTTTTCAACTTTCACGCAATACATGAGCGTGAGCCATGGACATAGCACTATGGGTGGAATAGAATATAATGATGGGGGTTGTCTGAAGAAGACAAAAAAGGAGAAAGTCTCACATTGACGCGGCTAATCAACAGGCTAGGGAGATGCCCATCAATTGATGTCAATGCAAGGAGTACGGATTGCCATGCAACGGATGCACTAGAGCTATAAATGTATGAAAGCTCAACAAAAGAAACTAAGTGGGTGTGCATCCAACTTGCTTGCTCACGAAGACCTAGGGCATTTGAGGAAGCCCATTTTTGGAATATACAAGCCAAGTTCTGTAATGAAAAATTCCCACTTGTATATGAAAGTGACAAAATAAGAGACTCTCTATCATAAAGATCAAGGTGCTACTTTGAAGCACAAGTGTGGAAAAGGATAGTAACATTGTCCCTTTTACATTTTTTCCTTTTTTGGGCCTTTCTATTTTTTATTTGGCCTTTCTTTTTTTCGGGACAATGATCTAATAATGATGATCATCACACTTCTATTTATTTACAACTCAAAGATTACAGCTCGATACTAGAACAAAATATGACTCTACATGGATGCCTCCGGCAGTGTACCGGGATGGGTAATGAATCAAGAGTGACATGTATGATGAATTATGCATGGTGGCTTTGCCACAAATACGATGTCAACTACATGATCATGCAAGGCAATATGACAATGATGAAGCGTGTCATAATAAATGAAACGGTGGAAAGTTGCATGGCAATATATCTCGGAATGGCTATGGAAATGCCATTATAGGTAGGTATGGTGGCTGTTTTGAGGAAGATATAAGGAGGTTTATGTGTGATAGAGCGTATCATATCATGGGGTTCGTATGCGCCGGCGAAGTTTGCACCAACTCTCAAGGTGAGAAAGGGCAATGCACGGTACCGAAGAGGCTAGCAATGATGGAAGGGTGAGAGTGCGTATAATCCATGGACTCAACATTAGTCATAAAGAATATACATACTTATTGCAAAAATTTATAAGTCATAAAAAACCAAGCACTACGCGCATGCTCCTAGGGGGATAGATTGGTAGGAGAAGACCATCGCTTGTCCCCGACCGCCACTCATAAGGATGACAATCAAAGAACACCTCATGTTTCAAATTTGTTACACAACGGTTACCATACGTGCATGCTATGGGACTTGCAAACTCTAACACAAGTATTTCTCAAATTCACAATTACTCAACTAGCACAACTTTAATATCACCATCTTCATATCTCAAAACAATCATCAAGTATCAAACTTCTCATAGTATTCAATGCACTCTATATGAAAGTTTTTATTATACCCATCTTGGATGCCTATCATATTAGGACTAATTTTATAGCCAAAGCAAATTACCATGCCGTTCTAAAGGACTCTCAAAATAATATAAGTGAAGCATGAGAGATCAAAAATTTCTATAAAATAAAACCACCACCGTGCTCTAAAAGATATAAGTGAAGCACTAGAGCAAAATTATATAGCTCAAAAGATATAAGTGAAGCACATAGAGTATTCTAATAAATTCCGATTCATGTGTGTCTCTCCAAAAGGTGTGTACAGCAAGGATGATTGTGGTAAACTAAAAAGCAAAGGCTCAAATCATACAAGACGCTCCAAGCAAAACACATATCATGTGGTGAATAAAAATATAGCCTCAAGTAAAGTTACCGATGGACGAAGACGAAAGAGGGGATGCCTTCGGGGCATCCCCAAGCTTAGGCTTTTGGTTGTCCTTGAATTTTACCTTGGGGTGCCTTGGGCATCCCCAAGCTTAGGCTCTTTCCACTCCTTGTTGCAAAATCCATCAAATCTTTACCCAAAACTTGAAAACTTCGCAACACAAAACTCAACAGAAAATCTCATGAGCTCCGTTAGTGCAAGTAAACAAACCACCACATTAAAGTACTGTAATGAACTCATTATTTATTTATATTGGTGTTAAACCTACTGTATTCCAACTTCTCTATGGTTCATACCCCCCGATACTAGCCACTCAAAATAAGCAAACAACACACGAAAAACAGAATCTGTCAAAAAGAGAACAGTCTGTAGTAATCTGTAACAAACGCAAACTTCTGTAACTCAGAAAAATCTACGAAAATAGGACAACCTCGATAATTTGTTTATTGATCTACTGCAATTGGAATCAGTATTTTATCACTTTCTGCTGATTTTTAACAATTGTTTTCGTAAGCAGAAAGTTTCTGACTTTTTCAGCAAGATCAAATAATTGTTATCCAAGAAGATCCTATAGGTTTAACTTGGCACAAACACTAATTAAAACATAAAACCGAATCTAACCAGAGGCTAGATGAAATATTTATTACTAAACAGGAACAAAAAGCAAGGAACAAAAATAAAATTGGTTTGCCTCCCAACAAGCGCTATCGTTTAGCGCCCCTAGCTAGGCAAAGAGATTTCAATGATGCTCACATGAAATACAAGAATTGAAGCACAAAGAGAGCATCATATAGCATATGAAAAACACATCTAAGGAAGAGGAAAGAGACGATAGCGATCTCAACATGAAGAGAGGTAATTTAGTAACATGAAAATTTCTACAACCATATTTTCCTCTCTCATAATAATTACATGTAGGATCATAAGCAAATTCAACAATATATCTATCACAAAACATATTCTTAACACGATCCACATGTATGCAAAGTTGACACTCTTCCAAAATAGTGGGATTAACATTAACTAAAGTCATGACCTCTCCAAACCCACTTTTTATCAAAAACTTCATAAGATTGAACATTATCCAAATATGTGGGATCTAAAGTTGACACTCTTCCAAACCCACTTTCAATATTATTGCAAACACTATTATCAATCTCATATTCATCATGGGGCTTAAATAAATTTTCAAGATCATAATGTCGGGACCCCGATCCTAAGTCACACCGGTCTAGCATGTAACACATCATATCACTTTGCGGCCTCACGCACGGTATTCCCATGGGTGCCACCTTACCTGGCCCGGGACCGTTTGCGCCTTTTGGCTCACGTATATGATAGTGTCGCTAGCATCCATATGACAGAGAACCCGTGCCGACATGACTAGTCGTAAACCCAAGGTGGCACGAACTTACAGGAACAGGCATACATGACCCAGCAACGAACGTGTCGATCATCAACGTATGAACCCAAGTCGTAGCAAGCTACAAGGACTGAAAGGAACAACACGTGACATTTCCCTGAAGGGACAGACACAGGAACAAAGAAGGACACATGCCGGCCAGCCTAAGTGTTCCAGAGCAGTAGCAAGCTACCATGGCTCAGTGGAAGCACTAGGAGACATTTTCCCATAAGAGAGGCTACCAAGAATAAACAACTAGGTTGTCGGATCCCACACATACCAAGCATTTCAATAACATACACACAATATGCTCGATATGTGCAAATACAACATGGCATCACAACAAGACTCTATGACTCAAAGTATTTATTCAATAGGCTCCGAAGAGTCAGATATTACAAACATGGGTCACATGACCCAACATACAGAGCATACATGCAATAAGCACATGCAGAAGCTTAACTTGTCTGAGTACAGACAACTACAAATGAAAAAGGCCGAGAAGCCTAACTATCTACAAGACCCTCCCAAGGGTACAAGATCGTAGCTGAGGTAACAAGCTAAACGTCGAAGTCCACGCGGAACTACTAGTGAGACTGAAGTCTCTCTGCAAAAACATAAATTAAGCAAACGTGAGTACAAATGTACCTAGCAAGACTTACATCAGAACTAGCTACATATGCATCAGTATCAACAAAGGGTGGTGGAGTTTAACTGCAGCAAGCCAGCTCTGACTCAATCGCTAACCTGAACTATGACTGCAAGTAACTCTTTTGAGGTGGCACACACGAGTCCACATATTCACCATAACAATACACCACTATGGATCTGCTCCCGTCTCCCTACGAGAAGGCCATCGATAGCACTCACGCTTATCTTGCGCATTTTAGAGTATCCACTTTCACTTGTCTATGAACTGTATAAGCAACCCAGTAGTCCATTACCGCGGACGCGACTATTTGAATAGATCATTTATAACCCTGCAGGGGTGTACTTCTTCACACACGCTCCCGCCACTTACCACCATGTACACGTCGTGTATCTTGGCAACCTTCAAGCAGAAGCCTGGCGAGGGAGTCGTCCACGACCTGACTAACCACACAAGTCTCTAGTCCAGGTTTATCGCCTATTCAGGTTCCATCCGCAAGGAGATCCGGCCGGGGTGTCGCTCATGGCCCCAAACGATGTGTACAGGGTTCCCAAGCCCACCAAACGGGTGACGCTTGGTATACTCGGCCACGGTGCCTAGTCTGTCCCAAGCCCACCTGTACCGGGTGCCACTTGGTAGACTACTAACACAACCTACAAACACCAGAAACTAGTTGCAACTCCTGGACAGAGATCGAGGCGGTTAATAAGTCGAGAGGGGCACCTAAGCATTCCAATGCATGGTAGTAACTGTCTTGGATCACAGACACAGAACTCAGTTCGTGAGGACGGTTTCAATGAGACAACCCACCATGTACTCCTACATGGCCTCGCACCGCTACCTTTACCAAATCGTGTTCACACTCTTAGCTCTCAACAGTAAGACATGTTCACCACATTCCAATTCATCCTCGATGAATCAAACCTGACTCAACTCTAAGCAGTAGCAGGCATGACAAACAAGCATGAATGAGTAGGCACATCAGGGCTCAAACAACTCCTACTCATGCTAGTGGGTTTCATCTATTTACTGTGGCAATGACAGGTCATGCAGAGGAAAGGGGTTCAACTACCGCAACATGTAACAGTTGAATCGTTGTTGTCCTAATGCAATAACAAAGAGCAGGAGCGAGAGAGTGGGATTGTATCGGAATGAACAAGGGGGTTTTGCTTGCCTGGCACTTCTGAAGATGATATAGTTCTTCATTGGTGTCATCGAACTCATCGTCGGAACATACGTCTACCGAGGGGGAACAACCACCGGCAAACAGAGAAGGGACACAATCAATGTAATGCATAATATGATGCATGATTATGACATGGCAAGATGAGTGTGTTTGAGCTAATGCAACTAGCAGCAATTTAAATGGAGTTGATTTGAACACAAGATTCAAATTCAAACCCCATATGTGGATATTCAAATGCCATTCATTTGATTTGCCCTAAACAGTAGTCATAAGTTGTTCTAACATGCATGAAAATGGTACAGATGGATAGATTGGATTTTTCTGATCATTTTTCATATATATTTTATTTCATTTGGAATTACAGTTTATTTTCTATGATTTTTAGAAGTTTTGGCTATTTTTTGAAATAAATAAATCATTTCTGATTTTTTTTAAAATCCCAGAAAGCATTTAGTGCCTCAGCATCACGTCACTGTGACGTAAGTAGGTCAAATGGGTTGCCCAGAGTCAAACCTGATGTGTGGGGTCCACACGTTAGTGGTACAGTTAGTTAACTAGGTTAATTAGCATTAAGCTAGCCCTAACTAAAGTGTCAGCAGGGCTGGGCCCACACGTCAGCCAGTCAGTTGGTTAATTAAGTTAAATTATAAACTTAACCAAAATTAGCAGGGGCCAGGGCCCACTTGTCAGCGACCCAGGGGGTCATTTGGTTAGTGCCTAACCGGTGTTTAGCCGGAGTTAAGGCCGCCGGCGAGGCCAGTCGCGGCGGAGGTCGTCGGAATTCCTCCTCCGGCGACCATTCGAGCGGCGAAGGGGCTCTACGCGAAGCGCATGTTCGCGCGCTTCCAACGCAGCAAGCGGCGGAGGCTGGGGTGCACGGAAACGATGCCGACAGCGAGAAGCGCGGCGGCCGAAGCACGGGCAATGGCGCAAGTGGCGTCGCGGCACGCAAACGAGCGAGGTTAGGTGCTGGGGGGGCTCTATAGGTCGCGGCGAGCTCAACGGGTGCACGCCCATGACCAAATGGTCACCGGGGCCACGTTGGCGACGAGGCCAGGCGGCGGTGCGATTCGGTAGGCAAAGGGGCGATGGCTACAGGGCGTAACGAGCTCGGGAAAGAGGGGGTTTTGACGCTGGGGCTCACAGTGGTTGCCGAGGGCGTCTACGCGGGCTCGGGGAAGGCCGGACGGCGACAAATCGACGCCGAGGATCTCCGGGCACCAAGGTTGAAGAAGACGTCGGGGACGGAATTGTGGTGCTACCCCGGTTGCTTGGCTCGGCGTGGATGAAGAAGACGATGATGCGGAGCTCGAGGTCTCATCGGTAGGGAGTGGGGTGGCCGGTGGCCATGGCTACGGCGAGCGGCGGTCTCGGGTGTGCTCAGCGGCGCGAGGAAGAGAAGCCAGAGGAAGGGGGCGAGGCAGAGGAAGGAGGGGAAAGTGGGAGGGGGTCGTCCTCATCTCCTGGGCGTGCAGGTGGACTTGGGAGGGGCTACCTGGGCGAAGAAGGAGGTGGCACGCTCGGCCGTGTGCGAAGTCTCTCCCTCTGCCTACTGGCAGAGGTAGAAGATGACTCGCAAGTCGCCAGGTGGGCTAGGCCGGTAAGTAGGCCCAGGTAGGTTCTTCTCTCTGGGTTTTCTATTTTACTCTGCTTTCTAATTTTATTCCTCTATTTTGATTTAGTTTAGCCACTAAATCATTTTGGTAAATTCTGAGAAAAAATAGTGGGTGCAAGATGGACTATTCCAGAGACCCTCTACAATTTTCAGAAATATTGGAGCTTTATAAGAAGTTATAGAATTGTATAGCCCCAACTCAAATACTTTTTGATTTAATTTAAAGCCGAAATATGTCCTGAAAAAATGTAAACCATTTTTGGAAGATGCCTCCACGATAATCCAGAAATGATGAACATTTTTAAAGGGCATTTTGAGTTCATTGAAAAAGATTTTATTCAATCCTATTTGATTTAATTGATGCTAGGGTTTGGATCAATCCCCATTTCAAGTTTAAATGTGAGGGAGTCCTGGACTAAGGGGTCCTCGCGCGTCCGGCATGTTACTCATTGTGCCGGACTGATGGGCCGTGAAGACACGAAGACCGAAGACTATACCCGTGTCCGGATTGGGCTCTCCTTGGCATGGGAGGCAAGCTAGGCGACCGACTATGAAGATTCCCTCTTATGTAACCGACCTCATGTAACCCTAGATCTCTCCGGTGTCTATATAAACCGGAGAGCATAGTCCGGATAGGACAGATTCATTACCATATACTCATAGGCTAGACTTCTAGGGTTTAGCCATTACGATCTCGTGGTAGATCAACTCTTGTAACACTCATATTCATCAAGATCAATCAAGCAGGAAGTAGGGTATTACCTCCATAGAGAGGGCCCGAACCTGGGTAAACATCGTGTCCCTTGTCTCTTGTTACCATCAATCCTAGACGCATAGTTCGGGACCCCCTACCCGAGATCCGCCGGTTTTGACACCGACATTGGTGCTTTCATTGAGAGTTCCTATGTGCCGTTGCTAAGAGGGTTGATGGCTCGCCTTATTGTCAAGGATAATATCATCTCTGGAGGAGCCCTGGCCCTAGGCCAGACCCTTCGTGTCAGCGGCTTCGTCATGACCGCCGGCTCGGCCCTTAAGCCAACGATGACCTTTCAAGTCATCAAAAATCACCTCCGCGTTGATCCCGAATACTCCGCCCACATGGATCCAGTGGAGTTGTTGTCGTTGAACGAACTCCTGGATCGCATGGCCGCCTTGGGGGTCGCTATAGACTATGATCGGGTCGGGCTTAAACCTGACCAGAGAGAAATTAAAACTCCACCGATCACCGATCAGATAGCGGTAGTCAAGGAGTGGAGCAACTCTTCCACTATATCAAAGACGAACTATGTTCGGGTCGCCGATCTTGAATAGCCGGATACTTTTCGGCAGAAGGTCATGTCTCTTCCTCCGAACATAAAGTCGGATGACGAGCCTAAAAAATCAGTCGAGATCCCGGAGCCCGAACTGTCCGGCCCGGTAGACCTCCAAACTCCGGATCCAAAACCAGGTCAGGGTTTGGATTCAATTCCACCCACCCACCCGGACATAGATGCTCTCAGAAGCATCAAACAACAGCCTCAGGAAACGGTCCACCACTTCTGGGTTAGATTCCTCCTTGTAAAAAACAAGGTAAAAGGCTGCCACGATGAAGACGTGATAGCAGCATTCTGCAACAACTGCGTGGACGAAGGTATCCTTAACGCCATCAATCGCCGCCGCATACTAAAGTTCGCTGACCTAGCAACCATTGTACAAAAGTACAGTGCGATGGAAAGCGCCTGGAAAACTCAGGCAGCTGGCCGGGAACCATCCCGGCTCCCCTTACAGGCGAAAAGGACGCGCCCCCGTGGCACGACCAGCCGAACAGTCAAAAAACATGAACCTATTCCGCTGCACGGCACCGTTCTCGAGGGATGGCTCAATGACCCATGCAAAATACACACGACGTCGGATACCGTGCCTACCCACAGCCTTAGAGCATGTTGGATACTCCGGCAGGTAGCCAAGAGCGGCGAGGGCATCCTTACCAAGGACACCCCAGAACAACACCCTCCAGCAAACGACCCCATTACATGGCCCTTTGCGGTCTAGGGCTTGGACATGGTCGGACCCCTTAAAGGGGGAAGCCATAAGAAAAAATATCTGTTGGTCATGGTGGACAAATTCACCAAGTGGATAGAGGCTAGACCGGTTAAAACAGCCGAGTCCGAACCGGTGATTGCATTTATATCCGATGTGGTACACCGTTACGGTGTACCGCACAACATCATCACCGATAACGGTTCGAATTTCACAGCTGATGAGGTGAAAACCTGGTGCGCTAATCTGGGCATTAAGCTCGATTACGCCTCTGTCTACCACCCGCAAACAAACGGTCAAGTCGAGCGAGCCAATGGTCTTATCATGAGCGGCATCAAACCCAGACTAGTGCGTTCTTTGAAAGAATCAGACAAACACTGGGTCGAGAGCTCGACTCCGTACTCTGGGGGCTGCGGACCACGCCCAACCGTACTACCAGATACACACCTTTCTTCATGGTGTACGGTGCTGAGGCTGTATTGCCCTGCGATATTATACACGACTCACCCCGAGTGCGTATGTACGAGGAGAAAGAGGCCGAGTTGGATCGGCAGGACAGCCTAGATGCCCTGGAGGAGGATCGCGACGTCGCCAAAGCCCGTTCAGCATTTTATCAACAGCAGGCTCGAAGATATCAAAGCAGAGAAGTACGGGCCAAGACTTACAACGTTAGCGAACTCGTTCTACGTTTGCCGGAGAAGAAAAAGGACAAACTCAAGCCCAAATGGGAGGGTCCCTTCATAATTGACGAAGTTCTTACCGGAGGAGCGTACCGTCTTCGTCACGCATCAGACAATTTCCTAGAGCCGAACCCCTGGAACGCGGACAGACTCCGAAGGTTCTATGCCTAGCGCCGAACCCTTTGTTAGTCTCCTTCTCCCCCACAATTTCCATAATTCTTCCCCCCTTTCTTTTTACACAATTTTTTCGCTTTAAAGCTCTCATTCGGCTCGACCGAATACTTCTGACGTACACATTCTTACAAACGTACGCCCATTATGCCTGGGGGCTTCTTTTAACAAAAGCTTGTTAATATTACCTGCAGAGCATTAAGCTCATCACACATACGCGTCTTTCCCGTATGTCTTTTCTTCACCATTATATGCATCGATATGACTTAAGTTTTGGCCAAGCTGGGTTGCCTGGCTCCTGTGCTTACCCCTACGTTCCCGATTGTTCGGCTAGGTGGTAAAGGGAGCACCTCTGCGATTGTTACTGCCGGGTCATCCGGATGTGTACCTTAGACTGGGTGAAGCCGAAAGCTAGCGTTCTTAAGGGAATATTCGGTCGGTGGATGAAAACTATTTATTGCACTCACTTTATTGTGAACCCCCAGAAGTCATACACACTGTGATCTTCACATCACAATTCGAACATGTCTACTAATGCATGCACACCCAGGGAAAGGAACCCTTAACGGAACTATTCTCCCTGGAAGATGTTTCTTACAATCTCAATGTAATATAACATAACTAGCTGGATACAACTTGTCTGTTCAAGCAACAATGACCCCTACGCTTAGTTTTCCACGCATACCCCGGCCTATTCGGCCGTGACGGTATTCGGAAACACTCCGCACCTTCGGGTCCAGAGGTCGAAGCGAAAAGGTCTGCCATGACAAGTGATATACAATTCGGCTAGAAATTCCACATGGTGAGGAAAGTACATAGTCACTTGGACTCAAACACTTCTGCCTCTATACCATCTAACAGGCAGTATAATTTACAATCCTGTTGGGAATATTTGCGGCCACCTCTACTTGGTCATATACTAAACTAACGGGAATTTCTTCCCCATTTGGCCTTACCGGTCCGACCCGCGCCATGTGATTAGGATCAAGCTTGGTATACCGAGTCTTCACCATGGCCCACGCCTCTCTCGCACCCTCTCGACAGGTCGATATCTTCCATAGCCGGATACGCCGCCGCGCTCCCTTGAACCGCTCTACAAGCTCCTCCATACTTCCTGGAGGGGAGGCGGATGGCCATAGAGCCTTGGCAACACTGCGCATCACCAGCCGCACCTGTTCGTGCACTTGCGACAGCTTTTGCAGCAGATCACTCGATGATCCGGCCACCTCCTCTTCAGGACGGCCCGTTAATATACCAGCAAGCATGGCCATATCAGTTTCATTTCTCTCCGAACTATTAAAAACAAACAAGTTCGGAAACATACTGAACATGCCACCCCGCAATTTCTTGTTCTCCTTTACGGAGTCGGATAGCTGGGCCCGCACATCCTTCAATTCTTCACCCAACTTGGTGTTGGAGTCCTGCAGCTTGTTTTTCTCGTCCCTGACGTGGGTCAGCACACGTTCGCCCGCGGCGTGTTGCCTCTTCGCCTCTTTTTCTCCCTCTTGGGCGGTCTTCAACTCCTTCTCCAATTGATCAGGCGACCCTATTATGCGATCAGTGGCAGTATTAGCACAGTTGGTATACATTCACTATTCCTCAATAGAGGGGAACGTTACCAGTGGACGACTTCTTCAAATTTTCCAGTTCGGTGGTAGCAGCATTTAACTGCGCCCGACACTGTTCCAACTCTTGGGCTAGCAGGTCGTTCTTCTCGGTAAGAACCTGGTGATATAACGGTCCTCAAATCAGTTGTACCAACTGCTTTCAGTCCCGGGGGCTACTGGCACATGGCAATCCTATTTCGGAAAAAGAAAACTTACCCGCACATCTGTTAAATACTGCTTCGTGGCTCTACTAAGCCCGTTTCGAGTAGTTCAGATGTACGCATTGGCCGAGCTGAAGACATTAAATGCCTCTTCCGAAAACTCAGGGTCTCGTAAAACAGCCCTACAACGCTGATGATTCATGGCGCTCTCCACTTCCGAGTTGGTAACGGACATATTCTCCGAACCCTCGGCCGAAGGATAGTCCGGCACTGTTCCTATGTTGGCTCACGCCTTTCCAACGGGGTCTAAATCCCGGGCGCGGGGAGTACGGCTGGCCGAACCCTCGGGTTTAGTTCGGTGAACCTTTTTCTGGTGTCAAACTAGCGTACAAGTTTCAGTTGGATGTGACTGTTGAAGTATACCTTTAAATCCTTACCTCTTTGATGAGGGACCGGTCGTGACTTCACCGACCTTCCTTTTAGAAGCCTTGCTCGGCGCCGGAGGCGCCCCTGGAGTAGTATGACGCACCGAACGTCTCCCCTGTGGAGCACGAGACAGTGCGATGGGTGAGGCAGTGCAAGGGAGCTCTTTCGAGAGAGGTTTTTCTCAACGACTTACGTGGGAAGCAGGAAGAAGACCAGGGTAATCGGCGATAATGGCCACTTCCATGCCATCGTAGCTCGCCTGGTAAAACACCCCTTCCGCGAGTACCACGAATATATCCGGATCTTCTTCGAACCCGGGATCCAGCTACCGGTTGTGGTTCTCAGGCTGTGGGGCGGGGCTGTAAAACCCCTCGGTGATTCTTCGCCAATGCTGTTATAAGCAGATTAGAAATTTGTCAAAGGTAATCCGGGAAGCGAAATGAGTAAAGCAGAAGGATTGGGGCTTACCCAACTGGGAGGATTATACATAGAGTATCCATCTCTGCGATTGATCCGAAGAAATTCCTCTTCCTCCCCTTTGAACAGCTCGGCCAGTATTTTGGCCAGAGCGGCGGGGGTGCCCGGACCTTTTCGACCACAGCGGGAGGCATCGTCCTCCCCGTTGTAGTGCCACATTGGGAGCCCTCTGTATTGAAGTGGCTAAACCCTCGCGTTATGGAGGTCGCCATTACCTCAACCATTGTTAATCCGGACCGGGCGAGCGTCTTTATGTCGCCCAAGAGTTGACGAACCTCCGCACTGTCATCCCCCTCAAGGCTCCAGGGGCGCCAACTGTGGCATTTCTTTAGCGGAACACTTGCAAATTCAGGGACACCCTTTCGAACTGGATCAGGAAGCGCAACGTCCTCGATGTAGAACCACTCGGAAAGCCATTCTTTAGATGCCTTCCTTGGTGTGCCAGACGGGTATCCGGTATCGGCGATGCGCCACACTTCGGCTCCGCCCACTTCAAATATTGACCCCTCATGGTTGCGAAGGACAAGACAGAACAATTTTCTCCACAGTTCGAAATGGGCTTCAACACCCAGAAATAGCTCGCATAAAGCAACATAACCTACGATGTGCAGGATAGAGGCGGGAGTGAAGTTATGCAGCTGAAGGCCATAATAATCTAGAAGCCCTCGGAGGAACGGGTGGACTGGAAATCCGATGCCTCTTATCAGATAGGGGACCAGGCACACTCGCTCCCCCCGGACGGATTGGGGGAGTCCTCCGCCTGAGTCACATCATTGAAGGAGACCAACCCTGCTCGGACAGGGACCAGATCCGCGGGAGGAAGAAATCCCTGCGTTTGCAGCTTTGCTAGCTGACTATTAGTCACAAAACACTTCTCCCACTCGCTTCTCTTTGGGCTGGAGCAGGAGGAAGAATTGGGAATGCTAGCCATGTTGGAACGGTTTCTCCTGGCAGTTTCTGGGGATTTTCTCGGCACGGTATCGCCTGGATCTAAGATCCAATTTCATTAAATAGGCGTTCTGCCTTGAGTGGACGAGGTGTTGTTTGAAAAATGCCCTGACTTTCCGCATTCGCTCGACACGTGGAAGACGAAGTTATTAGCGCGCAGAAGCCGAGGGGAACGATATTGAGTCAACATTCCGGATACATTACTTAAAGAAGGAAACCCGCCTTGCAATGCCGAAGACAATCCGAGCGCCGAACATGTCGTCATTGAAGCCTGGTTCGGGGGCTACTGAGGGAGTCCTGGACTAAGGGGTCGTCGGGCGTCCGACCTGTTAATCATTGGGCCGGACTGATGGGCAGTGAAGACACGAAGACCGAAGACTATACCCGTGTCCGGATTGGGCTCTCCTTGGCATGGGAAGCAAGCTAGGCGACCGACTATGAAGATTCCCTCTTATGTAACCGACCTCATGTAACCCTAGATCTCTCCGGTGTCTATATATACCGGAGAGCATAGTCCGGATAGGACAGATTCATTACCATATACTCATAGGCTAGACTTCTAGGGTTTAGCCATTACGATCTCGTGGTAGATCAACTCTTGTAACACTCATATTCATCAAGATCAATCAAGCAGGAAGTAGGGTATTACCTCCATAGAGAGGGCCCGAACCTGGGTAAACATCGTGTCCCTCGTCTCCTGTTACCATCAATCCTAGACGCACAGTTCGGGACCCCCTACCCGAGATCCGCCGGTTTGACACCGACAAAATGCAATTTAAACATGATGCAACACCAAAAGCTAGCAATAAGCATTACCAGAACTAGGGATGTGACAACTCACCCCCACTAAACAAGAATCTCGTCTCGAGATTCAAGACGTAAGGTAAGAAGACAGATGGGACACAAAACTACAATCTTCATGATCCAAGTTGCACTTCTCGAGGATGCTTATTCATTCCATCATCTTGGTCTCGACGACTTGCTTTGACAACTTCATCCAACACGACAATGAGAAGAAAGGGAAACTCTCTAGAGTCGATCTTCTCGAAGATCGAGCAACTCACGATCAACTCACTGAATGGGACATAGTAACATCTCTTGAGTTGAGACACAAAACACACATCGAGAGGGATAGAAGAAACAGATGACGGAGGTTCAATTTGGCAAGCAACAATTCCATGCTTGAGTAAGATGGTGCATGGTTTCAAAGTAGCGAGGAGATTATTGCCATGATTCCATATTGGGGCACCTTAGGGGAGGTGACTCGTAAAGTTATTCCCTTAGGTGGCAAAAAGAATTACTTTTGATACATAGATCATTGAAACTCTTCATACCAGCCTGAGGCAATGCATAGTTGATCGTTTGAAAGAATTCGAGGAAATGGTATACTCAGTTGGATAGGAAACTAGAATTATAGGACAACTTGGCAACGGAAGGCACATTCCAATTGATACCGAGGATATAACCCAGTGACTGAGCGTGCTCTCATGAACTTGAGCATTTCCGTATTCATCAAGGTTTTACCAACATCCGTGCCGAGGATCCTGGCAACACATCATACTACCATGATGAACGGTGATGGAGGATGCAGATGCAAAGGAGGACATCACTTTCTCAGATTTTTTCCTTAGCAATGCCAAAGAAGCAAATCTGGATGATCGACCAAGAGACATTTAGCACTCCGCTTCTAATGTTCTCCTTGATGTACTAGGTACCACGGTCAATGCTTAAAGGCATCAACATGGCCATCAAGTAAAGGTCGGACTTCGGGAGCACAAAAATCCATAAGGAACAACTTGTGGAATAAGTCATTCCAAATCCTCATGGAGAAGATGGTCGAATGGCTCATTCAAGATACTACAATAATAGATCTTCCGGCTAGGTGTGTCGGCTAGAACATCAACCTTGTCGGGACCTACATCATAGATCTTGGAAAAGTTCCAACCATCATATCTGCCTGAGATTCAGATCTGGTTGGTAACAGGATATTTTAGACAACATGTCTAGAAAAGAAAGTTTGCAACACAAACCAATGAGACGACGTTGCAAGATTCTCGGGAAATGAACTACGGTAGCAAGCTCCAAAACATGAGCTGGATTGCAAGACACACGTGATCACATTGTCTAAGATAATCGTGATCACATGAAGACCTTACAACAAAACACTACCGAGTTCTGGTTGGGAACCATCATCAAGGATATCGAAGTCTCCACGTGTGGAAGTCCAACGGATTAACCTTAGAACATACTCTGTTTTTCTTGAACAAGTCAATCAGTGGCTTGGTGTACTAGGAAACACATATGGATTGGAGGCAGCCAACCTATCAAACCATAGAGTACTTCACACATAGGCGTGACTAACTTGAGACGATTCTAGAGGAAGCAAAAACAATCTTTCTCGAATCCACGGCGGAAACTTACATCAAGTGCACATGAATTAAAGAAAGTCACTTCTTTCATCCAAACATATCCTTCATGAGCGGAACATGAAGGCAATGCTTACAAAGTTTCCAATACTAACTTAGATGTTCAACACGAATCATGGACAAGATGAAATTGTTGTCAATGGGCTCAACAACAATCCATCCAGGTTTCCATATAGGTGGAATTCCAAAACTATGTGAACAAGGCGATAGTATTGGTCAGACCCAAAAGATGTAATGGTGTATGCTCGAGGAACAACCGCGAGTAAGACAACATTACGAACATTGTTGGTTCTGATTTGATTTGAAGATAGCCCATACGCAAATCAAAGATTCGAGTAAGACAATAGGTCCAACAATTGATCACGAGGACCAATCAATGAAGATATCGTCTTTCTTCAACACACATACACAAAAAATATCCCTTTGGATGAACTAAGTTAGGCAAGGCTTTTATCCTCCAACCCTCCAAGTTGTTGTTTAGCTTGACTAACTTGCTTAGGGGTATCCAACACAGATTCTTGGAGAAGGGTGGTTTATAAGAAAAACCAACTTGATGACGAACTCAACATAACGGTCAGGGAACAACCTGGAAATACCTCCGAGAAGATATTCGATAAATCATGAACCACCGATATGTTACTAAGCTCAAGATCAATCTTGCTTTTTAGGGCAAGACGATATGATCAAATAAGCAAGGATGACACAATCCTAACTCATTGATCGAAGAGTGCACCGTAAATAAGGACTAGGTAGCACGATCAACCTTAGGGTGATCATTCAATAATCAACACACTAAGTTATTGTCCATTAAACTACCAAGCAACGGAGTTGCTAGGAGTATTGATTTCACACATCACAGTTCACTTGTCGGCATTCCGGTTACAACAACACAAGGACCGAGGAATGAATAATGATGGTGAGAAGTATCACTGCGTCAAGAATTCATAAGAGGTGGTGCAATTCTCATGACAATCCTGACATAAAGGGGGTAATACTCCAGGGTAGAATAGAATAAAAGCTGGATTAGCATTTTGATCTGCGGAATATAACTACTTTGACCCAATCCTGGATATGGATGAGGTACTGGAGTTTGTTTCTCCTAGTCATTCCAAAATAGAATGGCTTGACAGATCACAGGAATAATAGGCATCGATAACACAAATGCACAACTACTCTTGACCAACAATTGCCAGACGAAGGTTAGATAACAACTGAAGAGGGACAACTCAAAGGAACATATATCTTTCTAAGTTGTGGATGCATAGATTAGTATGTCGAGCAAGCTCAACATTTCTTCTGTATAACCCATGCAGAAAGGTAGAACTGGCAGATTCACAATGTAGAATGGAGAACTCATCAAGAGCACTCTAGTTGTGATCTTTTGGTTCAAAATAACTTCTGCCATAAGCAGTTCATGGTATTTGGAAGAATGAAATACCACGGACCTCGAGGACTATCGCAAAGCTTACTAATATCCTAAAGGAACTACCAAACACTATCAACATGAATGAGTAGGGTGAATCTCGGGTTCAAAAACCCAGGAGTAGAATACCTATTACTAAGTGGCATCACGGGATGCTTTCGAGAATAATGGCCAGAATCATCACACTGGGGATACAAAGCATTGCAAGATTACTGAGTGGTTCTCTAAGACGCCTAGGGTCATAATAATGGCTTCAACATATATGCCGAGGCGATGGAGTACCTCAACTCAACAATTGGTGTGGTTGATCTGGCCCAAAAAGACATCAGGAACAGGGAGGAAAGATTTGCAAATGCATCAGATTGTTTTGAAACCTGGGACAACTCGGACAGCATAACGGCTGTAAATGCTCAAAAGAGATTCTGAGACATCATGCAATATGGTGGCGTAACCACTCAACATCACAATATCAGGGTTCCGAGACCAACTGACGATACACAGAAGTAGCAGGAACTGAACTGAGGCTTAAATCCGTCAATCCTAGAAGTGTACAGATTAGTAACACGTGATCCTGATAGAAAGAAGAGAAAGCCTAGTTCCTTAACCCCGTAGGAAAGATAGGATGACTCAGATCAGAAGGGCATAAGGTAAAGGAGTAAAAAGAGCCTTATGTTCCCTTCCACAATCAATTCCCTTATATAACTAAAGCATTTCTAGACTCGACTTCGACCAGTTTGGCTTGGTAATCCTACAGGCAGTCATGCTCTGATACCAAAGTTGTCGGGACCCCGATCCTAAGTCACACCGATCTAGCATGTAACACATCATATCACTTTGCGGCCTCACGCACGGTATTCCCACGGGTGCCACCTTACCTGGCCCGGGACCATTTGCGCCTTTTGGCTCACGTATATGATAGTGTCGCTAGCATCCATATGACAGAGAACCCGGGCCGACATGACTAGTCGTAAACCCAAGGCGGCACAAACTTATAGGAACATGCATACATGACCCAGCAACGAACGTGTTGATCATGAACATATGAACCCAAGTCGTAGCAAGCTACAAGGACTTAAAGGAACAACGCGTGACATTTCCCTGAAGGGACAGACACATGAACGAAGAAGGACACATGCCGGCCAGCCTAAGTGTTCCGGAGCAGTAGCAAGCTACCATGGCTCAGTGGAAGCACTAGGAGACATTTTCCCATAAGAGAGGCTACCAAGAATAAACAACTAGGTTGTCGGATCCCACACACACCAATCATTTCAATAACATACACACAATATGCTCGATATGTGCAAATACAACATGGCATCACAACAAGACTCTACGACTCAAAGTATTTATTCAATAGGCTCCGAAGAGTCAGATATTACAAACATGGGTATGGTTCAAACTCAGTTAGAACAAGTTGCTAAATCTCAAAGAGAGTTGCTTGATGAAATGAATAATAATATAAGTGATTTTTCCATTAGAGTAGCAACTAGAGGAGGAAAATGACTGAGGAACCACTTTATCCCGAGGGACACCCAAAAAGAATTGAACAAGACTCTCAAAGAGTTAACACTGGTGCACGTAGTCCTTCTAAAAAGAAAAAGAAAAAGAAAAAGAAAAATGATAGGACTTTGCATGCTTCTAGTGAACCTGAAGTAGAAAAACCTCCCGATAATGATAATGAAGTTTCTATCTCTGATGCTGAAACTCAATCTGCTAGTGAACACTCGCCTTATGATAATGAAAAACATAATGATGATGTTCATGAAGACACTCAAACAAATAATAAAGAAACAGACAATGATGTTGAGATAGAACCTGCAGTTGATCTTGATAACCCACAACCCAAGAATAAATGCTATGATAAAGAGACTTTGTTGCTAGAAAACACAGTAAATAAAGAGAACCGTGGGTTCAAAAACCTATGCCCTTTCCACCTAAGTCAACTAAAAAGAAAGATGATGAGGAATTTGAACGCTTTGCTGAAGTGCTGAGGCCAGTCTTTTTGCACACTCACTTGACTGATATCCTTAAAATGCCTCCTTATGCAAAGTACATAAAAGACATCATCACCAATAAGAGAAAAATACCAAAAGCTGAAATCTCCACCATGCTTGCTAATTATACTTTTAAGGATGGAGTACCTAAGAAACTTGGAGATCCGGGAATACCCACTATACCTTGCTCCATCAAAAGAAATTATGTGAAAACTGCTTAATGTGATTTGGGAGCTGGTGTTAGTGTTATGCCTTTCTATTTATATAAAAGACTTGATTTGAATAAACTCACACCTACTAAAATATCTTTGCAAATGGCTGATAAATCAACTGCCATACCTATCGGTATCTATGAGGATGTGCCCGTTGTTGTTGCTAATGTTACTATTTTGACTGACTTTGTTATACTTGAGATGCCCGAGGACGACAATATGTCGATTGTCCTTGGTAGACCCTTCTTGAATACTGCAGGGGTTGTTATTGATTGCAATAAAAGCAAGGTCACCTTTCATATCAATGGTAATGAGCATACGGTGCACTTTCCAAAGAAACAATTTCAAGTGAATGGTATTAATGTTATTAAAAAATCTCCGACAATCACTATGGAAGTTTTCAACTACCTCTACCTTCTGTTAAAAAGAAATATGAAATGCTTATTGTTGGGGACATTCATATCCCCGTTGAGGTAACTTAGTGATTTATGAAAGTTCTTTGGTTTCATGCCAATCGAAAGTGGCTGTTAATAAGACTTGATCAACCTTATTAATGGATCATTTTTTAGAAGTATGAAGTTGATGAATTTAGTAAGCACTACCTTCTGTCCTTACCTTTTGTTTTCTGTTTTTATTAGTTAAATGAAATAAAATGCCATGTTTTGTCTATTTTCTGAATTTCCCGTGCAATAAAAAAGACCCGAAAATAAGAGTTCTCAGAATGCTCTAAAATTTTAATACGATTTTTTCTGAATATTTAAGATTTTTTGGAGCAAATAATAGCAGAGGGAGTTGCACCACATGTGCACAACCCACCTGGGCGCGCCAGGACCCCCAGGCGCGCCCTGGTGGGTTGTGGTCCCCACGTGGGCCCCCTCACTTATCTCTTCATACCACTTCATCACCTACCTCCAGAAAAAAATCACCATTGCTCTCTTTCTCATGTTCTTGCTCTCAAACCCGCGGATTTCGATCTCTTTGCTCGAAGCTCTGTTTCCGAAACTGTTTCGGGGGATTGTTGCTTGGTATATGACTCCTCCGTTTGTCCAATTAGTTTTTGTTTTAGTGGTTTATATTTTGAATAATTAGCTACTCTTGGTGCTGCTGTAGATGAGCTTGCATGTTAACTTCTTAGAGTTCTAAGTAGTTTGAATGCTTGCTATGGCCTCTATGCATCTCTATGAGTAGTTGCTATCAATTTTGTAAAGTTTTGTTGAGAAAATTTTGTGGACTAAAAATTTCAGAATTTTGTTCATAGGAAAAGGATCAGTATCTTTAGGAAGTTTGCTTCCAAGAAGAACTCCAAGGGAGTTAT
Organism: Triticum aestivum; assembly: GCF_018294505.1. Taxonomy (NCBI): domain Eukaryota; kingdom Viridiplantae; phylum Streptophyta; class Magnoliopsida; order Poales; family Poaceae; genus Triticum; species Triticum aestivum. The sequence goes on along the minus strand of NC_057814.1, from coordinate 161,517,409 downwards.
TGGGGAGTCGTCTGACAGTGATCTCCATACCCGGAGATTGGTGGAAGTACGGCCGTGCGAATGGCCGCATACACCGTTCATGGAAGGGGCTGGAATCCTTCAAGAGTTTGCACAATATGCTGCTAATGCCGGCCTCACCGACTTCATCACAGCTGAATGCGAACATTATCATCTCCTCACAGACACCTTTGTTCAAAGTTTCAATTTCCTTCCTAGGAATAATCCTCCTGAGGTGCAGTTTAATTTATATGCTGAACCCCATCAGATACCGCTTACTGAGTTCTGTGAAATATGCTTGCTTCCTTCTGATGGTGTTTTGGTAGAGCCTAGGCCTACGGAGTTTGAGGGTTTTTATCGTACTCTGACAGTGGGTGATGAGAGAGGGGTGTCGAGTATCACCGCCGCTGGCTTGCATTTTCCTGCCGTTCATTATTTTACTCTTTTCATTGCAAAATGCTTGCTTGCTAGAGAGAAGGTGGGTGCACTTAGTGCCCCAGACCTTGCTGTTTTACATCGTGCACTTGAAGGCGACAACACTTATAGCTTGGGAGCTATTGTGGCATCTCCACATTAATAAATCCAAGGGTAAAATTCATGGTGGTATTTACGCTACTCGCTTGGCTGCTCGCTTTAACATTCATATACGCCTGCATGATTATCCTTTGCCTAAGGTTTACCTAGATCACGCGGCCATGGAACACCACCAGTTTATTGCTGCCGATTGCCCTAACAGCCCTATTCCGTATAACCTGGTTTTCAGTGTGAGAACTCGTGATATTATTCCATTGCTAGCACCTGCTTTGTTTGATCCTATTGCCAGGGGTGGATACAGGATTATGCCTGCGGACATCATCGCCTACCGGAACAACCAGGCTGTAGGAGAGGAGGAGCCTCAGCAGTGGGATCCACAGGTGCCCGCTCCTCAGCAGTTCGACATAGGACCCCATGGTTTCTTCGACTACTGACCGATTACCGAATTAGGCCAAAAGCCTAAGCTAGGGGGAGTACGTATTCCCACTGACATTACATTCATGTTCACACATTTCATTCCAGTTGTCGGTGTCCACACCTTTTCATTGTATTATCCATGTTAAATTTGTTTTCTCGCTTTCTTTTTTGTGTGTTTGAAAAACTTTGAGAAAATCCAAAAATATTTCCTGCTTCTTTTTGATTTTCTTTCTAGAGTAATTAGCTATAGCACTAAAAAGAAAACCCAAAAAGATCTCCTTGTTCTTCTTTTGCTTGTTGGGAGCTTTCCCGTGTAAATAGTTTTTCTTGCTTTTGCTTTTCCCTTTTCTTTGCTTGTTCAAGAAAACCAAAAAACTCCAAAAATATTTCAGTGTGTTTCTCTGAATTTCTTTTCCTTTTATTGAGTCGTACCGAGGAGAAGACCACGATGAAAATGTTGAGTGGCTCTCATATGCATAATTTTTTATCTAACAAAGAACCCTATTTACCTTGTCTTCTCCTGTTGAATAAAATGTTTGCATATTCCAGCTTAGTCCAAGGCACTCTTGCACTATTATTATTTTCACATCGTTCGGTCGTGCAAGTGAAAGGCAATAATGACGATATTTGATGAACTGGTTGTGGCAGAGAGAAACGTGTATGAACTCGACTTGTTATGTTTTATAAATATGTTTAACCTAGTATCCATGATTCAACCCATTATGATTAAACATGTTTGCAATGAGAATTAGATATTATAGTTTCTCATGCCATGCATAAGTAGCTAGGAGTGGATAATGATTTATCTTGTATGTCAACATTGCGTTAAAATGATTGTGATGTAGTATGATGATATGGTATCCTCCTCTGAATGTTCGAGTGGCTTGACTTGGCACATGTTCATGCATGTAGTTGAATCAAAACCAACATAGCCTCTATGATATTTATGTTCATGGTGTTCATATCCTAATCATGCTAGTATCCAATGTTACTTATGCATAATGCATGTTCATGACCATTGTTGCTCTCTAGCTGGCCGCTTCTCAACCTATTTGCTAGCCTTCACCTGTACTAAGTGGGAATTCTGCTTGTACATCAAAAACTGAACCCAAGTTATTCCAGATGAGTCCACCATACCTACCTATATGCGGTATTACCCTGCCGTCCTAAGTAAATTTTCATGTGCCACCTCTAAAAATGTCAAATAAATATCCTTTTTGTGTGCCTGGATCATTCATGGAACGACAAGAGGTTGTCGGTATCTTCCATGCTAAGCAGGTTATTCTCAGGATGAGTGTTTATTCACTCACCATCGCACGAGAAAAGGGCGGTAATAGGGATGCCCAGTCCCAAACTGCAAAAGGAAAAGCTTGCAAATAATCAAACAAAAACTCCAACGGAGTCATAACCTTTACTTTATCGCTTGGGAACCGCCACAAGCGTGTTTAGCATGGAAGATATTTGAAAGGACATGCGGTGCCCCCATGTGTGGTTTTGGTAATTGATGACATTCTCTGTGGACTAATGGTTGCATTGAGTTATATTTGAAGGATTTGTCCATAGGCATTTCTTAAAGTCCATGTGTTGGTTTCAAGGAGTTTATGTGTTGACCAAGGTGCTATTAAGGAATTATCCAAAGATTGGTCATGTGAGTGTTGAGCTTATTGCAAGCATGTCTTGAAGAAGAAGATTGTGTGATCATTCATGTTTATCTTCAAGACATCATCCAAATGAAGAGAGTTGGAAAGATTCAAGGTTGATAAGACTAAGTCAAGAGTGAATCAAGTTGATCAACTCACAAAGCGTAAAAGATGTACCGAGAGGGATCAAGTGATCCCATGGTATGGTAAGCATTGTCCATTGCGCTTTGTGTACTAACCCATGGTCTATGTGAGAGTTCTATGTGGGGTTAGGTATGTGTCCATGGGCTTGCGTCAAGAGGAAGATATCACTCAACCCATGGAGAGGATGACATCAAGTGGTGATCGTCATCAAGATTGCCGTGTGCAAGTTCAAGTGGAGCATCACGAAGAGATCAAGTGCTTGAAGCTTGCCGTCCATTGTGGTGTCAATGGACTTGTGAAGATGTGCCGAAGAGTGGCTCACCCATAGTGGAGTATGGGGGAGCAATCATCTAGCCTTCATCGACCCAAAGCAATCAAGAAAGGTGGTCCATCTTGAGGAGGACAAGATCGTCATCATCTAGCTCAAGTGGATCATGCGCAAGGCAAAGGTTTGCCCTTGATAGGTTTTCTATTTTTCGGGTCTCGTGGTGGTTGTTGGGAGACCGGGTTATAGGATCGATTGTCGTACTATCAAGGGGCGCTCTCATTGAGTAGCTTTATCGTATCGTTCATAGAGAGCTCAAACCATTGCATCCTTGCATCATCTTTCTTGGTTCTTGTTTGGTTCTCTTTGTGAGTCTTAGAGCTTATGGCCATCCTGATGACTAGCTCGAGTTCATCGAAAACGGAGTTCACTTGCATCTTCTATGATGTTTTCGATGTTGGAGGTTATGCCGGCTCTTCTCTGTTAGAGGTTTCACTCCTCTATATGCTAGGCATACCTCCCCTGCCTGTTGATGCTACTCGTTGTCTTCTATCCAACAAGCTTGAGTTTGCTCAATTCGGAGCTCATTTGCAGAAGTTATGGCAGTTCTGGTTTGATTGTATCCTTCTGTTGTCTTTAGCTGCGATATGAAGGCAGCCAAGTGCTAAAGCCTCTGTGGCGTGCGGTAGTACTGCTCAAGGGAGCGGTAGTACCGCAGGGGCCAGTAGTAGTACTGCTCCTGGTGAGCGGTAGTACCGCTGCCTCCAGCCCTGACGCTGATGCATGCGGAAGTAGGCGCGGATGTAATTTTTTACATCCGCCCTTACGCGGTAGTACCGCTCCCTGTGAGCAGTAGTACCGTGTCGGCTTTCTACTCGAAGCTAGCTCTAGCGGATGTAGGCGCGGCAGTAAATTTTTACGTCCGTGGACGCGCGGTAGTACCGCTATCCCCAGCGGTAGTACCGCTACCTCACTGTGTATACTGCCGTGTGCTGCACCTGTGTGGCTGTTGAATACTACCCCTACGGTAGTACCGCAAGGGCAGGCGGTAGTACCGCTCCGGCAGTAGTACCGCCATGTTGCCCCATTGCAGTAGTGTTTCTTTTGGCTACTGCCGCCCTAGTGGTAGTACCGCTCCTTGGAGCGGTAGTACCGCTCGGTGCGGGCCGTGAGGATAACAGTTGGATTTTTTCCCTCCTATAAAAGGGGGTCTTCTTCCCCATTGAACCTTATCTCTTAAGCTCGTGTTCTTCCCCCATTGTTGACCTTCTTTGAGCTTGCTAACTCTCAATCCCTCCATGGATTCTTGCTAGTTTTTTAGGGAAAAGAGAGAGGAGATCTAGATCCACATTTCCACCAATCACTTTCTCCTCTATGTGAGGGGAACCCCTTGGATCTAGATCTTGGAGTTCTTGGTGTTCTCCTTCTTGTTCTTCCTCTCATTTTCCTCCCTAGCATTAGTTGCTTCAGTGGGATTTGAGAGAGAAGGACTTGGGCATTCCGTGTGCCCTTGCCATTGCATTTGGTGCATCGGTTTGAGTTCTCCACGGTGATACATGGAAGTTACAAGTTGAGAAGCTTATTACTCTTGGGTGCTTGGTACCCTTGAGCTTGTTCCTCTTTGGTGCTTGGGCTCCCTAGACGGTTGGTGGTGTTCGGAGCTCAATCATTGTGGTGTAAAGCTCCGGGCAAGCGCCGGGGTCTCCAATTAGGTTGTGGAGATGGCCCCGAGCAATTTGACGGGTTCCAGTGACCGCCCCCAAGGATTTCCAAAGTGTACGGGTTCGGTGACCACCCCCAAGGGTTGCCATTTGTACGGGTTCGGTGATCGCCCTCAATGATTTGATGCCTACCAAGCAGGTACACTCTAATGTATACACCCTTTAAGAAAAGAAATCCTTCTTGTATTATGCTGCTTTTTTGATTCATTTTATCCCAATAATAGCATAGACATCATATATTTATTCTTGCAAGCTCAAGTGCTTGATTGTTGACAAGGGTCCCTTAGTGCAATCACGGCATCTTGCATTGTGCGAGAGCGTGAGGAGATTACGGTGGCCCTAGTGGCATCTTGGGAAGCATTGTGCCTCCACACCGCTCCAAACGGAGATTAGCATCCGCAAGGGTGTGAACTTCAGGATACATCGTCGTCTCTGTGTGCCTCGGTCATCTCTTACCCGAGCCCTTTACTTATGCAGTTTACTTTGTGATAGCCATATTGTTTCTTGTCATATATCTTGCTATCACCTAGTAGTTTATCTTGCTGAACACAAGTTGTTGGTGCACACAGGTGAGCCTAGTTGTTGTAGGTTTTGTGCTTGACATATTAACCGCTAGGTTTATTCCGCATTTGTTCAAGCCTAAACCATAATTATTTTAAAGGGCCTATTCACCCCCCCTCTAGGCGACATCCACGATCTTTCAATATTGATAACTGATGGTCGTGAAGTAAACAAGAAGGGTGCATTTCTCAAAATATAATTTACCTCTGTTTTAAAAACTTGAGCTCTGGCACCGCTGCAAATCACTGCTTCCCTCTGCGAAGGGACTTTCTATTTACTTTTATGTTGTGTCATCACCTTCTAAAATAAGCGCCAGAACCTGAGAGCACTGCCGTCATGCTGATGCATTGTGTGTAGCTAATGTTGGGTGCATCATGACTGGATCTTTTCTACCATGAATTACAATGTTCAGTCGCTGCTTGGACTTTGGAGGTGCTCTGCATTTATGTTTTGCGGTCTCAGAAAGAGCTAGCGAGATACCACTATTGTCATATTATATCATGGTTGTTTTGATAACGTGTTGCTGTTTGAGATATCTTATTATTGCTTGCTAGCTGATTATGTCATTGATATGAGTTAATATAATTTTTAAGAGTTATTGTCGGCATGGTTAGTTATACTGTTGGCTGAAAACCTAGGTGTTGTTTAAGCTTATTTATGCAAACAAGAGCAAAAGATTTCATAAAAGTTTTTCTTTTTCACTTTTAGTTTATCAACTGAATTGCTTGAGGATAAGCAAAGGTTTAAGCTTGGGGGAGTTGATACGTCTCCAACGTATCTACTTTTCCTAACGCTTTTCCTCTTGTTTTGGACTCTAATTTGCATGATTTGAATGAAACTAACCCTGGACTGACGTTGTTTTCAGCAGAACTACCATGGTGTTGTTTTTGTGCAGAAATAAAAGTTCTCGGAATGGAATGAAACTTTGCGAGGATTTTTAATGCAAAATAAGAGAATTTCTGGAGCCAAGAAACACCGGAGGGGGGCACCTGGGTGGGCACAACCCACCAACCCCCCCGCGCCCAGGTGGGTTGTCCCCACCTGGTGGCCCCGCAGACCATGAACCGACGCTATAAAATCACATTTTTCCAGAAAAAATCAGGGAGAAAGAATTATCGCGTTCCACGAGACGGAGCCGCCGTCACCTCCTGTTCTTCATCGGCAGGCCAGATCTGGAGTCCGTTTGGGGCTCCCGAGAGGGGGATGTTCGATCTTCGTCATCACCAACCCTTCTCCATCGCCAATTCCATGATGCTCCCTACCGGGACTGAGTAATTCCTTCGTAGGCTCGCTGGTCGGTGAGGAGTTGGATGAGATTCATCATGTAATCTAGTTAGTTTTGTTAGGACTTGATCCCTAGTATCCACTATGTTCTGAGATTGATGTTGCTATGACTTTGCCATGATTAATGCTTGTCACTTTGGGCCCGGGTGCCATGATTTCAGATCTGAACAATTTATGTTATCACCATTATATCCATGTTCTAGATCCGATCTTGCAAGTTATAGTCACCTACTACGTGTGTTAATGCTTTGTTCCGGTTCTCTAGTAAAAGGAGGCCTTAATATCCCTTAGTTTCCAATTGGACCCCGCTGTGATGGGAGGGTAGTACAAAAGATGTCATGCAAGTTCTTTCCATAAGAACGTATGACTATTTACGGAATACATGCCTACATTTTATTTATGAACTGGAGCTAGTGTCATATCGCCCTAGGTTATAACTGTCACATGATGAATATCATCCAACAAATCATCGATCCAATGCCTAGGAATTTCTCTTATATTGTTCTTGCTAAGTTACTATTGCTATCGTTACTGTTGCACTTGCTACAAAACTACTGCTATCACTGTTACCGTTACTATTGCTGCTGCTACTATTATCAAAACTATCATACTACTTTCTACTGATCACCTTGCTGCAGATAATTAATCCCCAGGTGTGGTTGAATTGACAACTCAGCTGCTAATACTTACAAATATTTTTTGGCTCCCCTTGTGTCGAATCTATAAATTTGGGTCGAATACTCTACCCTCGAAAACTGTTGCGATCCCCTATACTTGTGGGTTATGAGGTATCATATTGATTCACTTGATATATGTTTTGGCACTCAACTCGCGGATTTCTGAGGTGATATTGGGGTAATCTATGCATAGGGGTTGATGCACGTTCTTGTCTTTGTTTCTCCGGTAGAAATCTTGGGGCACTCTTTGAAGTTCTTTGTCTGGAGTGAGTATTATGAATACGAAATTGTTTGGTGCATATCATGTAATCAACTCACGGATACTCGCGTTGACATTGGAGTATCTAGGTGACATTAGAGTTGGTTGATGTGTATCATATGGCGTTATTTTAGTACGAACTCTTGGTTAGATCGATCGGAAAGAATAGCTTGGTGTTATTTTTGTTGGGAAACATAGCATGCAATTTCAAAAAAGTTCCTACGCTCACGCAAGATCGATCGAGGTGATGCATAGCAATGAGAGGGGGAGAGTGTTCTACGTACCCTTGTAGACCGAAAATGGAAGTGTTTGACAACATGGTTGATGTAGTCGAACTTGTTCTCGTTCCGACCGATCAAGCACCGAACGTACGGCACCTCCGAGTTCTGCACACGTTCAGCTCGATGACATCCCTCGAACTCTTGATCCAGCAAAGTGTCGAGGGAGTAGATGAGTTCCATCAGCACGACGGCGTGGTGATGGTGATGGTGATGGTGGTGGTGAAGTGATCCGTGCAGGGCTTCGCCTAAGCACTACGAAGATATGACCTGAGGCGTAAACTTTGGAGGGGGGCGCCGCACACGGCTAACAATTGTTGGTGTATGTTCTAACGGTGCCCCCAACATATATATAGGTTGGAGGGGAGGAGAGTCAGCCAAGGGGGCACCCCAAGTAGGAGGAATCCTACTTAGGGTCGTCCCAATTCGGCCTCCCCCCTTTCCTATTCCTATCCGGAGTAGGAAGTGAAGAGGGGGAAGGGGGAATCCTATTCCCTTTTTCCTTTCCTCCTTCCCCTTTCCTTCTCCAATTAGGCCAGCCCATATGGGGGGCGCACCAGCCCCTTTGTGGCTGGTGTGTTTCACCTCTTGGCCCATAAGGCCCGTATCTTTTGCCGCGGGTGCCCGGAACCCCTTCCGGTGACCCGATATGTACCCGGTACCCCCGGAACACTTCCGGTGTCCGAATACTATCGTACTATATATAAATCTTTACCTCTTGACCATTTCGAGACTACTCGTCATGTCCGTGATCTCATCCGGGACTCCGAACAAAATTCGGTCACCAAATCACATAACTCATATAATACAAATCGTCATCAAACGTTAAGCTTGCGGACCCTACGGGTTCGAGAACTATGTAGACATGAACGAGACACCTCTGCGGTCAATAACCAATAGCGGAACCTGGATGCTCATATTGGATCCTACATATTCGATGCATCTTTATCGGTCGAACCGTAATGACAACATACGTTATTCCCTTTGTCATCAGTATGTTACTTGCCCGAGATTCGATCATCGGTATCTTCATACCTAGTTCAATCTCGTTACCGGTAAGTCTCTTTACTCATTACGTAATACATCATCCCGCAACTAACTCATTAGTCACTTTGCTTGCAAGGCTTCTTATGATGTGTATTACTGAGAGGGCCCAGAGATACCTCTCCGATACTCGGAGTGACAAATCCTAATCTCGATCTATGCCAACCCAACAAACACCTTCGGAGATACATGTAGAGCATCTTTATAATCACCCAGTTACGTTGTGACGTTTGATAGCACACAAGGTATTCCTTCGGTATCTTGGAGTTTCATAATCTCATAGTCGAAGGAATATGTATTTGACATGAAGAAAGCAATAGCAATAAAACAGAACGATCAACATGCTAAGCTAACGGATGGATCTTGTCCATCACATCATTCTCCTAATGATGTGATCCCGTTCATCAAATGACAACACATGTCTATGGTTAGGAAACTTAACCATCTTTGATTAACGAGCTAGTCTATTAGATGCTTACTAGGGACACGGTGTTTTGTCTATGTATTCACACATGTATCAAGTTTCCGGTTAATAGAATTCTAGCATGAATAATAAACATTTATCATGATATAAGGAAATATAAAATAACAACTTTATTGTTGCCTCTAGGGCATATTTCCTTCAGCCTCCCACTTGCACTAGAGTCAATAATCTAGTTCACATCGCCATGTGATTAAACATTAATAGTTCACATCGTCATGTGATTAACACCCATAGTTCACATCGCCATGTGACGAACACCCAAAGGGTTTACTAGAGTCAATAATCTAGTTCACATCGCCATGTGATTAACACCCAAGAGTACTAAGGTGTGATCATGTTTTGCTTGTGAGAGAAGTTTAGTCAACGGGTCTGCCACATTCAGATCCGTATGTATTTTGCAAATTTCTATGTCTACAATGCTCTGCATGGAGCTACTCTAGCTAACTGCTCCCACTTTCAATAATCCAGATTGAGACTCAGAGTCATCCGGATCAGTTTCAAAGCTTGCATCGACGTAACTCTTTACGATGAACTCTTTATCACCTCCATATCTGAGAAATATTTCCTTAGTCCTCTTAGGTAACTAAGGATAACTTTGACCGCTGTCCAGTGATCTACTCCTAGATCAGTATTGTACCCCCTTGTCAAACTCTTGGCAAGGTACATAATAGGTCTGGTACACAGCATGTCATACTTTATAGAACCTATGGCTGAGGCATAGGGAATGACTTACATTCTCTCTCTATCTTCTGCCGTGGTCAGGCTTTTGAGTCTTAATTACTCAACTTCCCACCTTACAACCCAGGCAAGAACTAATTCTTTGACTGATCCATTTTGAACTCCTTCAAAATCTTATCAAGGTATGTACTCATCGAAAGTCTTATCAAGCATTTTGATCTATCTCTATAGATCTTGATGCCTAATATATAAGCAACTTCACCGAGGTCTTTCATTAAAAAACTTTTATTCAAGTATCCTTTTATGCTATCCAGAAATTCTACATCATTTCCAATCAATAATATGTCATCCACATATAATATTAGAAATGCTACAGAGCTCCCACTCACTTTCTTGTAAATACAGGCTTCACCATAAGTCTGTATAAAACCATATGCTTTGATCACCTTATGAAAGCGTATATTCCAACTCCAAGATGCTTGCACCAGTCCATAGGTGGATCACTGGAGTTTGCACACTTTGTTAGCACCTTTAGGATCGATAGAACCTTTTGGTTGCATCATATACAACTCTTCTTTAAGAAATCCATTTAAGGAATGCAGTTTTGACATCCATTTGCCAGATTTCATAAAATGTGGCAATTGCTATCATGATTCGGACAGACTTAAGCATCGCTATGAGTGAGAAAATCTCATCGTAGTCAACACCTTGAACTTGTCAAAAAACCTTTTGCGACAAGTCGAGCTTTGTAGATAGTGACACTACCATCAGCGCCCGTCTTCCTCTTGAAGATCCATTTATTCTCAATGGCTTGCCGATCATCGGGCAAGTCCACACTTTGTTCTCATACATGGATCCTATCTTAGCTTTCATGGTCACAAGCTATCTGTCGGAATTTGGGCTCATCATAGCTTCTTCATAGTTTGTAGGGTTCGCCATGGTCTAATAACATGACTTCCAGGACAGGATTACCGTACCACTCTGGTGCGAAACGTGCTCTGGTCGACCTACGAGGTTCAGTAGTAACTTGATATGAAGTTTCATGATCATTATCATTAGGCATCACAGGAATGGTTTTCTGCGATGAGCTACTTTCCAATTCAAGAGAAGGTACAATTACCTCATCAAGTTCTACTTTCCTCCCACTCACTTCTTTCGAGAGAAACTCCTTCTCTAGAAAGAATCCATTCTTAGCAACAAAGATCTTGCCTTCGGATCTGTGGTAGAAGGTGTACCCAACAATTTCTTTTGGGTATCCTATGAAGACGCACTTCTCCGATTAGGCTGAAGCTTTTTCACATAAGCATCGCAAGCCCAAACTTTAAGAAACAATAGCTTAGGTTTCTTGCCAAACCACAGTTCATACGATGTCATCTCAATGGATTTAGACGGTGCCCTATTTAATGTGAATGCAGCTGTCTCTAATGCATAACCCCAAAATGATTGTGGTAAATCGGTAAGATATATCATAGAACACACCATATCCAATAGAGTACGGTTACAACGTTCGGACACACCATTACGCTGTGGTGTTCTAGGTGGTGTGAGCTGTGAAACTATTCCACACTGTTTTAAATGAAGGCCAAACTCGTAACTCAAATATTCGCCTCCGCGATCAGATCGTAGAAACTTTATTTTCTTGTTACAATGATTCTCCACTTCACTCTGAAATTCTTTGAACTTTTCAAATGTTTCAGACTTGTGTTTCATCATGTAGATATACCCATATCTTCTTAAATCATCTGTGAAGGTCAAAAAATAACGATACCCGCCGCGAGCCTCAACACTCATCAGACCGCATACATCGCTATGTATTATTTCCAATAAGTGAGTTGCTCGCTCCATTGTTCCGGAGAACGGAGTTTTAGTCATCTTTCCTATGAGGCATGGTTTGCAAGCATCAAATGATTCATAATCAAGTGATTCCAAAAGTCCATCCACATGGAGTTTCTTCATGCGCTTTACACCAATATGACCTAAACGGCAATGCCACAAATATGTTGCACTATCATTATCAACTTTGCATCTTTTGGCATCAATATTATGAATATGTGTATCACCACAATCGAGATTCAATAAACCACTTATATTGAGTGTATGACCATAGAAGGTTTTATTCATGTAAACAGAACAATAATTATTCTTTTAATTAAATGAATAACCATATTGCAATAAACATGATCCAATCATATTCATGCTTAACGCAAACACCAAATAACATTTATTTTAGGTTTAACACTAATCCCGATGGTAAATGGAGTGTGCGATGGTGATCTTACCAACCTTTGGAATCACTTCCAACATACATCGTCACCTTGCCCTTAACTAGTATCTGTTCATTTTGCAACTCCTGTTTTGAGTTACTAATCTTAGCAACTGAACCGGTATCAAATACCCTGGGTTACTATGAACACTAGTAAAGTACATATCAATAACATGTATATCAAATATACCTTTGTTCACTTTGCCATCCTTCTTATCCGCCAAGTATCTGGGGCAGTTCTACTTCCATTGACCATTTCCTTTGCATTGGAAGCACTCAATTTTAGGCTTTGGTCCAGCTTTGGGCTTCTTCCCGAGAGTGAAAACTTGCTTGCCATTCTTCTTGAAGTTCCCTTTCTTTCCCTTTGCCCTTTTCATGAAGCTAGTGGTCTTGTTAACCATCAACACTTGATGCTCTTTCTTGTTTTCTACCTTCGCCGATTTCAGTATCGCGAAGAGCTCGAGAATTGTTTTTGTCGTCCCTTGCATATTATAGTTCATCACGAAGTTCTAGTAGCTTGGTGATAGTGACTAGAGAATTCCGTCAATCACTATCTTATCTGGAAGATTAACTCCCACTTGATTCAAGCGATTGTAGTACCCAGAGATTCTGAGCACATGCTCACTGGTTGAGCTATTCTCCTCCATCTTATAGGTAAAGTACTTGTCAGAGGTCTCATACCTCTCGGCACGGGCATGAGTCTGAAATACTGATTTCAGCTCTTGGAACATCTCATATGCTCCGTGGCGTTCAAAACGTTTTTGAAGTCCCGGTTCTAAGCCGTAAATCATGGCGCACTAAACTATCAAGTAGTCATCATATAGAGCTTGTCAAACGTTCATAACATCTGCATCTGCTCCTCCAATAGGTCTGTCACCTAGCGCCGGTGCATCAAGGACATAATTCTTCTGTGCAGCAATGAGGATAATCCTCAGATCGTGGACCCAATCCGCATCATTGCTACTATCATCTTACAACTTAGTGTTCTCTAGGAACATATCAAAAATAAAACAGGGGAGCTATACGCGAACTATTCATCTACGACATAGATATGCTAATACTATCAGGACTAAGTTCATGATAAATCAAGTTCGATTAATCATATTACTTAAGAACTCCCACTTAGATAGACATCCCTCGAGTCATCTAAATGATCACGTGATCCAAATCAACTAAACCATGTCCGATCATCACGTGAGATGGAGTAGTCTTCAATGGTGAATATCTCTATGTTGATCATATCTACTATATGATTCACGTTCGAACTTTCGATCTCCCGTGTTCCGAGGCCATGTCTGTACATGCTAGGCTCGTCAAGTTTAACCCGAGTATTCCACATGTTCAAAACTATCTTGCACCCGTTGTATGTGAGAGTAGAGCTTATGACACCCGATCATCACGTGGTGTCTCAGCACGACGAACTGTCACAACGGTGCATACTCAGGGGGAACACTTATATCTTGAAATTTTAGTAAGGGATCATCTTATAATGCTACCGCCGTACTAAGCAAAATAAGATGCATAAAAGATAAACATGACATGCAATCAAAATATGTGACATGATATGGCCATCATCACCTTGTGCCTTTGATCTCCAACTCCAAAGCACCGTCATGATCTTCATCGTCACTGGCTTGACACCTTGATCTCCATCGCAGCGTCGTTGTCGTCTCGCCAACTATTGCTTCTACAACTATAGCTAACGCATAGTGATAAAGTAAAGCAATTACATGGCGATTGCATTTCATACAAGAAAGCGACAACCATAAGGCTCCTTCCAGTTGCCGATAAATTTTACAAAACATGATCATCTCATACAACAACGTATATCACAACATGCCCTGCAAAAACAAGTTAGACGTCCTCTACTTTGTTGTTGCAAGTTTTACGTGGCTGCTACGGGCTTCTAGTAAGAACCGTTTTTACCTACGCATCAAAACCACAATGGTGATTTATCAAGTTTGCTGTTTTAACCTTCAACAAGGACCGGCCGCAGTCAAATTCGATTCAACTAAAGTTGGAGAAACAGACACCCGCTAGCCACCTTTATGCAAAACTAGTTGCATGTCTGCCGGTGGAACCGGTCTCATGAACATGGTCATGTAAGGTTGGTCCGGGCCGCTTAATCCAACAATACCGCCAAATCAAAATAAGACATTGGTGGTAAGCAGTATGACGATCACCGCCCATAAATCTTTGTGTTCTACTCGTGCATATCATCTACGCATAGACCTGGCTCGGATGCCACTGTTGGGAAACGGAGCATGCAATTTCAAAAAAAAATCCTACGCTCATGCAAGATCTATCTAGGTGATGCATAGCAACAAGAGGGGGAGAGTGTGTCTACGTACCCTTGTAGACCGAAAGCGGAAGCGTTTGACAATGCAGTTGATGTAGTCGAACTTCTTCTCGTTCCGACTGATCAAGCACCGAACGTATGACACCTCCGAGTTCTGCACACGTTCAGCTCGATGACGTCCCTCAAACTCTTGATCCAGCAAAGTGTCGAGGTAGTAGATGAGTTCCGTCAGCACGATGGCGTGGTGACAATGATGATGAAGTGATCCACGCAGGGCTTCGCCTAAGCACTACGAAGATATGACCGGAGGCGTAAACTGTGGAGGGGGCGCCGCACACGGCTAACAATTGTTGGTGTATGTTCTAGCGGTGCCCCCCACATATATATAGGTTGGAGGGGAGGAGAGGCAGCCAAGGGGGGCCCCAAGTAGGAGGAATCCTACTTGGGGTCCTCCCAATTCGGCCTCCCCCCTTTCATATTCCTATGCGGAGTAGGAAGGGAAGAGGGGGAAGGGGGAATCCTATTCCCTTTTTCCTTTCCTCCTTCCCATTTCCTTCTCCAATTTGGCCAGCCCATATGGGGGGGGGGCGCACCAGCCCCTTTGTGGCTGGTGTGTTTCCCCTCTTGGCCCATAAGGCCCATATCTTTTGCCGGGGGTGCCCGGAACCCCTTCCGGTGACCCGATCTGTACCCGGTACCCCCGGAACACTTCCGGTGTCCGAATACTGTCGTCCTATATATCAATCTTTACCACTCGACCATTTCGAGACTACTCCTCATGTCCGTGATCTCATCCGGGACTCCGAACAACATTCGGTCACCAAATCACATAACTCATATAATACAAATCGTCATCAAATGTTAAGCGTGCGGACCCTACGGGTCCGAGAACTATGTAGACATGACCGAGACACCTCTCCGGTCAATAAACAATAGCAGAACCTAGATGCTCTTATTGGCTCCTACATATTCTACGAAGATCTTTATTGGAAGAACTGTAATGACAACATACGTTATTCCCTTTGTCATCGGTATGTTACTTGCGCGAGATTCGATCGTCGGTATCTTCATACCTAGTTCAATCTCGTTACCGGCAAGTCTCTTTACTCGTTCCGTAGTACATCATCTCGTAACTAACTCATTAGTCACTTTGCTTGCAAGTCTTCTTGTGATGTGTATTACCGAGAGGGCCCAGAGACACCTCTCCGATACTCGGAGTGACAAATCCTAATCTCGATCTATGCCAACCCAACAAACACCTTCGGAGATACCTGTAGAGCATCTTTATAATTACCAAGTTACGTTGTGACGTTTGATAGCACACAAGGTATTCCTCCGGTATCTGGGAGTTGCATAATCTCATAGTCGAAGGAATGTGTTTTTGACATGAAGAAAACAATAGCAATAAAACTGAACGATCAACATGCTAAGCTAACGGATGGGTCTTGTCCATCACATCATTCTCCTAATGATGTGATCCAGTTCATCAAATGACAACACATGTCTATGGTTAGGAAACTTAACCATCTTTGATTAACGAGCTAGTCTAGTAGAGGCTTACTAGGGACACAGTGTTTTGTCTATGTATT
Organism: Triticum aestivum; assembly: GCF_018294505.1. Taxonomy (NCBI): domain Eukaryota; kingdom Viridiplantae; phylum Streptophyta; class Magnoliopsida; order Poales; family Poaceae; genus Triticum; species Triticum aestivum. The sequence continues at coordinate 161,501,275 of NC_057814.1, read as the reverse complement.
CACACATGTATCAAGTTTCCGGTTAATACAATTCTAGCATGAATAATAAAAATGTATCATGATATAAGGACATATAAAATAACAACTTTGTTACTGCCTCTAGGGCATATTCTCCTAATGAATAACTTTGAGGTGGTTTCGTACCCTACAAACAATTTATTCTTATGATTCCCCTAGATAAGAACGTAGGATTGATTCTTCATCACACGTTGAGGGATGGTTATATGATCCAATTAGATTAGCATTATTGAGAGATTGCACTAGCGAAAGTATGGACCCTAGGCCTCATTTTCAAGCATTGCAATACCGTTTGTGCTCACTTTTATCGTTTGCTACCTTGCTGTTTTTATTTATTCAGATTATAAAAATATATTTCTACCATTCACATTACACTTTTATCACCATCTCTTCGCCGAACTAGTGCACCTATACAATTTGCCATTGTATCGGGTGTGTTGGGGACACAAGAGATTTCCTGTATTTGGTTGCAGGGTTGTTTGAGCGAGACCATCTTCGTCCTACACCTCCCACGGATTGATAAACCTTAGGTCATCCACATGAGGGAAAATTGCTACTGTCCTACAAAACTCTGCGCTTGGAGGCCCAACACGAGTCTAAAAGAATAAATTTGTGTAGTAGACATCAAGGGGGAGATTGAAAGTGCAACTAATCCCCGGGTGGTTTTGGTAATTCATAACAACATATAGCTCATTGAACTAATATCCATTCAAGTTTAATATTTCAGATAGTTCAGTGAATGGCATGGCATGGACTAGAGATGTGGACCCCTCAAAATGGCAAGGATACATATTGGCAAAAGCTCATGACTCTTCATTTATATTTTGGTGATCCAAGATCACATTGAGTCCATAGGAAAGCCAATATTATTAAAAGGCGATGAGGTGTTGCTTAATGGTCTACTTGCTCAAAATGCTTAGTGATATTGCTCCAAATCCCTCGACCACTTTGTCATTTCCAGATATGTCCAAAACCCAAAGTCAAACTAGGCCCCACAAAAATCTTCTATCCGGCGCCATTGAGTTCATTTGACATAGCCACTGCTGACGCGTCTCCAACGTATCTATAATTTATGAAGTATTCATGTTGTTATATTATCATTCTTGGATGTTTTACAATCATTTTATAGAAACTTTATATCATTTTTTGGGACTAACCTATTGACCCAGTGCGCAGTGCCAGCTGTTGTTTTTTGCTTGTTTTTTAGATCACTGGAAATCAATATCAAATGGAGTCCAAACACCGGAAACTTTTTGTGTATTTTTTATGGACCAGAAGACATCCAGTGGGCCAAAGAAGCACCTGGGGGTGCCCCGAGGAGGGCACAACCCACCAGGGCGCCTGGGGGCCTAGGCGCGCCCAGGTGGGTTGTGCCCACCTTGGTGGCCTCCCGCACCCCCTCTTTGCCCTATAAATCACCAAATATTCCAAAAACCCTCGGGGTAACCCTAGATAGGAAGTTCCGCCACCGCAAGCCTCTGTATCCACAAAAACCAATCTAGACCCCGTTCCGGCACCCTGCCGGAGGGGGAGATCATCACCGGTGGCCATCTTCATCATCCCGGCGGCCACGATGATGAGGAGGGAGTAGTCCACCCTCGGGGCTGAGGGTTTGTACCAGTAGCTATGTGTTTAATCTCTATCTCTCGTGTTCTTGAGATGGCATGATGTTGATGTATCGCGGGCTTTATTAATATAGTTGGATCATATGCTGTTTTCCCCTCTCTATCTTGTTGTGATGAATTGAGTTTTCCCTTTCAGATTTCGTTTTATCGTATTTAATACTTTTTATGGATTTGAGAACACTTGATGTATGTATTGCATATGAATACTCATGGTGACAATGGGGTATCATATTGATTCACTTGATATATGTTTTGGCACTACACTCGCGGATTCCCGAGGTGACATTGGCGTAATCAACGCACAGGGGTTGATGCACGCTCTTCTCTTTGTTTCTCCGGTAGAAATCTTGGGGCACTCTTTGAAGTTCTTTGTGTTGGATTGAATATTACCAATCTGAATTTGCTTTGGTATTATTTTAGTACGAACTCTAGGATAGATCGAACGGAAAGAATAGCTTTGTGTTATTTTAGTATGAACTCTTGAATAGATCGAACGAAAAGAATAGCTTTGAGGTGGTTTCGTACCCTACAAACAATTTCGTCTTATGAGTTCCACTAGATCGGAACTTTGGTGTGATTCTTCATTGCATGTTGAGGGATGGTTATATGATCCAATTATATTAGCATTGTTGAGAGATTGCACTAGTGAAAGTACGGACCCTAGGCCTCATTTTCAAGCATTGCAATACCCTTTTTACTCTGTTTTACCAATTTCTACCTTGTTGTTTTTATTTATTCAGATTATAAAAATATATTTCTACCATCAATATGACACTTTTATCAACATCTCTTCGCCGAACTAGTGCACCTATACAATTTGCCATTGTATTGGGTGTGTTGGGGACACAAGAGATTTCTTGCATTTGGTTGCAAGGTTATTTGAGAGAGACCATCTTCATCCTACGCCTCCCACGGATTGATAAATGTTAGGTCATCCACTTGAGGGAAAATTGCTACTATCCTACAGAACTCTGCGCTTGGACGCCCAACACGAGTCTACAAGAATAAAGTTGCATAGTAGACATCAACTGCTAGGAACCCTAACACCTTGGTCACACCGATACGGATCTCGGTCTCACCGAGATGGCCCTACAAACTCTCTGTTTCCCTTTCTAACGTTTCGGTCTCACCAAAATGAGCAATTGGTCCCACCGAGTTTGCTTGACCAACTCTCTGTTTGCTCTTTGCTGAAATCGGTCTCACCGAGTTCACACAATCGGCGCCACCGAGATGAGGTGTTGCCCCAGCCCTAGCACATCGGTCCCACTGAGTTGTTCCAGTCAGTCCCACCGAGATTCCTAATGTTCACATTTTGAACTAAATCGGTCTCACCGAGTTCTTATATTCGGTCTAACCGAGTTGGGTCAAATGTGTGTAACAGTTGGATTTTGTGTGGAGGATATATATACCCCTCCAGCCCCTTCTCCATTTGAGAGAGAGCCATCAGAACGTGCCTACACTTCCAGCATACATTTTCTGAGAGAGAACCACCTACTCATGTGTTGAGACCAAGATATACCAATCCTACAACAAGAATATTGATCTCTAGGCTTCCCCAAGTTGCTTTCCACTCGAATCATCTTTCCACCATATCCAAATCTGTGAGAGAGAGTTGAGTGTTGGGGAGACTATCATTTGAAGCACAAGAGCAAGGAGTTCATCATCAACACACCATCTATTACCTTTTGGAGAGTGGTGTCTCCTAGATTGGTTAGGTGTTGCTTGGGAGCCTCCGACATGATTGTTGAGTTGAACCAAGAAGTTTGTAAGGGCAATGAGATCGCCTACTTCGTGAAGATTGATACGTCTCCAACGTATCTATAATTTTTGATTGTTCCATGCTATTATATTATCTGCTTTGGATGTTTTATATGCTTAATATGCTATTTTATATTATTTTTGGGACTAACCTATTAACCTAGAGCCCAGTGCCAGTTTCTGTTTTTTCCTTGTTTTTGAGTTTCACAGAAAAGGAATATCAAACGGAGTCCAAACGGAATAAAACTTTCGCGATGATTTTTCTTGGACCAGAAGACACCTACGAGACTTGGAGTTGAAGTCATAAGACCCACGAGCCAACGGCAAGCCGTAGGGGCGCGACCCTGGCTTGTGGCCCCCTCAGGAGTCCACCGACCTACTTCTTCGTCCTATAAATTCAGATATATTCCCAAACCCTCAGAGAGACCCACGAAAATACTTTTCCACCACCGCAACCTTCTGTTCCCATGAGATCCCATCTTGGGTCCTTTTCCGGCGATCTGTCGGAGGGGGATTCGATCACGGAGGGCATCTATATCAACTGTATTGCCCTTCCGATGAAGCGTGAGTAGTTTACCTCAGACCTACGGGTCCATAGCTAGTAGCTATATGGCTTCTTCTCTCTCTTTGATTCTCAATACCATGTTCTCCTCGATGTTCTTAGAGATCTATCTGATGTAATATTCTTTTGCGGTGTGTTTTTCGAGGTTCGATGTTGTGGATTTATGATCAGATTATCTGTGAATATTATTTGAATCTCCTCTAAATTATTTTATGCATGATTTGATATCTTTGTATTTCTCTTCGAATTATCGGTTTGGTTTGGCCAACTAGATTGGTATTTCTTGCAATGGGAGAGGTGCTTAGTTTTGGGTTCAATCTTGTGGTGTCCTCACCCAGTGACAAAGTAGGGGTGGCAAGGCACGTATTGTATTGTTGCCATCAAGGATAAAAAGCTGGGGTTTTCATCATATTGATTGAGTTTATCCCTCTGCATCATGTCATCTTAATTAAGGTGTTACTCCGTTCTTTATGAACTTAATACTCTAGATGCATGCTGGATAGCGGTCGATGTGTGGAGTAATAGTAGTAGATGCAGAATCATTTCAGTCTACTTGACACGGACGTGATGCCTATATGCATACTCATTGCCTTGGATATCGTCATAACTTTGCGCTTTTCTATCAATTGCTCGACAGTAATTTGTTCACCCACCGTATTATTTGCCTTCAAGAGAGAAGCCTCTAGTGAAACCTATGGCCCCGAGTCTATTTTCTATCATATATTTTTAGATCTATAAACCAAAAATACCAAAAATACCTTGCTGCAATTTATTTACTTTTACTTTGTTTTACATTCTAGCAATCTTTTATACCTATCTCGATCAGATCTCACCTTTGCAATTGACCGTGAAGGGATTGACAACCCCTTTATCATGTTGGGTGCAAGTGTTTGATTGTTTGTGCAGGTGCATAGATTGGGGACTTGCCTGTACCTCCTACTGGATTGATACCTTGGTTCTCTAACTGAGGGAAATACACCCTTTCCTCTTCAAGGGAGAAACCAACGCAAGCTCAAGAAGTAGCAGGAAGAATTTCTGGCGCCGTTGCGGGGGAAGTCTACATCAAGCCTACCAAGTACCTATCATAAACTCTCATCTCTTGCATTACATTATTCGCCATTTGCCTCTCGTTTTCCTCTCCCCCACTTCTAAAACGATTTTCAAAAAATACAAAAAGATTTGCCTTTTGATTTTCCCTTCTTCCGTTTGTCTTTTTGTTTGCCTCTTGTTTGCTCGTTTGTTAGATCGGTTTGTTGCCACTATGTCTGAATCAGGGGATGTTATCGTTGAAAATTTCGAGAATATTTCTACCCTAAATCTTGAGGAAAAGTTTGATTCTTGCTCTTTGGATCACAAAACAGAAAACCCTCCTAATTATAAAGCAAAAACTTTACATGTGGTAGACGGTAATATTATTGGGAAGAGTGTTATTCAAGATTCTTTGATTGTACAGGAGCAATGGCTATGAATAAGATATCTATTCTTGTTAATACGAATTGTTATGCGGATGCTATTGTCATGCTCGTTGAAAAATTGGAAAGAAAATTTGTGCACATTCATCCCGCTTTGCAAAAGGTGTTTTATGAACGTCCCAATATTAATCATCCTAAGGCTAAAAAGATTGCCACTATCATCCTTATGCGTGAATTTGATTTTATAGTACATGAGGCTAGGAAATTTTTTGCTTTCTATAAAAAGGATATCGAACATCCTCCGATTGAAGAAATCCGACATGATAAAGAAACCTTGCGTAGCATGGAATCTAGAGATTATCAATCTTATGGTGACAATCTTAGGAGAAGAGTTCCCTATTCAGAAATTACCCAAACTCTCTACCTTGAAACCTATGATGAATTTGATTGGATAACTAGGGGAATTTATGTAGGATTCAATGATGATTGGTTAGAAGAAAAAATTAGGGAACCCATTAAAAATGAGATACGTGTTTTATATGATGATATTTATGGTGATGATCCAGACTATAAGTTTATGAATGTCAAACTCACTAATCAAAGTCCTTTTCATGAACTAAGTTATCCTACTAGAAAGGAAAGAAAAGAAATAATGATTTATTAAAAAGGGTTTTGGAAGATTTGGTTAAGAAGGAATTGCATACCAAAGATGACAATACCTAGATCTATTGCAATATGCCTAGCTAGGGGCGTTAAACAATAGCGCTTGTTGGGAGGCAACCCAATTTTATTTTTTGTGTTTTTTGTTTTACTACTGTTCTTGAACAAAATACACATTATTACCTCTGTAGTAATTGTGTTTTGGTGTTTGAATTAGTATTTGTGCCAAGTATGACCTTCGGGATGGCTTATGGTGATAGTTGATTTGATCTTGCTGAAAAACAGAAACTTTTGCACCCAGTAAAATAATATTCATAATTCACAGAAGCGCGATAGAATACTGATTCCTTTTGCACAAGATTGATATACAAATTGCCTCTGATGTCCTATTTTTTCAGAATGTTTAGAGTTACAGAAGTATTTGAAGTTTACAGATTGCTACAGACTTTTTTGTTTTGTTTTTGACAGATTCTGTTTTCTATGTGTTGTTTGCTTATTTTCATGAATCTATGGGTAGTATCGGGGGGTATGAACCATGGAGAAGTTGGAATACAGTAGATATTACACCAATATAAATAAAGAATGAGTTCACAACAGTACCAAAAAGTGGTGATTTATTTTCTTATACTAACGGATCTCATGAGTTTTATGTTGAGTTTTGTGTTGTGAAGTTTCCAAGTTTTGGGTAAAGATTTGATGGACTATGGAATAAGGAGAGGCAAGAGCCTAAGCTTGGGGATGCCCAAGGCACCCCCAAGGTAATATTCAAGGAAAACCAAGAGCCTAAGCTTGGGGATGCCCCAGAAGGCATCCCCTCTTTCGTCTTCGTCTATCGGTAAATTTACTTCAGGCTATATTTTTATTCACCACATGATATGAGTCTTTTCTTTTTTGTTTGCCACAATCATCCTTGCTGTACACACCTTTTGAGAGGGACACACATGAATCGTGATTTATTAGAATACTCTATGTGCTTCACTTATATCTTTTGAGCTAGACAATTTTGCTCTAGTGCTTCACTTATATCTTTTTAGAGCACGGCAGTGGCTTTATTTTATAGAAATTGATGAACTCTATTGCTTCACTTATATTATTTTGAGAGTCTCTAAATAGCATTGTAATTTGCTTGGGTTATGAATTTAGTCCTAATATGATGGGCATCTAAGAGGGATGTAATAAAAACTTTCATATTAAGTGCATTGAATACTATGAGAAGTTTGATTCCTTATGATTGTTTTGAGATATAAAGATGGTGATATTAGAGTCATGCTAGTGAGTAATTTTGGATTGGTAGAAATACTTTTGTTAAAGTTTGTGATTCCCGTAGCATGCACGTTTGGTGAACCATTATGTGATGAAGTCGGAGCATGATTTATTTATTTATTGTCTTCCTTATGGGTGGCGGTCGGGGACGAGCGATGGTCTTTTCCTACCAATCTATCCCCCTAGGAGCATGCGTGTAGTACTTTGTTTCGATAGCTAATAGACTTTTGCAATAAGTATCTGAGTTCTTTATGACTAATGTTGAGTCCATGGATTATACGCACTCTCATCCTTCCACCATTGCTAGCCTCTCTAGTACCGCGCAACTTTCATCGGTGCATTACACCCACCATTACCTTCCTCAAAACAGCCACCATACTTACCTATTATGGCATTTCCATAGCCATTCTGAGATATATTGCCATGCAACTTCCACTATTCCATTTATTATGACACGCTTCATCATTGTCATATTGCTTTGCATGATCATGTAGTTGACATCGTATTTATACATGTCACTCTTGAGTCATTGCACATCCCGGTACACCGCCAGAGGCATTAATATAATCATATTTTGTTCTAAGTATCGAGTTGTAAGTAAATAAAAGTGTGATGATCATCATTATTAGAGCATTGTCCCATGTGAGGAAAGGATGATGGAGACTATGATTCCCCCACAAGTTGGGATGAGGCTCCGGACGAAAAATTAAAAAAAAAGAGAAAAAAAAGAGAGGCCAAAGAGCCCAAAATAAAAAAATGAGAGGAAAGAGAGAAGGGGCAATGCTACTATCCTTTTTCCACACTTGTGCTTCAAAGTAGCACCATGATCTTCATGATAGAGAGTCTCCTATTTTGTCACTTTAATATACTAGTGGGAATTTTTCATTATAGAACTTGGCTTGTATATTCCAATGATGGGCTTCCTCAAATTGCCCTAGGTCTTCGTGAGCAAGCGAGTTGGATGCACACCCACTTAGTTTCTTTTTGAGCTTTCATACACTTATAGCTCTAGTGCATCCATTGCATCACTAGTAGAAAACGCGCCTTTAGTCCCGGTTCCAAAGGGCCTTTAGTCTCGGTTCTGTAACCGGGATAAAACAAACGGGACTAGTGCCCAAAACCTTTAGTCCCGGTTGGCTTAGGAACGGGACTAAAGGAGCTCCACGTGGCCGTTGTCTGGAACTCCACCTTTAGTCCCGGTTGGTAACACCAACCGCCAACCGGGACTAAAGGAATTTTTTGGAAAAAAATTTGATTTATTTTATAAAAAATTGATTTTTTTTTCCAATTTTCAAATTTCTAAATTATTTGACAATTTAATCTCTAATCACCCCTCATCACTGCTCAAGTGTGGAGCACTCATTCTAAATCGTCTAACTTCCCGGCTGGTCACCCATCCTCTCACTACTCCAGCCTAAGCACGCTTAACTTCCGAGTTCTATTCCCCTTAGTTTCCAAGTGTGCACTTGTTGTTTTCCTAACAATCGTAAGCTGCCAATCCTATTAACCCTTAGGAGTTGAACTTGAGCATGAAGTCACACGTTTCACCCTTTGAGTTTGAAACTATTATTCTAAAAAACAATAATTATTTAGTAACACTAATATTTCTTGAATAAGTAGTTTGACCATAGTTTAACCAGAGTTTGACCAAAAATTCAAAAAAAAACTTAAATTTGAGGATAAATTTTTTCCTTTTAGAATTTGAGGATTCTAAAAATTTGCAAAACAGCCTATGGCAGTCGAAATCGGAACTGGCTTTTCGTGCTGAACATTTTGATATATTATACGTTTTTTGACATCATATGCAAAAGTTATAGCCATTCTACTTTTTCATAACACTTTTTTGCAAAACATGTCGAACTTCATGTTTTTTAATTTTCCTAACTAGTAGATGTAGTAACATAACTACATCTCGAAGGATTTTAATTTTTGAAGTTTTTATCATTTTCTTTTGTTTTTTTTTCAAAAATGAAATGGCGATACAGGGGGGTAGAGTTTGAAAATTGCAGAACCCCGTTTGTCCGGGATGGTGTCCATCCAATCCTACCGTCGACTACATCTGCTAGCACCGTCCCAGCCAGAGTAACAACTAAGGTTAACCAAGCCAGAGTCACGTTCTATTAAAGTGGCAAAAAGAATTACTTTTTAATATAGCAAAACTAATTCTATCAACTATTATTAAGGCTAAACAACTATTAATACAAAACAGTAGCAAAATTAATATTAATTAATTATAAAAATTTATCTACTGTTGTCTAACAGAAGCATACTACAACATGTTAAAATCTACGGAAAGAACTAACTAAAAATAATTGAAAACAACAATTAAAGGACTAAAACAACTATATAAGCAAAACAGTACTGTTTTAATTAAAATCCTAATTTAAATTATTATAAAAATAACCAAATAAATCTTACTGTGACAACAATCTAACATGTGAACAAATTAATATTTAAATCATTCAAATTTGTAAACTAATGGCACAAACAGAAACTAGACAAAATTTTGAATCTAATGCAAAAAGAATCACTCAAAAACATCAAATATCCTAAAAGATATAAGCAATTTAAAACAGAAACTAAAAACAAAAAACAAATGGAAAAACAAAAAACAAATTTCAGAACCCCTTTAGTCCCGGTGGGAGCCACCAAGACTACTAGAAATCCTCACATTTCCGATGGTGAAATCTAATAGCTGACGGGCCGTCGGCCATTACTGTAATAACCGACGGTGGTGGTAGTGTCCGACGGTTATTGTCAACCCATAGGTTTGACCACTAATAACCGACGGTATACTGAATTTCCTGACGGGAAAAACCCAACTCTCGGTTATCGAATGTAATGCCCGACGGGTCGTTGTAATACCCGACAGTTTTTGTTATACCCTCGGGGATTACATGTAATAACCGACAGTGAAATTTAATAGCCGAAGGTCAAAATAAAACTCTTGGCTATGAGTGGAAATGACCGACGGTCCATATGCCACTGTCGGTTATTAGATTAAATACCCGACGGGGGATAGCAATAACCGACGGTTGACTTCCACCCTCGGTGATATGTTTCAATAGAGGGTGGCTCTAAACCTGTGGAACGATTAATGGTTGTATTCCAGATAATTTCCGTATAAGTAAATTTAAAAAATCAGGTTCTAGCATTGCTATTGTAATTGCATTATATTTTATTTTTCTTTAATAGGATGGTTAAAAAAATAGGTCGAAAACAATACAAAAGGATGGTTTAAAAAACTGACATGTTTGAAAAAAATGTGCACTTACACAAGGTATCACGAGCAAACACAATGTTGAGTGTCAAGAAGAGATCTTCGTCCCGGGCCCAATTCCCTATCATCTCTGATGGTGTGGCCGACCGGATTAAAGAGGTGCTCAGCATAGGCTTGTATATATAGGTTGAGGTTGGGTCATCACCATGTGGGCGCATGGCGTCTTGCCTAAGGGAAGTGTGTTGCCGAGGCGTCTGAGCAGTGGCTGGTTGCTCACGTTACTCGTGATCCGGGTGGTACTAGTGACTGGCCATCTTCTGTGGAGCACATCGCTGGAAGCTCCTTCAATAAGCTAGATTGGTTCCTGCTCAGGAGGTTCTCCATGCTCCTTCCCGTGCAAGGTCGCTCCGGTGGCAACAAAAATTAGTGAAAATATGAAGTTCTACATTGGGATAGAGTTCATCCATGGTGGCTGCTTTGAAGCGACTCAACATCTGCTACGGTGATCGGCTATTGTCCAGTTCCACCACATCACCATGTCTGCTAGCCCAAGGATGACCGGTTTTCTTCTTGCCGGCCAAGGAGGTAAAAGGAGGCATCACTCCTTCTCCACATAGTCTGCGGCATGGAGTCATAGAGGTCTTGATATCCCAGTGGTGTCGTCCTTGACTACGGTGAGGCTATGCTTGTATAGGACCGTGTTTTCTATTTAGGGTCCTCTTTTTTGCAGGAATTCTAGGGTCCTCTTGTAGAAGCGAGGGACCAGCTTGATATTTTCTTATTTTTATTTTTGGGTTCCTTCTATAACTTAGTAACTTTTTTTCCATGAGAAACTTCCAATCTATTCATCTCCAATTATGGCAGTGCAAAGAACCTCGACGATAAAAAAAAAGTAGAATCAGGTTCACCGACCACCCAGCGATGACTAGAAGCAATGGAGCGAGCCGAAGGTGCGCGACGCCCCTCCACCGTTGGAGCCGGGCAAACCTTGTTGTAGTAAACAGTCGGCAAGTCATCGTGCTAAGGCCTTACAGGACCAGCTTATCAGAACAGCAAAAACTCGTAGATTGTAAGGATCAAACCTATAAACACCCAAACAAAGACGAACAAAGACCGGATCCAAGCAAATCAACTGAAGACCCGCACCGGCCGAATCTCGCAAGATCGGACGGAGACACACCTCTACACGCCCTCCGATGACGCTAGACGCACACTCGGGGCGGGTATAGAACGTGGTAGACATTATTCCTACTAAGGGACCCTAGCCTCCACGTTTTTATTAAATATAGATGTGTCGTCAAGTACTAATTAATATCCTGAATTAGAACAGGGATGAGTTTTCTATTTCAAAATTAAACAAAGACCCATCTATGCGTATGATTCTTTACGTATGATCATTGTCTAGCAATTTTTTTTAGGATTTGTCTGACACTTTCTTCATGTACGTTCCTTGTACACGAATAATTGGCACATCTCAAAAAAAAGTTCATTGGCTCAACAATGGACACACAAACGTAGCTTCAGCAGACGAAGTCAGCCCAGGTCGGGCCACACGACCGAGCAAAATCCTAACTACCTCGCAATTTGCTCCACCTCTCCTGATCGTGTAGTCCACACCCTCCTCATACCCCCCATCTCTCCTGAGCCGGCGCCTGCACGTTTTCCTCTCCCATCTGTCCCTATCACCTCCCCCGCCTCTCTTCAATAATCTCTCGACCGTCGTCGCAGAGCCGGCACCTAACTAGCCCACCCCTACCTCACGTGTGGGCAGAGCCGGCGCGCGCCTACCGTAGGTCCGGTGGCCTTGAGCTCCACCGTCACCAATAGGGGCGGCAATGACGGAGGGCTGACGGGATCTGGTGGCCTGAGCACAATGGTACCATCAGTAGAGCTCGTCCATCAGATCCGGTGTAGGCTCATCTCTGGCCGGCAGCCACGCAGATTCGGTTGATCCCTCTCTTGGAACCCCGGCTGGTTGCTCTCCTCATTTCTTTCTCGTTTTCTACATCTTTGTTCAGGTTGTACGAACTGCTCGCAGCTCACATGGTAGCTGACCTCGAGCTTGACTAGTGAGCGGAGTTGGACTGCGCAAAGTCGGCATCCCTGCATTGACGACTTGGACGTCCGTCGTCGTCGAGCTCCAGCTGACTTCATCTTCCTGTGTGTTGAGCTAGACGATGTCGACTGCACACCTGCCAACAGTGGCCTCATCGACGGAGCCATCATGGTAACTGGTAAGAAACTCTTTGATGTGCATAGTTGGCCTACATTCTCTCGTAGCAGTTTGTGTGAATGCCACTTGTTGATTTTTGTCCTCTGAGTTCGAAAAATACAAGAACGTGTCTCACTTTGTTTGCTCACGTTTGACATTGAGCCCGTATTCTTTGTGCTTAGATTTGTAATGAGCATTCAGGTGTACTCACGTTTGAAAGGTGCTACTGGATAAGCATTTCTGGTGTCTTTCAGCCACCATCAAAATATTTTATGTAGCCTGAAACTGTTGCTCAATATGACATTATCTATGATTTAGTGAGGAAGGGGGGAATCCTTGACCTGCAGATGCATGAGTTGAAGCGTACTTTGTATACTAATGCCAAATATCCTTCGATTATAAGAACTGTACTTGAACGTCCATACTGCAAGAACTATACTCTGAACGTCCATGTTGTAGTAAGGGAACTTGTGCATAGGTGCCATTTTTCTTGTGGGGCATCTGGCATCTCTGTTCCCTAAGTCAATAGGGTTCCGTTTCACATTCTGTATTCCTCCTAGGGAGAACATTTCTTTCATTTGCTCCCAATTGTCATCTACTTGTTCATGTGACATCTTGCTCCCATATACTCAATTACTTTGCATCCTATATATCAACATTTTTACATCCAAATTTGACCATTGTTGCTGGAAGAACCTATAATCAAGTAGTAACCCTTTTTTACATGATATGAAATAATGCACGCATCTAGAATTAAAACTCATTCATTATATTATATTGCAATCAACTTATATAAAAATACTTTTTATAATTGAGCTTATCAACTTATTCCATAAAACAACTTCTGAAAACCTGAATGTTTTGGAGGTTTGCACTAAGTGGTTATTACTTTTTCCGTGTTTGATCAACGGCTCAACGCAGTTATGATCGGATGTTATTTACACTCTTAGAAAGAAGGAAATACAGTGCCGACTTTCACCAAAATTCTATAGGAGTTTTTGTGAGGTTTTGATCAAGCAAATATGTCTATGTGTGCTATATATTATTGGCAGGCAGTATCCATGTAATAGCACTTATGGCAGATATTTTGATATTTATATCTAGTAGTTGAGCAATTTCATTGTTCGTACTTGCAAATTTGAATAGATGTGTTACCAGATTAGCAACTCATGGAGGCAAATGACCGGGCATCAATTCCTATATCATAAATATATTAACTTTATATGTTTATTTCCTAAGTTGTGCCTTTTGGAACTATATCATCACAATATAGTTTGAAAGATGTTAATGGTTACCTTTGAGATAAAACTAGGATTATTTTCTGAAGTGAGATGAACGCATGCACATTTTCTCTGACATGATTTCAAACTATTGTGCACTTTTGTTGAAGTCTGTGCTTGTATGAAAGTACGATGAGTTTAGAAACTCACATATCAATTCACTTCTCTACCGTACTAGCTCATTTTTAATGCATATACATACGATTTTTTTACTGCAGGTTTTGCCATAGCTTATTAATCATATTAATATTCACCTGTGCATGCTGACCTCTTCAACTTTTATTATTTTGTTGTTATGTTTGTGTTGTTCCCTAATGCAGATCACAAAGTATGGTGAAATTGTAGCAAGTTGATGTCTTTTGCAGAAGCGTATTTCTAAAGCTTAGTCTGAAGACTTCACAATCTTATTTTGTTTCTCTAGATAATATATACAATGTAACTAGAAGCTAGTTATATTCTCATTTTACTTGTTCCATTGTCTCCGAATTTCCAATGTATTAATGCATTTTTCTATTTTCTTTGTGTTATCTGTTGGATTTGGAATAATTATCTCAATTCAATAGAATCTTGAAACAAGTCTTGGAGGAGTGTGAACTAAAAAAAGTGATATCATAGAAATCAGCATTAGGTGGTAAAATTGAGTTAAGTTATGTACTGCATGGAAAACTAGTATGTTTGTGCTAGGCACTGTACACTACACTTTCGGGTACATCATACGTTGATGTGGACTTTAGGCTGTCGGCAAATTAACAAATTGATGTTGTTGGTGCCCCTCTTGACTAATAGAATCTCTGAAGGGGCGTATGCACAGTTGGCAAACATAATAGCCGTCGGCTTAGTTCTCCTCTCGGTTATAACAATTGCCGATGGGTCAAATATACCATCAACTATTACAACTGCCGACGGTCAAATATACCGTCAAGTATTACAATTGTCGACGGGAAACGATAACTGTAAGAAAAATAAATATTCAAAGGGGAACCGTCGGCTATGAGCATCGTCTAGATGGCTGGTGTGCCACATATGTCCGACGTCACACCGTCGGTTTATTACCGTTGGCAAATATATTGGCAGACGGTACCGTCGGCTAATACTGTAATGGCCGACGAAGCATAACCGACGGGGGATGGCCGACGGTTCACCGTCGGTTATTATATTATTTGAGGGTGAACTAAAATATCCGACGGTAATTTCACCGTTGGAAATAAGGGGATATCTAGTAGTGCAACCGGGACTAAAGCCTCAACCCCTTTAGTCCTGGTTGGTGGCTCCAACCGGGACTAAAGTCCCATTTGAACCGGGACTAATGCCTTCCCGGCGCGGGGACTAATGTGTAGATTGAGCTTGGACCAAAGCCCTGTTTTCTACTAGTGCATGGCAATCCCTACTCACTCACATTGATATGTATTGATGGGCATCTCCATATCCCGTTGATACGCCTAGTTGATGTGAGACTATCTCCTTCTTTTTGTCTTCTCCACAACCACCATATTCTATTCCACCTATAGTGCTATATCCATGGCTCACGCTCATGTATTGTGTGAAAGTTGAAATTTTTGAGAACATCAAAAGTATGAAACAATTGCTTGGCTTGTCATCGGGGTTGTGCATGATTTAATACTTTGTGTCATGAAGAGTGAGCATAGCCAGACTATATGATTTTGTAGGGATAACTTTCTTTGGTCATGTTCTTTTGAGAAGACATGATTGCTTTATTAGTATGCTTGAAGTATTATTGTTTTTATGTCAATATTAAACTTTTGTTTTGAATCCTGTGGATCTGAATATTCATGCCACAATAAAGAAAATTACATGGATAAATATGTTAGGTAGAATTCCACATAAAAAATTCTATTTTTATCATTTAGCTACTCGAGGACGAGCATGAATTAAGCTTGGGGATGCTTGATACGTCTCCAACGTATCTATAATTTTTGATTGTTCCATAGTATTATATTGTCTGTTTTGGATGTTTTATATGCATTAATATGCTATTTTATATTATTTTTGGGACTAACCTATTAATCTAGAGCCCAGTTTCTGTTTTTTCCTTGTTTTTGAGTTTCGCAGAAAAGGAATATCAAACGGAGTCCAAACGGAATAAAACTTTCGTCATGATTTTTCTTGGACCAGAAGAGACCTACGAGACTTGGAGTTGAAGTTAGAAGACCCACGAGGCGACGACAGGCCGTAGGGGCGCGCCCCCTGGGTTGTGGCCCCCTCGGGAGTCCACCGACCTACTTCTTCGTCCTATAAATTCAGATATATTCCCAAACCCTCAGAGAGAGCCAAGAAAATACTTTTCCACCACCGCAACATTCTGTTCCCGTGAGATCCCATCTTCGGGCCTTTTCCGGCGATCTGCCGGAGGGGGATTCGATCACGGACGGCATCTACATGAACCCTATTGCCCTTCCGATGAAGCATGAGTAGTTTACCTCAGACCTATGGGTCCATAGCTAGTAGCTAGATGGCTTCTTCTCTCTCTTTGATTATCAATACCATGTTCTCCTCGATGTTCTCGGAGATCTATCTGATGTAATATTCTTTTGCGGTGTGTTTGTCGAGATCCGATGAATTGTTGATTTATGATCAGATTATCTATGAATATTATTTGAATCTCCTCTGAATTCTTATATGCAATGTAGACATGGATTGATACCTTGGTTCTCTAACTGAGGGAAATACTTATCTCTACTTTGCTGCATCACCCTTTCCTCTTCAAGGGAAAAACCAACGCAAGCTCAAGAAGTAGCAAAGATCTACCCGAGTGAGGCAAGTCCTTCATGGGCGATGTCCATGGTGCGATAGACAAGGTTGCTTCGTCGTGGACTCTTCGTGGGTGGAGCCCTTCGTGGACTCGTGCAACCGTTACCCTTCGTGGGTTGTAGTCTCCATCAACGTGGATGTACGATAGCACCACCTATTGGAACCACGCCAAAAATCTCCGTGTCTACATTGCGTTTGCGTTCGCCAAACCCTTCCCTTTACCTTCATATGCAATGTTTTACTTTCCGCTGCTACACTCTTAGAATTCCATGCGTAGGTTGATTGCTTGACTTGTGCTAAATTGCTAAAATCTGCCCACAACTAAAATTGGGAAGAGGTTAGATTTTTATTTGGTCAAGTAGTCTAATCATCCCCCCCTCTAGACCTACTTTTGATCCTACACAAAGTAACACCACAGAACAAGGAGACACATATACAAACATACAACCCTGAGAATGACTAACTAAAAGATACTAAGCAACATAAATGATACAGATGAAAGATAGAAGACATATATGACATATCAAATATGTCTATCGAAACGAAGCACTGAAAAGTAAACTGCTGAAGGAAATGCAGTAAAGTAGAATGGACCGGTGGTGCTCGATGGGGACAGATGGATTTGGTAGACCAATTCGCCCTTCTGCCAAAGGACTACGTCTAGTTGGAGGGACTTGTGATTGAACACAGGAGCAAAGCTCTCTTCGTTCTATTCTCCTTCAACTTGAAGCTGATTAGATTTTGATTGATTTCACTCGTGGTAGATACTTGTCAGTGATCTCTAAACCTTCGACAGACTTCTTCGTGAACCACAACTACTCTTGGTTTCTGAAGACTTCGCTTGGTGAGGAGAATTACTATTCGTCACTCAAGCCGACACCTGTCTGTATAGAGAGTGCATAGCTCTCAAGAGTAATAGGTACAAGAACTCTAACTCAAATCTACTGTGATGCTCAACCATTGTCTAAGTTTTGGCTCTTGGTTTTCTCTTGCAAGACCTAAACTCAAATCTCTCGAGAGGAGATGCTCAATCAATCTTCTCAGAAATCTTAAGTGGAGCAGCCAACTGACAACGTTGGAGCGGGGTGGCTATTTATTGCCGCAACCTTCGCTGATGGGAAATGACCAAATTGGACACGCGGATCAGCCAATGACCGAACGACATGTTTCCAACTGTCGGATTTTGAGCACAATGGTAACATTTCTTGCGAAGTAAGAAATGCTAACTCCTCAGTCCGAAAGATATCTCCTACAACTCCGAAGAACAACGTCTTCTGCTGACAGGTAATCATTGATTTCTCTCAGTCTTTCATAGGTTTCTGGTAAGCTTCACAACAGACCTAAGCTTCAAGAACCTATACCCCTCTTAATGGTATGGAGGTCGTACGGCTCAAATAAGAGAAAGAAGAAGAACGAAAGGACTGCTACATCTTCATTTTGCCTTCAATCTTCTCAACTGCAGTCATTCATCCTCAGACGAATCGAACAAATATTGCTTTATGTCAGCAATATTTTTAAGAGGGCAATTTTGTCAACACAATCTTCTCGCTTTCACGTCTTCTAGAAATGTAGCTCATCCTTCTCTGCCACGCAGATAATCTTTGGTGAAGTTCATCGAACTTCACAGCGAATAAAACATTCTCCTCAGGCTTGCATGGACTATTTCTCTCTGTGTGTGATAACCCACAAGTATAGGGGATCAATTGTAGCCTTTCTCGATAAGTAAGAGTGTCAAACCCAATGAGGAGCTAAAGGTAGAATTTATATTCCCTTCAAGTTCTATCGACCACCGATACAACTCTACGCACGCTTAATGTCCGCTTTACCTAGAACAAGTATGAAACTAGAAGTACTTTGTAGGTGTAAAGGGATAGGTTTGCAAGATAATAAAGAACACGTAAATAAAAGCTAGGGGTTGTTTAGATAAAAAAATAAGTTAGGTTTAGTAGAGAGAGTTTTGTCACAAGAAAGTTATTTGTCCCTAGGCAATCGATAACTAGACCGGTAATCATTATTACAATTTTATATGAGGGAGAGACATAAGCTAACATAATTTCTCTACTTCGATCATGCACTTATGATTGGAACTCTAGCAAGCATCCGCAACTACTAAAGATTATTAAGGTAAAACCCAACCATGGCATTAAAGTATCAAGTCATCTTTACTCCCATACGCAACAACCCACTTACTCAGGTCTGTGCTTCTGTCACTCACGCCACCCACGATAAGCGAATCATGAACATATTGCAACACCCTACAGCGGGGATCCCTCACGCTTGCGTGACGCGGAGAGCACTGATTTCTACTACGCAACCTTCTTCTTGTAGACTCGTGTTGGGCCTCCAAGCGCAGAGTTTTGTAGGACAGCAGCAAATTTCCCTCAAGTGGATGACCTAAGGTTTATCCATCCGTGGGAGGCGTAGGATGAAGATGGTCTCTCTCAAGCAACCCTGCAACCAATTAACAAAGAGTCTCTTGTGTCCCCAACACACCCAATACAATGGTAAATTGTATAGGTGCACTAGTTCGGCGAAGAGATGGTGATACAAGTGTAATATGGATGGTAGAAATATATTTTTATAATCTGAATAATAAAAATAGCGAGGTAAATAGTAATAAAAGTGAGCAAAAACGGTATTGCAATGCTTGGAAACAAGGCCTAGGGTTCATACTTTCACTAGTGCAAGTTCTCTCAACAATGATAACATAATTAGATCATATGACAATCCCTCAATATGCAACAAAGAGTTACTCCAAAGTCACTAATAGCGGAGAACAAATGAAGAGATTATTGTAGGGTACGAAACCACCTCAAAGTTATTCTTTCTGATCAATCTATTGGGCTATTCTTATAAGTGTCACAAACAGCCCTAGAGTTCGTACTAAAATAACACCTTAAGAAACACATCAAGCAAAACCCTAATGTCACCTAGATACTCCAATGTCATCACAAGTATCTACGGGTTTGATTATATGATATGCATCACACAATCTCAGATTCATCTATTCAAACCAACACAAAGAACTTCAAAGAGTGCCCCAAAGTTTCTACCGGAGAGTCAAGACGAAAACACGTGCCAACCCCTATGCATAAGTTCACAAGGTCACAGAACCCGCAAGTTGATCACCAAAACATACATCAAGTAGATCACGTGAATTTCCCATTGTCACCACAGATAAGCACATGCAAGACATACATCAAGTGTTCTCAAATCCTTAAAGACTCAATCCGATAAGATAACTTCAAAAGGAAAACTCAATCCATTACAAGAAGGTAGAGAGAAAGAAACACCATATGATTCAACTATAATAGCAAAGCTCACGGTACATCAAGATCGTGCCAAATCAAGAACACGAGAGAGATATATCAAACACATAGCTACCGGTACATACCCTCAGCCCCGAGGATGAACTACTCCTTCCTCGTCATGGAGAGCGCTAGGATGACGAAGATAGCCTCCGGTGATGGTTCCCCCCTCCGGCAGGGGGCCAGAATGGGGTTAGATTGGTTTTTCGTGAACTCAAAGGCTTGCGGTGGGGGAACTCCCGGTCTAGGTTTATTTTTAGGGGTTTCTGTATCTATAAGATTTTTTGGCGTCGGTTTCACGTCAGGGGGGTCCACGAGGGGCCCACAAGGATGGGGGCGCGCTCAGGGGGGTAATGCGCGCCCTCCACCCTTGTGGAGGCCTCGTGGCTCTTCTGGCCCAACTTTTTTGCTTCGGGGGCTTCTTCTGGTCCATAAAAGATCACCGTAAATTTTCAGCTCATTTGGACTCCGTTTGATATTCATTTTATGAGAAACTCAAAAACAAGGAAACAACAAAAACCGACACTGGGCTCTAGGTTAATAGGTTAGTCCCAAAAATCATATAAAATAGCATATAAATGCATATAAAACATCCACGATAGATAATATAATAGCATGGAACAACCAAAAATTATAGATACGTTGGAGACGTATCAAGCCCCATAGGACAGGCACCAATAATAAAACATACAACTCAAACCAATCATGATCATCAATCAACCCATAGGACAAAACGGGTCTACTCAAACATCATAGGATAGCCATAAATCATTGCAAAATAATATATAGCGTTGAGCACCATGATTAAGTAGAGATTACCACGGGGAGAAGAGGTGTTACACCACTGCATAAAGGGGGAGAGAGTTGGTGATGACGGCGGTGAAGTTGTTGGTGTAGATCGCCGTCACGATGATGGCCCCGGTGGCGTTCCGGTGCCACCAGGAGAAAGGGGGAGAGAGCCCCCTCATTCTTCTTCTTCCTTGACCTCCCCCCTAGATGGGTGGAGGGTTTCCCCTCTGGTCCATGGCCTCCATGGCGGCGAAGGGGCGGGAGCCCCTCCAAGATTGGATCTCTCTCTCTGTTTCTTCGTTCTGTTTTCTTTCCTTTCACCATTTCTTAAATTCCCGGAGATCTGTAACTCCGATCGGGCTAAAATTTTAACATGATTTTTATCCGGATATTAGCTTTCTTGAGGAGAATGAAGGGCACCAACCACCTTACAGGGGCCCACAAGCTTGCCAGCCGTGCCCTAGGTAGGGGGCGCGCCTCTTGAGCTTGTGGGCCCCTCGGGCATCGTCTCACGTTGATTTCGCTTGTAAAAAATCACATATATTCCAAAATAATTCTCTGTAAATTTTTATCGCATTTAGACTTTGTTTGATATGGGTATTCTGCAAAACAAAAAACATGCAACAAACAGGAACTGACACTGGGCACTGGATCAATATGTTAGTCCAATAAATCATATAAATTGTTGCCAAAAGTATGTGAAATTTGTATAATATTGGCATGGAACAATCAAAAAATATAGATATGACGGAGACATATCAGTGTGCACTAGCAAACAAATCAGTCCATTCTTGTTTCTGACAACAATCTCCAAAACACAAGGAGGCAAACCATTCCATCAACAATCTCCCCCCTTTTGGACGATTGTTGACAAAATAGAGCATATTGACGGATAGATGAAGGGTAACTAAATGTAATGCGAAAGGAATTAAATGACGAGAGATAATTCAAAGATAAAACACGCTCCCCCTAAATGTATGCATCTTGCTGAAGATATTGATACTTGAAGTTATGCAAGGATGTTGGAAATATGCCCTAGAGGCAATACTATTTGTATTATTATGTTTCCATATTCATAATTATAGAGTTTATATTTCATGCTATAACTATTATGATCCTGGAATATGTGATTAGGTGGAAAACTCATATGCACGTGTGGATTGATAAACGGTAAAATTAAAGGTTCCTAGTCTCGCCTCCAATACTAGCTCAAGTGTTTTTCGTGATCATGCTTTCCGGATCTTAGGATATCGTTAAGTGTAACGATGATCCTAAAACAACATTGATATTATGACGTTAGAAGAACGATCATATTGAATCGACCCAACCTTGTTTGTTATGAATTGAGTTTATATCGTCTGCATTCAATTGTAATAACACAGAGTGTTAACATGTGAATTGCTCCTTTGACCATGAGATTATCATGGTCACTTCTTACTGTACGGTGAGCTTTGGGGTTGCTCAAACGTCACCTGTAACACGGTGGTCATAACGATGACTTACGGGTTCATCAGAAAGTTTGACAAGTAGCCGGATAGCTCAAGAGTGGGATTTTCTCCTCCGAGGATGGATGAGATATTCTTAGGGCCCCCTTGGTGTGACGACATCGATCATCGTTTGGCCAGACACATGTGACTTCATCACGGGGATGCTGGAACACAATAACGAGAAAGAAGAACAAAACGGGTAACTAGGATTTCGGTATAGTGAGCATGGTCATGATTCAGGAAGATACCTATGCATCCCGGGTTTTGTGAAATATCGAGCAAAGCGAACATCACATGATAACCAAAGGTTCACTCGAATATCATTCGTGTACTCATAGGGACGAATACGGACGTCAAGATCCCGCTGTCGGTCATTGAATGAACGATTTTGTTGATGTCTATGAGTTACCGAACCTACGGGGTCACAAGATTAAGGAAATCATGATCTAATGAGTGTTAGTAGTGTGGGAGTCATGAGAATATATTTGTGGAATTATTTCATGAATATTTGGAATAGTTCCGAGAGGATCCAGAAGCGTTTCGGGGTCACCAGAAGGGTTTCAGAGAGTATCGGGTAATACCGGGTATTACCTATAAATTATATATATGTGGAAAATGTTTTCGGAGATGTTAAAAATATATATAATGGTCTAGATGTATTTAGAACATTTTATATTTAATTTAAATATCAACGGGCCTAAAAAGGCCAAGAGGTGGAAGGCAACTTAGGCCACAAAGGCCCAAGTAGCTAGGAAGGCGCCCCCTTTCCTTGTGTGTGTGGGGGGGGGGGGTGGGGGCGAATTGGACAAGGGGGGATTTCCCCCTTGGTGTCTGCCCATCCTCCTCCAACCTATATATACTAGGGTTTTTTGCTCTATTGAATACACAATTTTGGAGCCTCCCCTAGTTCTTCTAGTTCATGTTCTAGTTGGTAATAGTTGACTAAATAGAGCTTGGCTAATCCTCTTATCCTCATAAGTAGAAGCCCAGTGTGATTCTAATCTCCTCCCTCTAATTCTCCGGTGATGATTAGCTCTAGACGGCGAAGCGCTGCCGGATCGTGAAGGTTGCACGCTTGCAACCAAGTAGAGAGGTTGTACTTTCGGTCTTTCGTTCAAGGGACCGTTTGTGGGCGGTACAATGGATCGATCATCGACGGTTGGAGGGACTCCAAGTATGATCTACACCGACACATTCTTCTTCTGCTGCAACTCGGTGATGGTAACGATCGTGATCTCAACCCGTAATGCATCTTCATATTGATCTTGGGTGATTGTAGGTGCAATTTTTTTGGTTTTCTACTATGTTTCCCAATAGTGGCATCATGAGCGGTTTTATGAGTAGATGCAGGTTGCAATCTAGATCACATGTGATTGTGAGGGTTGATGTTCTTGCTATGCTTCCCTCAAGTGTTGCTTTGGTTCAATTCATCGTCTACATGGTGTCGCTTCCTACAAGGTTCTGACAATCGATCGGCTCTGGCTGTCGATGATCTGCTAACAGTTCCTTGGGGTTCACCATAGTTGAGAATAGTGAACCGCCACGTACACAAAAGGGTGCCGAAGATGGATGATCTTCTAGGGGGCACGTGTATTGACGAAGTTTAGTGTGGGGCTAGAGATTTTTAATTAAGTCCCTTGTTTCACACACCCCTAAACTTGATCTAGCATCAAGAATCATCGCCTAAATTGTGGACGTAGGTAGCTAGGTTACTTGTTAAAACTGGTCAACCACGTAACCACAATTTTGCTAAAACCGATTAGAGGACTTCTAACTTGGTTTTGCAGAGTAAACATATGATGTGGTATAGCCTTCGCCATGATAATGAGTCTATGTATGAGATGGTTATATGTTCTAATGTTAAGTTGCCTACGCGTCACGACATGATGGTTGGAGCCATGAGATTGCCTCATTAATGTAAAATTCGTAGAGATGCCTTACAGGTTACAGGTGACGATGGCAACTGTACACGGAGGACCCCCGGCGAGGAGAAGGTGTACTTGGCGCAGGACGAGGAGCTATAACTTGGTGCCACGGCGGAATTCTGAATTTGGTGCCACGACGGCGTTTTTTGAAATGGTTGCCACAGCAACATTTTCTGAAATTTCTGACACGACAACATTTTTGAAACGGTTGCGACGGCAATGAAATATTGTCCGTCATGACGCTTCAACAGAAGATTGAAGATGATCACGGAGATTCCCGGCGCCGAGGGCTATACCATATCATGCTTTTATGAACTGCCTGAGATGTTTATCCCTTTGTTGTTTTCACCCTTTGATTGCACAGTAGTCAATTATTAGGGTGATCTCTCACAGTAAATATCAAGTTAAAAGGTGCTCTTCCCAGTGTTGCAACCGTCTACGACATTCTAACATCTCGGAGTTCGTCATGTCCACATGAGTTCAAACGAGATGAGAGGTGTAAGATGGAGATGGTCAGACCGTATGTGCGGAAAACACTCGGTTATCTTGAAGTTCTAGCAGCATCGTTAAGAGCTCGGAGCACAAAACATCCAAAGATGAATAAGAGTCATATGGTGATATGATCGGCAATGGATTGCCCACCGGTCAAAAATCTCGTCATCATTGATGTCCACATCAATGGCTGGGAACTAGATTTGGGTCTTGAATCACTCACTATTAATTATGAGAGATATTAATTTGAGTGGGAGTGCACATCATATTGTTAAATTAAAGACAACTTAGTGCAAGTTTTAATTTGATAATGTCTAAATGTTTTTGTGTCTATTGTTGTAGATCAATGGCTCGCAGTAAGTTCAACTTAGCCCCTATGTTAGAACAAGAAAAGTTGGTTGCTAATTGTAGAAACTATGCGGATTGGATCCGGAATCTGAGATTTGTTCTTAGGAGTTCCAAGAAAGGAGTATGTGCTGGATCAACCCCTAGGTGATGCTCCCGGAAAGGATGCACCACCAGAAGAAGTTGCTACTTACGCTGCTCGTAGTGATGACTATGATTCAGTCCAGTGCCTCATGTTAACTTGCATGATCCTAAACTACAGAAGCGTTTTTAATGATCCACTACTCAATTCATAATTGGGTCACCGGAAGTTCTATACAAGAAGCAGGTAATGACCGAACGTTTTTAATTAACCAAGGCCTTGATTGAATGTAGGGATGGCAATGGGTACCCATTACCCACGTACCTGCGGGTAAAACCCCTATTAGGGTAAGGGTATGGGACAAAATGTTACCCATGGGTATATAAATAGGAAAATCTCAAACCCATCAGGTAGAGTGGGTACGGGTATGGGATCACATAACCCATACCCGCGTACCCATGTACCCTTATAAAATCTAACAAATATGGACAAGTTACCTCTACATTTTGTCGTGAGTTTGCCAGCTTAAAATTTATGACTATGTGTTGATGTTTTGATGTGTGCTTGTTCACAAGAAAGTGTATTTTATAGAATTTGTTGTTGTTTATAAGTATGTATTGATGTCATTATGTGTTGTTGTTTATAAAACATGATTGTATGTTGATGTGATGATCAAATTAATGTTATTAAAACATGGGTATTATTACCCGCGGGTACCCATTTACCCTGTCGGGTGACGGGTATAAGAAAAAATTGTACCTACTAGCGAGTATGGGTACGGGTGATGGGTAAGCTCAAATAGGACGGGTAAGGCTATGGGAAGGGCCCCACCTATACCCAAACCCTGCGGGTGCCATCCTTAACTGAATGCAAGATGAAAGAGGGTTCCTTAATGAGTGAGCATATAGTGAAGCTTGGTGGCTATGCTGATAGGCTGACTTCTCTGGAATTTGAAATTTCATCGACACTCAGTACAGATATTGTGCTTGCTTTACTCCCACCATCTTACGATGGCTTTATCATGAATTACAACATGAATGGGATGGAAAAAAGTGCAAACGAGTTGTTTGCTATGCTCAAAACTACGAAACTTGGAATGCAGAAGAATAAAATAGTGTTGATGGTCAACAAGACCACTAGTTTTAAGAAGAAGGGAAAGTCCAGGAAGAAGAAATCTACTAACACTACAAAAAACACATCCGTGACATTTTGGGCCGAACGAAAAAAAATTGTCATGCTTATGACACTTCTATGATGATAATTGTGACAAAACCCGGTATCATGATAGATGTGGTGGGCTCCTACTTCTATGACAAAAAATCATGACAGAAAATGGGCTTTTCGTCCTGCGCGGGCCGGAGACGCAGCTGCATGACATTCTTTGGGCCGTCCATGACGGAAAAAACTGTGGTAGAAGCGAGGGCGAGGAAAATATCGGGGAGTTCTCGGTTACGATGGGTGGTCGGGTGCCGAGCGATGTGCGTTTCTCTTGTACACGTACGCGCGTGGGTGCGAGGCGTTGGGCTCTAATTGAACCCGAGCGAGGCGTTTGCACTACAGGCTACGCGTTACTGAACCCAAGTGATCGATCGATCTGGCTGTTAATTGAACCCGATCGAGCGATTCCTTCGCTACTGGTGCTAACTGAAGCCGATCGAACCCTGCTGCCTCCTTCCCTTGATGAACAGTGAGCGTTGTGGGGGGTTTGGATGAACAGTTCCTGGTGGGGGGTTGGATGAACAGGACCCCGTGGTAGTAGAGGTCATTGCCGCTGGATGAACAGGACCCCGATCAAGCCGGTTGGGGGTTGATGAATAGGACACCATGGAGGGCTGGATGAACAGGACCCCGTGGAGGGCTGGTTGAACAGTAGCCGGTGGAGGGCTGGATGAACATTAGCCCATGGAGGGGTGGTTGAACAGGACCTCGTGGAGAGGGCAGGTTGAACAGTAGCCAGTGGAGGCTGGATGAACAGGAGCCCGTGGATGAACAGTGGATGGTGGAGGCAGGAGGGGATACGCCGTCGATGAACAGTCGCAGGTGGAGGCTGGAGGAGGTCGACGGTGGATGAACAGTAGCCCGTGGAGGCTGGAGGAGGTCGACGGTGGAGATGAATGGTGTCCCGTGGAGTCCCGTTTTGCGGTACGCCACACCCCTCCCGATGAATAGGACCCCCCCGTTTCGACCGTAGCGCTCCAACACAAGTCCGTTTCCTCCGTTTTGCGGTACGCCACACCCCTCCCCATCAACAGGACCCCGTTTCGACCATAGGAGGTCCAAGAGAAGTCCGTTTCCTCCGTTTTGCGGTACGCCAGACCCCTCCCGATGAACAGGCTCCCGTTTCGACCGTGGCCGGTCGAACACAAGGCCGTTTCCTCCGTTCTGCGGTACGCCAGGCCTCGTTTTGATCGGCTATTCCGTCCAAGCCGGTTGGCTCCCGATGAACACGACGACGACGCAGTTTCTCCGTTCTGACCTAGCCATGTACACGAGCCATGGCCGTACGTATGCGCGAGTAGGCGTTCGAGACCCCACCCGTATATACGTACGTGGCCGTATTTACTTTCTTGCACCCTGACTATACGTACGTGTACATGCTACGTGCGCGCCACTACTACGACAGGTGCCCTTCCTTACTCGGCCACGGTTCATCATTATAGCCTGTAGACAGACCGATCGACCAGTATGTACGTACACGTTCGCGACCAGAATGACAACGCTACGTACGCTTCAACCAGGTGGGTCCCGACTGTCAGGAACTTCCTTGCGTGCGAAGATGTAGCTGGTCGGTCCCAACAGTCAGGGGGGAAACGTTTTTTTCATGAAATACGGTGGCCCGTCCGTGGGTCCCTGCTGTCAGGTGGAGGAATCATTATTTTGCGAGTAATAAGGTTACACTTCCTTGCTGTGGCTGTGGACCCAGCTGTCAGCCTCTCCACGTACAATACTTTTCTGATGGAAGTCGTTCATTGACCACGTCGACCACGCTGCGCCGAGAGCACCAGGGCGGTGGACGACAGCGAGGCCTAGGAAGGGACGACGCGGAGCCGGGGAAGATGCGGCAGTGGATGCCCACGCGAGAGGAGTACGAGGGTTCACTGGTTCGGCTGCGGTGTGAGGCTGTCGTCACCGCAGAATAACATGGGGTGTGGGTGAGTAGAGGGATGGCCTGGCCAGCAGTGGGAGTAGTTGGGGGCGGTGAGGCCTCCGCGGTAGCACAGCCGGCCACGGGAGGCGGGAGCAGGCAGTCCAACCTCCAGAGATTGAAGAAACACGACGGTCGTTGGATTGACATCCAACGGTTACGTCTGCTAGAATCGTTTGTTGACGTATATAATAAGTAAAAAAATCTTGCATACGCGTCAACTTAATAGTCCCACAAGTCAGACCATTCCCTATTTTTTTAATAATTTATATATAGCTCATTGCAACTTCTTATGCAATTTATTGCAGTCCGGTTTTTTTGTTGGCCAGGGCCAGGGTTAAAAATTTAAATGAAATTTCGCATATTTCTGTGGGTTCCAAACTATTTTTAATACCGAAATGTCGAGCCAGATTTAAAGTACTTTGAAGATATATTAAATTAGGTTAAAGCCCAGTGAAATTGGAATCTGAAATGTGAAAAAAATCAGAAATTATAAAGTAATTGCCAATTTGTCATCTATTTTTATATTTACAGCTCATTTCATATTACTTTCAAGATTTGCAGGCGCCTTGAAAGAGTTGTAGCCCATCAGGGCGTAGAAAAATAAGTAAGCTTGGATTGGGTATTCTTCAGAAAAAATAAACTAGGCTCTTTTTCAGAAAGAAAAAATAGTTGGGCTGGTCATGAGGTGAACATAAAATATAAACCTGGGCTAGACGGGCCACAGCCCAGTTGAAACCCTGCTCCGTCTCAACAATAACAAAAAAAACTGCTCGAGCAGCTACGTCCCAGGTGTCAGCCGATCTTGTGTTGTTCTCTTGTCTATTGACTATATACGCTGACAATGTCGTGGGTCCCAGATGTCAGGAAACCACTAGGGGGAAGCATTTTATTTTTCCATACGCTCACAATGGAGTAGATAAAACAAAAAATGTGGAACTTCCTTGTGTCCGGCCATGGACATGGTGGACCCCTACTATCATCCTCTGCACGTACAGTCCTCTGTCGATTCCTCTTGTTTGTTGACCATGTTGACAACACGAGAGGGCGGCGCCGCGGCGAGCGCACCAAAACGCATGAAGGACGACAGCAAGGCCTCGGGCGTCGGCGTTAATGATTTAGGAGATGGTGGGGCGGCAATGCGTGCGCTGAGGCGCAGCCAGACGTGGGAGGCGGAAACAGGCGGCCCCGCCGGCGCTGGTTTGGTTTTGGCGGCTGGAGGAAGACAAGACTGAAGAAACACGACAGACTGTGAAAGCAGAAGGAGTACTTAACAACCTTAACTGAAACTAGCAGGGGCACTTAACAACCATAGCTGAAAGCAGTATGAGTACTTATACAGGTTCAACCGTACAAAGCACGCCTCGAACAGTGCTACTTTGCCTACAGTTAACCAAGGGTGAGGCTACCAAGCCCCAGGCGCCACCCCGCGCATTCACAACCTTCTAAAA
The DNA here is from genome assembly GCF_018294505.1 of Triticum aestivum. Taxonomy (NCBI): domain Eukaryota; kingdom Viridiplantae; phylum Streptophyta; class Magnoliopsida; order Poales; family Poaceae; genus Triticum; species Triticum aestivum. Next base: position 161,471,472 of record NC_057814.1, on the reverse strand, counting down.
GCAGCTTCATCTCACAATGTGGTCAATAAACAGGATATTCGCTTTAGAGCCATGGAAAAGCAGGAACATAACCTTTTGCCCTATTCTCCAAGATGGACGGGCCTTCATTATTTGAGACCACCCATGAATAAGTATCTTTTCACCTTTAAGGGGAATGGATTAGGTCGACATAAACATCATGTTGTGACCAAGCGCAAGTCTAACCCGACCATGGTCACACATCTGTATGGGAACAATAGAACTAGGCAGTTTCTGTTTCAAGAAGATCACAGCTGTAAAACTGTGCATAAGCAAGAGTTTATGGAGAACATATATAACAAAAAACAGCTCGTACCATAAGTTTCTCGACATAGTTGGACCTGTTCAACAAGTGCAGCAGTGACACACTGCTACCTCTTGAGCACTGCGTTGGTTTTCCCTTGAAGAGGAAAGGGTGATGCAGCAAAGTAGCGTAAGTATTTCCCTCAGTTTTTGAGAACCAAGGTATCAATCCAGTAGGAGGCCAGGCACAAGTCCCTCGTACCTACACAAACAAATAAATCCTCACAACCAACGCAATAAAGGGGTTGTCAATCCCTTCACGGTCACTTACGAGAGTGAGATCTGATAGATATGATAAGATAATATTTTTGGTATTTTTATGATAAAGATGCAAAGTAAAATAAAAGGCAATGGAAATAGCTTGTTGTTGGAAGATTAATATGATGGAAAATAGACCCGGGGGCCATAGGTTTCACTAGTGGCTTCTCTCATGAGCATAAGTATTATGGTGGGTGAACAAATTACTGTTGAGCAATTGATAGAATTGAGCATAGTTATGAGAATATCTAGGTATGATCATGTATATAGGCATCACGTCCGAGACAAGTAGGCCGACTCCTGCCTGCATCTACTACTATTACTCCACACATCGACCGCTATCCAGCATGCATCTAGAGTATTAAGTTCATAAGAACAGAGTAACGCTTTAAGTAAGAGGACATGATGTAGAGGGATAAACTCATGCAATATGATATAAACCCCATCTTGTTATCCTCGATGGCAACAATACAATATGTGCCTTGCTGCCCCTACTGTCACTGCGAAATGACACCGCAAGATTGAACCCAAAGCTAAGCACTTCTCCCATTGCAAGAAAGATCAATCTAGTAGGCCAAACCAAACTGATAATTCGAAGAGACTTGCAAAGATAACCAATCATACATAAAAGAATTCAGAGAAGATTCAAATATTGTTCATAGATAAACTTGATCATAAACCCACAATTCATCGGTCTCAACAAACACACCGCAAAAGAAGATTACATCGAATAGATCTCCACGAGAGAGGGGGAGAACATTGTATTGAGATCCAAAAAGAGAGAAGAAGCCATCTAGCTAATAACTATGGACCCGAAGGTCTGAGGTAAACTACTGACACGTCATCGGAGAGGCTATGATGTTGGTGTAGAAGCCCTCCGTGATCGATGCCCTCTCTGGCGGAGCTCCAGAAAAGGCCCCAAGATGGGATCTCACGGGTACAGAAGGTTGCGGCGGTGGAATTAGGTTTTTGGCTCCATATCTGGTAGTTTGGGGGTACGTAGGTATATATAGGAGGAAGAAGTATGTCGGTGGAGCAACGTGGGGCCCATGGGGGTGGAGGGCGCGCCCCCTACCTCGTGCCTTCCTGGTTGATGTCTTGACGTAGGGTCCAAGTCCTCTGGATCACGTTCATTCCGAAAATCACGTTCCTCAAGGTTTCATTCTGTTTGGACTCCGTTTGATATTCTTTTTCTGCGAAACTCTGAAACAGGCAAAAAACAGCAATTCTGGGCTGGGCCTCCGGTTAATAGGTTAGTCCCAAAAATAATATAAAAGTGTATAATAAAGCCCATTAATGTCCAAAACAGAATATAATATAGCATGGAACAATCAAAAATTATAGATACGTTGGAGACGTATCACACACATATCCCATGTGGCCTTCCACCATTGAAACGACCCACAAGGACCTCAAGATGATCAATAAAGTGTAGGAACTTGTGGATGTCGTCCCATTTAACTTCAGTGCCATTAGTAATAGCCGAGTTCTTATAGAATAACAAACAAGTAGCCTGCTTAACTCTGAAAAAACCTACACGTGCCACCAATTATAAGAAAATATTAGTTAGAAGTAGCATCTTCGTGAGAGATTCGTTGCTACTTCTAAAGTTAAATTGTGATTACTTAGACAAAATAGGTGGATTAAGAAGTAATCGAGGCAACAAGCAAGAACCAGATACAAAACTAACATGGATGAACAATTGGAACAACATCGGGGTGGAAGATCGTAGTGAAGATGAGATTAGGTTCTGCTATTTCCATCAACATTCGTGCGCCAAATTTCAGTCCGTAACACTTGAGAAAGTTTATCCAAGTTCGGCCATAAAAAACAACGATCTTCTTGGTTCATGAACCCAACTCGGAACTTATATCCATGGCTTTTCTTCACTATGACCATTAAACTGGTGTATTCAGTTATGGCAAGGCCGAGCATCTTGAGTACTAGTGTTCTGGCAGAGCAAGGAATGCACTGCACGAAAAATAATATGAGAACACAATGTATTCCCTATCCAAATCTAGAAATAATTTCCTCCTTCACGTCAGTGTTGACCATGGTACTAGTACCTTTTATCCAAATATAGCAATCCAAATTTCCAAATTAGTCGATAGCATGTTCAAAAAACCCCACCCTCCCAGATAGAAAAGAGGATTCTAGGAACATACTGTGCGCGTTTTAAAATCCTGTGTTAGGAGGAACAAGTGTGGCGTCTCGCCGAGGGCATAGAAACCTATAGGCTCCTCGTACTTTGGGCACTGCAAATGAAACACACTAGATTCAGTAGGAAGAAAAATGCATCAACGGCGGCGGTTGCCATCCTAGGATTACCCGCGACCAAGGGACTTGGATTTATCGGGGATGGATGAAGAATTCGTACCTGGTTCTCCATGAGAAAACCCTATGCAATCGCCGAGAGGGGGTTTTCTCTGAACAAGCAGACGAGGGAGAAGAGGATTCAGGCCCAGTGAAATATTGTCGCTTCGTCCGTCCAGCTTACTGCTAAAGCTGGAAAGGTGGAGTTTTTTGTGATTTGATGGCTCATTGGGCATTATTGCGGCGCTACGACCGGGGTGTGTCTACCGTGCAGTTGTGTGCATACGGCACGTGGACCCTGTTGCCGGATGCCCCACATATCAGCGAAAGGAAGTAGAAAGACAGGAGTAGCTAGTTACACATAAATATATTTTTGACAGAGAGATACTCCCTCTGTAAAGAAATATAAAAATCTTTTATATCATAACTTTATACATAATAAAAATCAAGGGGAATATATATAACATATATAATTATAAAAAAATAGAGTTTTTTAACACAGTATAGATGAGTTGGTGATGATGGTGTGCCTGCCATCCTGCAATATAGGCCGTCCGATTTATATCTGACGAATAGGAAGGAAACTATGGCAATTTTGCAGAAAGGTACCCACACACCTTGATACGTCTCCGTCATATCTACTTTTCCAAACACTTTTGCCCTTGTTTTGGACTCTAACTTGCATGATTTGAATGGAACTAACCCGGACTGACACTGTTTTCAGCACACTTTCCATGGTGTTATTTATGTGCAGAAACAAAAGTTCTCGGAATGACCTGAAACTCCATGGAACATCTATTTGGAAAATAAGAAAAATACTGGCAGAAAAATCCACGTCAGGGGGCCCACACCCTGTCCACGAGGGTGGAGGGCGCGCCTGCCCCCCTAGGGCGCGCCCCCTACCTCGTGGGCCCCCTGACGCTCCACCGACCTCAACTCCAACTCCATATATCCACTTTCGGGGAGAAAAAAATCAAGGAGAAGGATTCATCGCGTTTTACGATACGGAGCCACCGCCAAGCCCTAAAACCACTCGGGAGGGCTGATCTGGAGTCCGTTCGGGGCTCCGGAGAGGGGAATCCGTCGCCGTCGTCATCATCAACCATCCTCCATCACCAATTTCATGATGCTCACCGTCGTGCGTGAGTAATTCCATCGTAGGCTTGCTGGACGGTGATGGGTTGGATGAGATCTATCATGTAATCGAGTTAGTTTTGTTAGGGTTTGATCCCTAGTATCCACTATGTTCTGAGATTGATGTTGCTATGACTTTGCTATGCTTAATGCTTGTCACTAGGGCCCGAGTGCCATGATTTCAGATCTGAACCTATTATGTTTTCATGAATATATGTGAGTTCTTGATCCTATCTTGCAAGTCTATAGTCACCTACTATGTGTTATGATCCGGCAACCCCGAAGTGACAATAATCGGGACCACTCCCGGTGATGACCGTAGTTTGAGGAGTTCATGTATTCACTATGTGTTAATGCTTTGTTCCGGTACTCTATTAAAAGGAGGCCTTAATATCCTTAGTTTCCGTTAGGACCCCGCTGCCACGGGAGGGTAGGACAAAACATGTCATGCAAGTTCTTTTCCATAAGCACGTATGACTATATTCGGAATACATGCCTACATTACATTGATGAATTGGAGCTAGTTCTGTATCACCCTATGTTATGACTGTTACATGATGAACCACATCCGGCATAATTCTCCATCACCGATCCAATGCCTACGAGCTTTTCACATATTGTTCTTCGCTTATTTACTTTTCCGTTGCTACTGCTACAATCACTACAAAACCCAAAAATATTACTTTTGCTACCGTTACTGTTACTATCATAGTACTTTGCTACTAAATACTTCGCTGCAGATATTAAGTTTCCAGGTGTGGTTGAATTGACAACTCAGCTGCTAATACTTGAGAATATTCTTTGTCTCCCCTTGTGTCGAATCAATAAATTTGGGTTGAATACTCTACCCTCGAAAGCTGTTGCGATACCCTATACTTGTGGGTTATCAAGACTATTTTCTGGCGCCGTTGTCGGGAAGCATAGCTCTATTCTTTGAGTCACTTGGGATTTATATCTGCTGGTCACTATGAAGAACTTGAAAGACGCTAAGACAACAATTTATACCTCAACTACGAGGGGAGGTAAGGAACTGCCATCTAGCTCTGCACTTGATTCACCTTCTGTTTTGAGTAAGCTTGCGACACCTAAACCTGCTTCTGCTATTCATTCTGATATGTCGCATGTTATTGATGATGCCACTTCTGCTATGCATGATACTTATGATGAAACTACTACTATGCTTGATACTACTGTGCCACTTGGTGAATTTCTTGAAGAACAACTTGCTAGGGTTAGAGAGAAAGAAATTATTGAAACTAATAATATTGATGAAAGTGATGATGAGGACTCTCCCCCTAATAAATATGAATCGCCTGTTATTCCTGAGGGTTATGTTTTTGAAAAAGAAGATGCTTTAGCTATTTTAGCTTGCAAAGATAGATACGAGCTCAAGAGGTTATTAGCTAAATGGAAGCAGCAATCTATTAATGCTAGAATGAAACCTGACTCAGCTTTTTCTACTTCACCTATATGTGTTACTGATAAGGATTATGAATTCTTTGTTGATCCTGATATAATTACTTTGGTTGAATCTGATCCTTTTCATGGCTATGAATCTGAAACTGTTGTGGCACATCTTACTAAGTTAAATGATATAGCCACCCTGTTCACTAATGATGAGAAATCTCGCTACCTTTATATCCTTAAAATATTTCCGTTCTCATTAAAGGGTGATGCTAAGATATGGTTTAATTCTCTTGATCCTGGTTGTGTGCGTAGTCCCCAGGATATGATTTATTACTTCTCTGCTAAATATTTCCCTGCTCATAAGAAACAAGCTGCTTTAAGGGATATATATAATTTTGTGCAAATTGAAGAAGAGAGTCTCCCACAAGCTTGGGGGAGGCTTCTCCGATTACTTAATGCTTTGCCTGATCATCCTCTTAATAAAAATGAAATACTTGATATCTTTTATAATGGACTAACCGATGCTTCCAGAGATTACCTGGATAATTGGCCTGGTTCTGTTTTCAGGGAAAGAACACCGGATGAAGCTGAAATTTTATTGAATATGTTGACAAATGAAAATAACTGGACACTTCCTGAGCCAGCTCCTGAGCCTATTCCTAAACCAACTCCAAAGAAGAGAGGTGTTCTATTTCTCAGTCCTGAAGATATGCAAGAGGCAAAGAAATCTATGAAAGAAAAGGGTATTAAAGCTGAAGATGTTAAGAATCTACCTCCTATTGAAGAAATACATGGTCTAAATGTACCGCCTGTTGAAGAAACATATGATCTTAATTCATCACCTATTGAAGAAACTCATGGTCTTGATAACCCGACACAGGTAGTAAAGGTAAATTCTCTCTATAGATTTGATGAAGGTGATATTCCTCACTATAAGTCTGCTAGACAATGCTTAGAAGAGTTTGATAATTTTATTATCAAACAAGAAAACTTTAATGCTTATTTTGGTAGACAATTAAAACAAAATGCTTATATGATTGAACACTTGGGTGATTATATGGCTAATGTTAAAGGTGAACTTAAACTCATTAGCAAACATGCTTCTATGGTTACCACTCAAGTAGACCAAGTACTTAAAGCTCAAAATGATTTGCTCAATGAATTGAATAGTAAGAAAAATGACTATGCCGTTAGAGTGGCTACTAGAACTGGAAAAATGACTCAGGAACCTTTGTATCCTGAAGGCCACCCTAAGAGAATTCAGCAAGATTCTCAGAGAAATAATATAGATGCACCTAGTTCTTCTAAAAAGAAGAAAAAGAAAAATGATAGGACTTTGCATGCTTCTAGTGAACCTATTGCTGAACCACCTGAGAATCCAAATGATATTTCTATTTCTGATGCTGAAACACAATCTGGTAATGAACATGAACCTAGTGAAAATATTAATGATGATGTTCATGATGATGCTCAACCTAGTAATGATAATGATGTAGAAATTGAACCTGCTGTTGATCTTGATAACCCACAATCAAAGAATCAACGTTATGATAAGAGAGACTTTGTTGCTAGGAAACATGGTAAAGAAAGAGAACCATGGGTTCAGAAACCCATGCCTTTTCCTCCCAAACCATCCAAGAAAAAGGATGATGAGGATTTTGAGCGCTTTGCTGAAATGATTAGACCTATCTTTTTGCGTATGCGTTTGACTGATATGCTCAAAATGAATCCTTATGCTAAGTACATGAAAGATATTGTTACTAATAAAAGAAAGATACCGGAAGCTGAAATTTCCACCATGCTTGCTAATTATACTTTTAAGGGTGGAATACCTAAGAAACTAGGAGATCCAGGAGTACCAACTATACCATGCTCCATTAAAAGAAACTATGTTAAAACTGCTTTATGTGATCTTGGAGCTAGTGTTAGTGTTATGCCTCTCTCTTTATATCGTAGACTTGATTTGAATAAGTTGACACCTACTGAAATATCTTTGCAAATGGCTGATAAATCAACTGCTATACATGTCGGTATTTGTGAGGATGTGCCTGTTGTGGTTGCAAATGTTACTATTTTAACGGACTTTGATATTCCCGAGGACAATAGTATGTCTATTATTCTTGGAAGACCTTTTTTGAATACTGCAGGGGCTGTTATTGATTGCAACAAAGGCAATGTCACTTTTCATGTTAATGGTAATGAGCATACGGTACACTTTCCGAGGAAACAACCTCAAGTCCACAGTATCAATTCTATTGGAAAATTCCATCGATTATTTTTGGAGGTTTTGAATTTCCTCTTCCTACTGTCAAGAAGAAATATGATATTCTTATTATTGGGGATGTGCATATCCCCGTTGAGGTAACATAGTGTTATTCGAAATTTCTCCGGTTCCATGTTATTCGGAATGAGTTTGTTAACAAGACTTGATCAACCTTGTTAGTGGATTCCTTTTGATGAGCATGAGATGGATGAAACTAGAAGGCACAACCTTCTGTACCCTCTTTCTACTTTCTGTTATTTAGTTGAAATAAAGTAAAAATAGTATTTTCTGTCTGTTTTCTGATTTATCCGTGCAATATAAAAATACCCCGAAAATAAAAGTTCTCCAAATGCCCTGAAAATGGAATATGATTTTTTCTAGAATATTTGAGAATATCTGGCACTGAGAACACAGCAGGAGGGGCAAGCACCTGGCCACGAGGGTGGAGGGCGCGCCCACCCCTAGGGCGCGCCCCCTGCCTCGTGGGCCCATGGTGGCTCCCCTCCACTTATTCCTGCACCCACACACTTCTTCTTCCTCCCAAAAAATCACCATCCAGCTCAAGCACGAGTTCTAGCTCATTTGCTGCGATTTTCGATCTCCTTGCTCAAAGCACCTCTCACAAAACTGCTTGGGGAGATTGTTCCTTGGTATGTGACTCCTCCATTGGTCCAATTAGTTTTTGTTCTAGTGCTTTATTCATTGCAAATTTGTGCTGCCTAGGTGACCATGTTCTTGAGCTTGCATGTCAAATTTATATGGTTCCAAGTAGTTCTAATGCTTGATAAAGGCTCTAGGCACTTGTAGGAGTAGTTGCTATCAATTTTGTTGAGCTTGGTTCACTTTTATTTGAAGTTACTAAAAATTTCAGAAATTTTTCAGAGGAAGAAATATGCTTAGGAAAATGTACCAAGGTGGTTCTTCAAGGAAGCAAGGACCCAGGCTTGCAATGCGTGATGCTGACGATGAGCCACCAAGGGACGCTCCAGTGCGGCCTTGTGAATGGCCTTCAGAAAACTTTTTGGATCGAGCGGGAATCAAGGAAGAATTTAACGCATATTTGCGTAACGCTGATCTTGTGAGCTTCGAGGCAGAGAAGTGCCGCCAATACCACTATCTCACTAGTTCCTTTGTGAGGAGGTTCGAATTTTCATCTTCACGTAATTCTCCAACTGTCCTATTTGATCTTTATGAAAAATCTTATACGATGGACTTAGAGGATTTTACCACTGCTTGCAAACTTCCACAATGGGGTAGTGCTAGTGAACCTCGCAAATCTGAATTTAGAAATTTTCTTGCTAGTATAACTGTGGGGGAATCTAGAGACATAGCACAAGCTACCATACGGAGCATTCATTTTCCTGCTATACATTATTTTGCTCTCTTCATAGGTAGGTACATAAATGGTAAAGATGAAGCATGTCACATGTGTGTCCCTGATCTCAGTATTCTTAGGAGTGCTGTGTTAGGAGACAAATCTTATAATTTGGGAGCCACTGTTGCACGTAGGTTGCATCATAATAGATTTAATGGAGATTTCTTTGGAGGAATTTATGCAACCCGCTTAGCTGATTTTCTTGGTGTGGACATACGTGAGGATGATATTGAGTTGCCTCCTACTTATTTAGACTATAATGCTATGGTCCACCACCAGTTTGTCGAGAGGAATGAATCACCTCTCCGGTATCGCTTAATCTTTGACAGACGTCGTGTTGTCCGTATTCCTCTCCCTGCTTCTGCCTTCTTTGATTATCAGGCAAAAGGAAGATATGTTATTACCAGAGAGGAGGCAGATGAGTACGAGAGGAGTGCGGAGGCAGCTCGCCACCACGCTGCAGCTCAGGAGGCGATTGCTGCTGCATCTCAGTACAACCCCGGCTACAACTATGGATATCCGCCAGGCCATCCGTGGCAATAAACCAACTTAGGCTAAAAGCCTAAGCTTGGGGGAGTACATATCTCTCATCGACATTACATTTATGTTCACACACTCATTGCTAGATATCGGTGCTCATACTTTTTCATTGTAATATCCATGCTAGTTTATTTTATCTTCTTGCTTTCTTCTTGTGTGTTTGTTAAACCTTAAGAAAAACAAAAAAAATAGTGTAGCTTTAAGCTAGTTAACTTTTCTTGCTGTAGTAGTAATAATTAAAAAGAAAACCCAAAAATATTTCTTGTTCTTCTTTTGCTTGTTGGGAGCTTTCCCGTGTAAATAGTTTTATTTCTTTTGTTTTCTTTGGGGGTCGATAGGAGAAGACCATGATTAAATTGTTGAAGTGGCTCTTATATGCATTATTGTTGATTTAACCAAGAGCCCATATTGCCTTGTCTTCTCCTATTTATTGAATGCTCGCAGATTCCAGCTTAGTCCAATGCACATGCACTCCTATTATTTTCACATTGTTCGGTCGTGCAAGTGAAAGGAAATTATGACGATATATGATGGACTGACTGAGATGAGAAAAGCTGGTATGAACTCGACCTCTCTTGTTTTTGTAAATATGATTAGTTCATCGTTCCTGATTCAGCCTATTATGAATAAACATGTTTGCAATGACAATTAGAGATCATAGTTGCTTGTGCCATGCTTGATTAGCTATGAGTTATAATGGTTTACCTTGCGTGCCAACATGCTATTAAAATGGTTTTGATGTGGTATAGTGGGGTGGTATCCTCCTTTGAATGATTTAAGTGACTCGACTTGGCACATGTTCACACATGTAGTTGAAACAAATCCACATAGCCTTCACGATTTTATGTTCATGGTGGATTATATCCTACTCATGCTCGTACTCAATGTCTCTTAATTTTAATGCATGTTCATGACTGTTGTCGCTCTCTAGTTGGTCGCTTCCCAGTCTTTTGCTAGCCTTCACTTGTACTAAGCGGGAATACTGCTTGTGCATCTAATCCCTTAAACCCCAAAGTTATTCCATATGAGTCCACTATACCTTCCTATATGCGGTATCTACCTGCCGTTCCAAGTAAATTTGTATGTGCCAAACTCTAAACCTTCAAATGAAATTCTGTTTTGTATGCTCGAATAGCTCATGTATCAACTAGGGCTGTCCGTATCTTCCATGCTAGGCGGGTTATTCTCAAGAGGAGTGGACTCCGCTCCTCACTCACGAGAAAATGGCTGGTCACCGGGATGCCCAGTCCCATGCTTTATGCAAACTAAATCAAAATAATTGCAAACAAAACTCCCCCTGGGACTGTTGCTAGTTGGAGGCACTCGTTGTTTCGAGCAAGCCACGGATTGATGCTTGTTGGTGGAGGGGGAGTATAAACTTTACCATTCTGTTTGGGAACCGCCTATAATGTGTGTAGCATGGAAGATATCGCCATCTCTTGGTTGTTATGTTGACAATGAAAGTATGACGCTCAAAATATTATTTATCTCTATTTCAAAACCGAGCTCTGGCACCTCTACAAATCCCTGCTTCCCTCTGCGAAGGGCCTATCTATTTACTTTCATGTTGAGTCATCACCCTCTTATTAAAAAGCACTAGCTGGAGAGCACTGCTGTCATTTGCATCCATTACTATTAATTTATATTGGGTATGACTATGACTGGATCTCTTTTACCATGAATTACAATGTCTAGTCAGTCCTTGATCTTTAAAGGTGCTCTGCATTTATGTTTTGCGGTCTCAGAAAGGGCTAGTGAGATACCATCCTATTATATCATATCATGATTGTTTTGAGAAAGTGTTGTCATCCGAGATTTATTATTATTGCTCGCTAGTTGATTATGCCATTGATATGAGTAAACATGAGACCTAAGAGTTATTGTGAATGTGGTTAGTCATAATCTTTGCTGAAAACTTGAATGCTGGCTTTACATATTTACAACAACAAGAGCAAACAGAGTTTGTAAAAGTTTTCTTTATCACTTTCAGTTTATCAACTGAATTGCTTGAGGACAAGCAAAGGTTTAAGCTTGGGGGAGTTGATACGTCTCCGTCGTATCTACTTCTCCAAACACTTTTGCCCTTGTTTTGGACTCTAACTTGCATGATTTGAATGGAACTAACCCGGACTGACGCTGTTTTCAGCAGACTTTCCATGGTGTTATTTATGTGCAGAAACAAAAGTTCTCGGAATGACCTGAAACTCCATGGAACATCTATTTGGAAAATAAGAAAAATACTGGAAGAAAAATCCACGTCAGGGGGCCCACACCCTGTCCACGAGGGTGGAGGGCGCGCCCCTACCTCGTGGGCCCCCTGACGCTCCACCGACCTCAACTCCAACTCCATATATTCACTTTCGGGGAGAAAAAAATCAAGGAGAAGGATTCATCGCGTTTTACGATACGGAGCCGCCGCCAAGCCCTAAAACCTCTCAGGAGGGCTGATCTGGAGTCCGTTCGGGGCTCCGGAGAGGGGAATCCGTCGCTGTCGTCATCATCAACCATCCTCCATCACCAATTTCATGATGTTTACCGCCGTGCGTGAGTAATTCCATCGTAGGCTTGCTGGACGGTGATGGGTTGGATGAGATCTATCATGTAATCGAGTTAGTTTTGTTAGGGTTTGATCCCTAGTATCCACTATGTTTTGAGATTGATGTTGCTATGACTTTGCTATGCTTAATGCTTGTCACTAGGGCCCGAGTGCCATGATTTCAGATCTGAACCTATTATGTTTTCATGAATATATGTGAGTTCTTGATCCTATCTTGCAAGTCTATAGTCACCTACTATGTGTTATGATCCGGCAACCCCGAAGTGACAATAATCGGGACCACTCCCGGTGATGACCGTAGTTTGAGGAGTTCATGTATTCACTATGTGTTAATGCTTTGTTCCAGTACTCTATTAAAAGGAGGCCTTAATATCCCTTAGTTTCCGTTAGGACCCCGCTGCTACGGGAGGGTAGGACAAAAGATGTCATGCAAGTTCTTTTCCATAAGCACATATGACTATATTCGGAATAAATGCCTACATTACATTGATGAATTGGAGCTAGTTCTGTATCACCCTATGTTATGATTGTTACATGATGAACCGCATCCGGCATAATTCTCCATCACCGATCCAATGCCTACGAGCTTTTCACATATTGTTCTTCGCTTATTTACTTTTCCGTTGCTACTGTTACAATCACTACAAAACCCAAAAATATTACTTTTGCTACCGTTACTATTACTATCATATTACTTTGCTACTAAATACTTCGCTGCAGATATTAAGTTTCCAGGTGTGGTTGAATTGACAACTCAGCTGCTAATACTTGAGAATATTCTTTGGTTCCCCTTGTGTCGAATCAATAAATTTGGGTTGAATACTCTACCCTCGAAAACGGTTGTGATCCCCTATACTTGTGGGTTATCACACCTCTCCACATTTGCAAATAAGGCCTTCCCTCATTCATCCTTTTCTCTCACAAGATAAAATACTCATACAAATGCATATTGATGTTACGTGCAACGCACGGGCATTATGGGGGTTCAGTTGAGAATATAATACTTAGACAGGCTCATGGTTCTGGACTTTGGGCCACAGGTCGGTGGGCCTGCATGTTTGGGGGCCCATGTGTTCTACCTCAGCGCTTTTCATATTGCAAGCGATCGGCACGGCGCTGGTTTTAGATGCTCTCGCAAGGCGAATACACAAAATTGAATAAAGCATGGCAGCTGTTAGAATGAAATCGAACGATAGTTCCTAGCCAACAATCAGAGTTGCAATTCTATCAACGATATACCACGTGATAAATAATATTGTCATACTACTTATACACACAGGACACTTGTTTCACCATGCCAAATTATTACATCAAAATCTCTCAGAGGATAGATCAGTTCGGCAGTTGCGTGCTGCTACTGAAGAATTTCAAAGTTGATTTGGACCAGCTCTCCTTGTCGAAAGTTTGATTTTGACATCATCCCCTACCGCAAGATATGATTTAGATTTGAACCTTGACCATCATTTAGCATCAATCATCATGCGACCATCCTTTGTACTTACGGTATATTGAGCAGGTTCATTCACACCAAGGCTGCGCATGGTAAGAGAAACTTGGCCACGGTCGCCAGGATTGTTGAACGACTCCCTCGTTGCTCTAGGAATTCTCTGTTTGCAAACAAGAAGACATACACAAACAGTTAGATCAACACAGTGAATCATGTGAAACAACATGGAAAGAAAAAAGAACGAAGCACTTGGACGGCCAATGCTTACCAAGAAGGTGGACATGTCAGTTTTTGTAAGGACTTTGGTATATGAAGTGCGAACTACAGGCCAGTATGTTGCCGGCGCAACTGCTGGTTCCATTGCTGCTGCACGGGCCGGAGCATATGCAAGTGCAAGTGTTGGGGCAGGTGCCGAAGCCGTTGCTAGTGCCCGTGCCGGTGCGACTGGTAGTGCCTCTGCTGCTGCCGGAGATGGTGCTCCTTGTAGAGCTGGTGCCGGTGTCGGAGCAGGTGTCGGTGTCGATGCCCGATCCTCCGATAGATCAGCCTGATCCGTTGACGCGGTCGGTGCCCAATCCTCAGTTGGATCAGACTGAGCTAATGCCACTGTTAGTGCTAGAGCAACTGCCGTTGCTGAAGGTGGTACCGATGTGCGATGCAGCGGCGTCGTGTCTGATCTGCTATGATCAGCTTTCTAACTTGACTAGGCTCCGTGACCGTGATCCAGTCTTTTTCTTCATTTCTTTTAAACCAAACTGCAGTTCATCATAGGGATTCAGCTTGTACTCAGACAACAGACTGATCCAATTTTTTCCAGTAATATAAGTGATGGATAGTGCCTTCGTTACTGACACGACATAAGAAGTGAAACCTGCAAAAATAGCCATCGTAGAGCAAACCAAACGGTTTATACTGTGATGAATGTCACATGGCAAAACCTGCATCGTAAAATTGCAGCAAAAGAAAGAAAACATGACATTACATCAATAAGATTTAGTCAGTAAATCAATAAGATTTACTTGATGTGACACGAGTGAATCCTTACCAGGAAATCACTATGTTGAAGTACTAAACAGAAGATTGATCGTCCAACTATGCGTGGCATGCAGGGCCCCCGCCTAATCCCACAAGCAGGACAGTCCAAAGGTTGTGACAAATCATATGGACCGAACCATAATTGTATGGTGCGATAAACCCTGCAATGCATACATATATTGGAGTGTAACCATAATTGATAAACCTTCCTCACAAAAAAGATGATCTGGATACTTCAAAATATACAGACTAAATTGAGTGGACAGACATTAACATAGACTGTTCTCAGGACTCACCACACACCAAAAGCAGTAGTACTAAACAATACACGGTTCACAAACACAAATCAAGTACTGAACAATAGTACTTACTACAGACAAGCAAAGTTGCACTAATTAAACTCTGCAGACTATTTGTTGCCACCGACCTACGGGATGAACCATGCATAACTGACTAGGCCATGGACTTCGTGAGAGATGTCTACCTGCACCATGACCATCTCGTCAACCTTGGAGAACCTAACAGAGTGGCCTTTGCACTGATAAACATGACGATGAAGACATGCCGCATCAGATTTGTCGGGAAGCTTTACAAGAACCACACCCTTCATAACCGAAGGCACAACGAGGAAATTGTTGTGGTCAAGTACAGCCTCGAGAACACGCATGACAACAATGCTACAGGAAAACACTAGTTCAGGACACGTGGCAACAAGGACACGGCAGCTGGATAGTTTAGCAGTAGAACTCATCCTCAGGTGTTCCAGGTCACATGGCATGACTTTGAGAACTTCATATCCACCATGGACCTAGTTCTAATTCAAACAGAAACCAAATATTTTATTACTACCTCCGTTCAGAAATATAAGATGATTTTCGATATTTTACTCCATATATGACTACATATATGCACAGAAATGAGTGAAGAAAGACATTAGAACATGTCTTCGAAGGCATGAGAGCAGAGGGATTACTTGCAATATCCATAACACAAGTTACTGAGGCAAATATACCCTCTTCAAAGGTAGCATTGATGTTCATAAAGTAGTTGAAAGTAATCTATAAGAAATCAGTGTCAAGCTCAAGCATCTTTTGGTCAAAAGAGGAATTTAGAACCGTCATTTGGCACACAAAAATCACATGCAAGATCACCCAGAAAGTTGTACTACTAGTACTAGTACTGCGTGTTAGATGGAAAAACACGATCAAGATCGAGAAAAATATCGTCAGGAAGAGATATTACCTGGATTTGCTTAATGAGGGATCCCGGAGAGGGGGGTTTGGACAGTGCGATGGCTTTGAGCTTGTATGCGGTAGTCTCGGCAGGGTGCTTGCGCTTCTTCGTACCATGAGCCTCGACGGTTTTGGCCAGAGCCATAGACATCACTTTGGCAGGTGCTCCAGCGCCCATCAAGAAACTGTCAAATAGAAATAAAAGAAAAGAAACCATAATCACAAACCAAAAAGAAGAACATAGAGGGAGTTATAGGATCAGTCTCGGGGTTGCAAGACCGGGCCTTTGCCAGAATCAACACCATTGATGCGCTTACCTTTCCTTCTTTGGGAGAGAAGAACAATGGCAGAAGTAGGTCGGGGTTTTCTTGAAGAAATGAGGAACAAGATGAGGGAGAAGCGAGTGGTTTTTTTTAATAGAGGAAGCTGAGAGAGAAGAGTGAAATGATGGTTGCTTCGTCCGTCCAACTTACTGCTGGAAAGGAGGGGGTTTTGTGATTTGACGGCTCATTGGGCATTACTGCGGCGCTTCGATCGGGGTAGTCTACCATGCAGTTGGGCACTCTAATACGGAGTAATTTAGTGCATGGCTAGTGGACCCCGATGTTGGTTGTCCCACACGTCGGTGAAAGTGAGTAGCAAGGTTCCCAATGACCGTCGAGGAGGATCTGCACGGTAGAGCGTGTCCACTGTTTTTCTGATGAAAAAATGATTACAGCAAGCATTTCCACTCTTACGACGGAGGAGTGCGAAACACGGCAGCCACTTGAACATACACAGCGCTCCTACTACTAGGCATGTGCAGTGGTTCATACGTCAGTACTACATAATCTTGTTGCTAGTGTAGTAACATATGACGATAACAAATGATGTTGTGTGCATGTCAACTATATGAACAGTAATGTAACATAGTACCACTTTTTCGACTGTCCGGTCGAGAATGAACGGTGAGATCAATGTTAACAGAACTAGGTCTACAGCGCATGGAGAGTACGGTGCTACAGTACTCCATGAAACATGAACCATATGAAGCACGAATCAGTGTTAGGCAGGGTGTATGAAGGGTGCACGGGATGGGAGCAAAAGTTCCCTTCTCGACCCACTTTTGGGTGTTTGGCAAAGTGCATGAAGGGTGCATGAGTCCACACTAGTAGGTTAACACAAATACACGAAGAGGGAACAACTATATTGAGATGAGAATGCAACCAAACACACCCACACGCTTTGTGCTACAGTGACTGATCTGCACCATCTGAGTTTGATCCAACGGTCATGTTGCGCCGAGACATGGACATGCCCATGCAGAGGACGCCTAAACACCACCGAAGTCCCTCTGCTTCTCGAGGCGCATGACGTTGGTGATGCAGGGTGCAACCGCCCGCACAGCCCGCTCCCGGTCGACGGGAGGCAGCTCGTCAAAGACGGCGTCCAATGGCACGAATGGATTCCGGTGACGGAGCCCTGAGAGGATTTTCCCGGCAACAGTGACGGCAGCCTGCAACTCCTCCTTGTCCAGCTCCGCACCCACCATCGCGCGGAGACGGCTCAGCTCCTCGGAGATATAGGTGAAGAAGGAGACCAGGTCAGGAAGCCGTTGCTCGTTGAAGTCGATGGCGTGGTCGAACGGGTTTAGACCGACGTCCGGCATGGTCGTGCTGGCACGATGGTAAGCATCGCGCAGCCGCAACACGTGTGTGGCAACTTGGTCCACCAAGTGGCTGAGGCGATCCTGGACCTCGTCACGATCGGCCCGCTCGCGCTCCAGCCGGCCCCCCTGACGGCCTATCGTATCTCCCGCTTTCTGCAGCAACGCCGCCGACGCCTCGAGCATCTGTGTGGTGGACGCCTGCCGCTTTTGAAGCTCCGTGAACTCCCGCACATAATGGACGAGCATGGCCCTCCTCTCCTCCTTGAGCTCACAGAGCTCCACGTCCTTGGCCCTGAGCTCCGCATCCTCGGCCTGGAGCTCCTGTGTCAGGCGCCTCACCTCAGACTCCATGATCTGCTGCGCCACCATGGCACCAGGTAGAAGCAATGGGGAGAGGAAGCAAAGGGGGTGAAACGGCTGAAAGGCAATGCAATCTACGGGAAGGCGGAGGGAGCCAGCCGAGGAACGGGGTGAATATTTTGGTTTTCACCATGGGAAAACACCAGTCGACGACTTTTCACATCAGGGAGTAGTGGGTTTTAGAGGCGGAGTCATCGTGACTAATTGTTGCCGCGCCTGCTCCCGTCAATCAAAAAATTAAAAATCCTGCTGCGCCTGCTCCCGTCAATCAAAAAATTAAAAATCCTGTCGCGCTTTCCGCACCCAAAGACCAGAGCAACACCGTGGTGGATATTTAAATTTACCTACCGGCAAGGAGATAAGAAAAAGGGTGAAAAAACAAATGTGGCCGTGGCCTAGCTAATCGGTCGCACTGGGCCAACTAGCTAGCCACCGTGCTTCACTGATGTACTCGGCGGGAAAGGTGGTCTTTCGTGATTTGATGACTCATTTACTTGCTTCGGCGCTATGACCGAGGAGGACCCAGAAAATGCGCGGTAGGGCATCCCACGTCTCGGCAAGGAAGAATATATGCGTGCACCACCCGGGAGGACCCCAAAACCGCGCGGTAGGGTGTGCCACGTCTCGGTATGGAGGAAAAATGTGCGTGTAAAAATATGCTGTATCAGACATACTACCTATGGTTCGACCTCGGGACCCAACCAGTCGGTCGAAAACACCCCACTAGCCACACAACTTCATCATGCTAACATGGCACGGAGGATAGGTGTGGTTAGCTCCGTCTCGACCAGCCACAACGTCTCTTGTTCTAGGCGATTCTTCTAATTTCCAAGATTTTTTTAGTTATAATAACACCACGGCAAGCTAGCGCCGCTCTTCATGTGTGCCCGTGCGTCTAATGGTTAGACGATGGAGAGGAGAGAGAGATCGCAGACCTGGGACCCACCAGTAAGTGAGTCAACGGTCATGCACGTGTTGACGAGGCACTCCCTCTACTCAACGCAATACTGTATAAAATCAAGTTATGGGACAAAGCCAACAACCGTTGTTGTTTCAGGCTATCGACTTACGCTTTGTAGTCCAGGTTGCCAATTCGAATCTCGTCTTTCAGATTTGTTAGTTTTAGGTCCAAATTTGATCAATTACAAGTGAGACCCCCGTGTGTTGTTCCGATATTTCAGTGTAGGATGGTTTTTTTGAACAAACACTTTGCGCGGTTAGACAAGTAACGGCATGAGTTACACGTATTTTGCAAGTTTAAGAACAAAAAATGACAGCGGCATAGAATAGCACATCCACCCCGCAGCTTAGATGCTATGGTGATATGAGTTTTTACATCATTGGAACTGAGATCCAATGGCTTGTGTCGGTGTCAAAACCGGTGGATCTTGGGTAGGGGGTCCTGAACTGTGCGTCTAAGGCGGATGGTAACAGGAGGCGGGGGACACAATGTTTACCCAGGTTCGGGCCCTCTCGATGGAGGTAATACCCTACTTCCTGCTTGATTGATCTTGATGATATGAGTATTACAAGAGTTGATCTACCACGAGATCCTAGAGGCTAAACCCTAGAAGCTAGCCTATGATTATGATTGTTGTTGTCCTACGGACTAAACTCTCCGGTTTATATAGACACCGGAGGAGGCTAGGGTTACACAGAGTCGGTTACAAGGGAGGAGATCTACATATCCGAATTGCCAAGCTTGCCTTCTATGCAAAGGAGAGTCCCATCCGGACATGGGACGAAGTCTTCAATCTTGTATCTTCGTAGTCCAACAGTCCGGCCAAAGCATATAGTTCGGCTGTCCGAGGATCCCCTAATCCAGGACTCCCTCGGTAGCCCCTGAACCAGGCTTCAATGACGATGAGTCTGGCGCGCAGATTGTCTTCGGCATTGCAAGGCGGGTTCTTCCTCCGAATACTCCGTAGAAGATTTCGAACACAAGGATAGTGTCCGGCTCTGCAAAACAAATTCCACATACCACCGTAGACAGTATAATATTTCCACAAATCTAATCTGCTGACAACTTTCATAACGTGACATCACGCCATGGCCCGGTCATTATTCGCACCGTTTTCTCAACCAGCTACTGAACATATCGCGAGGCGGTTTTCTTGGCACGTCTTGTCGAAGCAGAGATCGTGTCCCCTTATCACGGGATTCTCATCAATACCGGTGTGGGTAACCCAACCGCGCCATCAATCACGGCGCTTGGGGACTAAGCGAGTTTCATCAGGCAAGTGGGGAGGCGCAGAATCCCTGCTGCCTTTATAAGGGGATAAGGACTCCCTTTCGCACCCACGCTTTCTTCTTCCCGATCCATTCCCCTTCGCTCGAGCTCCAGCGCCCGAGCATTCATCTTCTCCACCACAAAGGCCTTCCAAAAATGTCCTGATCCGGAGCAGGAGGCAAGTGGATGGCCTCTACCGTCCGGGAGAAGGATATCAAAAAGCTTCGGGAGGCCGGGTACCTGGCCAAGAAAATCAGCCACCGTCTCCCGACAGCGGGATAGATCGTCCCTACTCCGGAACCCCACGAGACGGTTGTATTCCTCCCTCATTTTGTCCGCGAGCTAGGGTTTCCCCTCCACCCGTTTGTTCACGGCATCATGTATTATTACGGGATCGATTTTCATGATATATCCCCCAATTCCTTCCTCGACATCTCGACATTCATCGTCGTGTGCGAGGCTTTTCTCCGCATCTCGCCACACTTCGGCTTATGGCTGAAGATCTTTAATGTGAAGCCCAAGGTAGTGAGCGGCAAGCACGCCGAGTGCAGGGGCGCTATGGTGAGCAGGATGCCCAACGTCACATGGCCGATAGGTACTTTTAATGATTCCGTCAAAGAGTGGCAACAGCAGTGGTTTTACATCACTGAGCCGCGCGGCACGGAATGGGCCGCCGCTCCCGAGTTCTGATCCGGAGCCCCTCTGCGGCTTACGTCCTGGCCTAAGAAGGGCCTGAACTGGTCTTCATCCGACGAACTGTCGGTGCTCCAGACGCGCGTTAAGGATATGGAAGACAAGAACATCGAACTTGTCAATGTAGTCCAGGTGATGTTAGTTCGCAGGATCCTGCCTTGTCAACACTGGACTTGCAATCTATGGGAATTCGATCCGGCCAAGCACCAGACCCTGCGAGAGCTCCTTGGCTCCTCGCACAAAGACATTTGGAAGGTGCTTTTCAAGTCCGGCAAATCATGGCCGGACTCGGCCGAGGACCGCGGGTACCAACTGTCCCGCCCTGCAAGCTCGGTAAGTTATTATACGTTTTATCCGCATAACCCAAGGGAAATGCTTAGTGTGTTTTCCTCAACTCCCCTAGGGCTGGACGAAGAAGCCGGAGTGGATCCACTGTCCGGCGCCGCTGCCCGAAGGACCGGCCGACCCACTTCTGACGAAGATGCTGGTCCCGGCGCCATACAAGGCGCCGAAGAAGGAGGCCAAAAAGACCCGGGGTGGCCTTCGTCGCCGCAGCATTTCAGACACAATATCCGAAGGTTCCAACACCTGTTCTGCCTCCGAAGAGGACGAGGAGGAGGAGGAAGACGAATCCCCAGCGGGAGGAAGAAAGAAGAGGGCGGCCTCCATACACTTGGAGGCCGAGTCGCCTAAAAGGGGAAAAGCTCCTCTTCCGGAAGGGTCCACTGCCGCCGCCGACAACAGCCCGGCGTGGGATCCCAGGGCCCAGCCCCTGGTGAACTCGTGAGTATAAAATCCGAACACATTTATGCGTCCAGTCTCATCATGGCGTAATATTTTGACCTGAGCCATATTTTTTGTAGTCCGGTGAGGTCCCGCACCGAAGAATCCTCATCAAAGGATTTGCTGAGCTCGGATGCTATGGAGAGCGGGACGCCCCCGAAGGCCCCTTTCCCAAAACATGTGGATAACACCGAGGCTTCGTCCCAGAAGGACCCCGGCCAAGGAGGGGAGGAAGAGATCGTGAAAGCGGCGCCTGGAGGTCAAACTTCAGGGGCCGGAGACATGGGGGAGAAGATTCCCATGGGAGTCGTCGGCATGAGCCATCTTGAATTCGGCTCCCAGCCGGACGCAATTCCGGAGACCAATACGGCTCCAGAATCAAGCAGGCGGCCTCCCTCGGCTGGAGCGGGCATGCCTATTCCACCGGCAATCTCTGTCCAACCAGAGGTGCCGGATGCTTTGTTGGCGGCGCTGAAGAGCGCCTCCATCGTCGATGAACACCGTGCCCTTATGGGTGCGGTGATTGAGAAGATTCAGTCTGCTGAGAGTGGACTGAATGAAGCCTGCATCAGCCTTATAAGAGGCTTTGAGGTATGTTTTATGAGGTTTTGAAGAATGTCATAGTATGGATAGTAGCCCCTGATACACTGTTCGGTGAAAGAAAGAAACGGACAGAGGATCAAATTTATGTTCGCAGGAAGACTCATTTGGTGACATCTATCTCTCTTTTATAAGCAGGCGTCTGCAGCGGCTGCTGCCTCTCATACTGCGGAGGTCTCCGGACTGAATCAAAGTCTGGAGCGGACCAAAGAAGAACTTGGCCAGTTGAAAAGGCAGTTGGAAGATAAGCAAGGTATGCGCAAGCCTTGTTCGCGTTTGGTGCAAACGAATTTCCAGTATGATAAAATATGTTCCATGATTTTCTCTAGGGACGATGACCGAAGTCGAGGCTCTTAAGAAGGCTGTGGCCGAGGCCGAGGAAAAGGCAGCCGCAGAGCAGGCTCTTCGTGAGAAGCACGAGGCCAGGGTTATTGAAGCTGAGCAGAAGCTTCAAGAGGCCATTAAGAAATGCGAGACCTTGGAGCAGAGTTTAACGGAGAAAGAATCCGAACTCACCAGGGCTCATCAGGCCACGCGCGATGCCCAGGGGGAAACCCAAGGCGCCCTGCAGGAGATCCAAGAGGTGAGGAAGATCGCAACGGGTAAGGCTCTTTTCCATGTAAATCAAATATCTGAGGAGAAAATCATGTTTCTAATTTTGAGTTCGGATTTCTCCAGGGGTGTTTACGGAACTGCCCCGCAACATATCGGATGCCGCCCAATTCTACCGAGCCGAAGAAAGGAACACTGCGGATAAGCTCTTCTGGTCGCAGTATCTACCACCGAATTATCCGGTGCCTTTCGTCGACCAACTGAAACAGCTGATCGAACTGCATAGGGCGGCTGAACTAGCCATGAAGGATTTGATTATCCGGCTATGGCCCACCGAGCCGATTCCAAGCAGCTACTTCGGGCTCGTGAAGCGGCTTGTGAGTGCCTGCCCTCGACTTGACATCATCAAGCGGTCGGTCTGTATAGAGGGTGCACAAATGGCCTTCGCCCGCGCAAAGGTGCACTGGGGGAAGATGGATGCTGAAAAGCTGATGACCGAGGGACCGCCAGAGGGGAAGGAGCACCGCAAGCCTGAATTATATTATGAAAGTGTCCTGAAAGGATCCTGCCTTGCGGCGGAGCAATGCACCAAGGACATTATATTTCCATGAATAGAATCATGTTGTTCTTTGTAATGTTGAACGAAGTCATTTCAATTATTTATTGCCTGTTATATAAAATTTTATCCTCCTGCGCGGCCGTTTTATATATTAATCCTGAGAGTTGGCCAGTCGTCGGCTTCTGCCCCCATGTAGGAAGTACGGGGGTGTTCGGGATAAACCTGATCACTCTTTATCCCAGTTTTGGGTCCTTCGAAGGAGGTGTTCAGCACAACGAACCAGGCAATCGGACTATAGGGCTTTATCACTCTCACTTAGCCATAGGAGATTTAGGAAAGGAAGGTAGGCGCAGCCCCTGGTGTTTGGAAGACCGCACGAGGGGCTCTTATAAGCACCTGATCGGAAGAAAAACCGATCCATCGCACGCTGCATTGGTTATGGCATTATGCGGGAGAAATCCTTAAAGATTTTACAACCTCTCGAACAGCTGACCAGCTCTCGCCATATCATGACAGTCAATTTTCGGCTTTCTCTACTAAGGTGCTCGTCCGGAAGAACCGGGACACAATCGTAGTAGTTCTCCCTGTGCCGCCTTAGCCGATATAGAGGAACGTAAGGCAGCAAAACATGGGAGCCGAGCAAACCCAGCATTTGACCCAAGACATGATTCGGAGCTGATGCATATAATGCTATAAGTTCGGGGTGCCGAACTTCCATGAAGGTGTTCGGACTTTATTGCCGTATTATGGGTAAAACGAAGCACCTGGCATATTTAAGGCATATCACTGTGTATGGATGCCACTTGCCAAAAGAATTTCAATAAGAAATATTAGAAGATAAGCGTCGTATAAATCCACATATTGTATTTGAATAGTACGTCGATGTGTATGAGTACAGGTAATGTGATAAAAAAGAAATATGACTGTGGAACCTGCTGAGACCAGGGGGAAGAAGCTGTGTGCGGATCCGGAGTATAGTCGGATGGTCATCGCGGGGAATATCTAAGAATTCCCCTGCGCGTTCGAGCTGCTTCCATATCACCAGTCCTGGTCTGCGCAAAGTTGAACCTGCAAGGAAAATGTAAGAAATGCTTGTGCGCCACAGAGCGGTTGAGCCGCGGTATGTGGCATGTCCTGGCCTTCACCGGGGTGTTTTTAATTGAGCTCTGGACGAGCCTTTTTATTCTGCCGCGAAGCAGTTCGGAGTCCTTTGGCGGTGTCCGAGAGCCTGGCCGTTGACTCGAGGTTCGATTGAAAGGTGCCACTCGTTGCTTCTGCTGTTAAAGCAGCGGTATACTCTTTGGTACCAAGGGAAAGTTCGGCCTTGCCATTGACCGTGATGACACCGCGCGGACCAGGCATCTTGAGCTTATGGTAGGCATAATGTGGCACCGCGTTGAATCGAGCGAACGCGGTTCGTCCGAGCAGTGCCTGATAATCACTGCGAAAGGGGACGATGTCGAAGATTAACTCTTCGGCACGGTAATTGTCTGGTGATCCGAAGACTACCTTAAGGGCGATGGAGCCTGTACAGCTGGTCTCCACACCTGGTATAATACCTCTGAAGGTGGTTTTAGTGGGTTTGATCACTGAATGATCGATGCCCATCTTGCGCACTGTGTCCTGGTAAAGCAGGTTTAGACTGCTGCCTCCGTCCATAAGGACTCGTGTGAGGTGGAACCCGTCAATTATTGGGTCGAGGACTAGTGCGGCTGGATTGCCCTGATTGGTGTTAACCGGACAATCCGTGCGGTTGAAGGTGATCGGCTTGAGTTTATATTGTGGGACGACTGGTTCCGTTAAGTCGATATCCCTAAGGGTGCGCATCTGGTCCGGGTTGGGAGTGTGGGTGTCGTTTACCACGTTCACCATTTGGATTTGCGGGGGAAATTTCTTTTACCCTCCTGTACTCGGTGGTCTGGGCTCCTCGTCGCCATCATCGCTTTGAGACCCCTTATCTTTGTTTTTGGCGCCTGACCTGCCGGCTTGTTTGAAGACCCAGCATTCTCTGTTGGTATGATTGGCTGGTGTTCCTGGGGTGCCAAGAATTTGGCATGGGCGGTCTAGTATGCGGTCCAGACTAGACGGACCCGAATTGTCATTTCTGAGTGGCCCCTTCCGCTGACTGGACTTAGAGCCACTAAATCCGGCATTGACTGCCGTATCTTCAGTGTTTTCACCATGTTTGCGGCGCTTGTGTTTGTTGCGTCGTGGTTTGCCGTTGCTATCTCTGGCCTCTGATGTGCCAGGGTTGCTTGCTGTGTTGTTGCTACGGGCCAACCAGCTATCTTCGCCCGCGCAAAAGCGGGTCATGAGTGTCGTGAGGGCTGCCATGGATTTGGGCTTCTCTTGGCCAAGATGTCGGGCGAGCCACTCGTCGCGGATGTTATGTTTAAAGGCCGCTAGGGCTTCGGCATCCGGACAGTCGACAATTTGGTTCTTTTTAGTTAGGAACCGAGTCCAGAATTTCCTGGCTGACTCTCCGGGCTGTTGTGTTATGTGACTTAAATCGTCAGCATCCGGTGGCCGCACATAAGTGCCCTGGAAGTTGTCCAGGAATGCGTCTGCCAGGTTCTCCCAACTTCCGATGGAGTTTGCCGGCAAGCTATTTAGCCAATGTCGAGCCGGCCCTTTGAGTTTTAGCGGGAGATACTTGATGGCGTGTAGATCATCCCCGCGGGCCATGTGAATGTGGAGGAAGAAATCCTCTATCCATACCACAAGGTCTGTAGTGCCGTCATATGATTCAATGTTCACGGGTTTAAACCCTTCTGGGAATTCATGATCCATTACTTCATCAGTGAAGCATAGGGGGTGTGCGGCGCCTCTGTGCCGGGCTATATCACGACGCAGTTCATACGAGTCTTGTCTGTTGTGTTCGGCGCGGCCGGATTTGCTTTTAGTATATCCGGCGTGACGGTTGTCGTCACGCGTTGAGGCGCGCCCCCGTGATCCGTAGATCGATCTTGCGTGTCCTGCTTTGTTTTCCAATACGTCTTGCAGGTCCTGCGTATTACCCCGGGCCTTAGTATTTTTGTTTAACTGGCGACGGGGTGCGGGCTGGACTTCGGCCTGAGATGCCACTTTGTCTCGGCCACGAGGTGGCCGGTCGGCCGCTTCATACGCTGGAAGCGTAGGCTTTAATGCTTCCTCCTCGAGTTGGGGTAGCAACCTGCGCTTTGGGTAACTTTTGTTTGGGTGCTCGAGTTCGTATTCCTCGGCCGCCAGGACCTCAGTCCATCTATCCGCTAGCCGATCTTGGTCAGCTTGAAGCTGTTGTTGCTTTTTCTTCAGGCTATTTGCTATGGCTATAAGACGGCGCTTGAAGCGCTCCTGCTCGACGGGATCCTCAGGCACGATAAATTCTTCGTCGTCGAGGCTCACCTTGTCTTCGAAGAGGGACATGTAAGTGTCATCTTCTGATTCTCTGTCTGTCGCCTGTTTCTTAGGGCTAGCTTGCCCATCATCCTGCTCGAAGCTTGGATGGAGGGGTTTGTCTTTGTCTTCGGCACTATCCGCAGCGTTATTGTCTCTTGTGCCGGTATCACTGCTTTTGCTATGGCGGGGCTTAGAGCGGCGCCGATGACGTCGGTGCTTAGATTGCTTCTCGAGGGGATTATCCTCCGTTGCCTTATTGTCATCGCTTTCTTTGGGGGTTGTAACGCCCGGATAATTAAGCTACAGTAATCCCACGTTAACGATGCCACGTCACCCCGTTTACCGAAGATAAACTCTCGATAGTTCAGAACCGAAACAAATTCAAAATTTAAATAAAAGCAAATAATAAAAGTTTACAAATATTAAAACTAAAATATTCGGAGTGAGCCAAATAATCCATACTAAATATTGGTGTAGAAACCACACTCCTCTAAAGTATTTAAATGCACCATAGTAATTAAAACAGCGGCAAAACTGTTATTTAATAAATACTTTTAAATGATAAATAATTACAAAACTATTTTATTTAGGTGCCAAAGTTAATGTGGCAGTGGTATATTTATAAATACAAATTTAGGTGCTAGTGTTAATTTTTATAAAACTGAAATAAAAAGGAACAAAAATAAAACAAAAAACAAAAGAAAAAGAAGAGGTGAGAGTGAGAGAAAGACCCCCGGCTAACTGGGCCAACCAGCCCAGCCGGCCAGCCCACTGGCCCATCCGTCCCACCCCCTGCCTACTAACCCACTCCCCCACACCGGTGAAACCCTAACCCCCCACGCAGCCACTCCCCCTCCCCATTTGCTTTCTCCCTCTCTTCCCCGATCCAGATCGGATTGGGGCCCGACCACGCACGTCGCCCCGCCGCTGGACCTCGCCGCCGCCCGTAACGCCTCCGCCTCGGTCACCCCGTCGCCGCTCGGATCGCCGCGCAGCCGTCCTCTTTGCCATCACCGTCGTCGTTGCTTCCACGTCCTCCTCCCCACGGGTCGCCCCCGAGCCTCGCCGCCCTCTTCTCAGCAAACGCGGGTGAGGCCCCCGGCCTCCTCTCCCCCTCGCCCCGCGCTCACCATGACCACGCCGCGCCCCTACCACCGCACAGCTCTGCCGACTCCACCCGCCCGCTCCTGCTGTGCTCTGCTCCGACGAGCTCCGCGCCCGCGTCGCCACGCAGCAGCAGCTGCGCTGCCGCTCACCGTTGCGGCTTGTCGCACGCACTGCCCGCCGCTCTCTCACGCCCCTGTCTCTGCCCCGTGCCCCCCTCACTCCGCTCTCGCCGCATACGGTCGCGTCGCACTGCCCGTGCCCCGTTCGCCCCGCGCGGCCACTGCATCGCGTTCGCCGGCGCGCCTTCCCCGCTCTGGCCGTCGAGGCCCTCACCCGTCATGGCCTCCTTCGGTCTCCCCTGTCCGCTTACGCCGCCAGTCATCACCGTCCCACGCCGTGCGGCTCGCCTTGGCTACCGTGCTCGTCACCGCTTCCCTGCCGTTGTCCCGACCCTGCACTGGCCGCGCCACCCCTCCCACTTCGCCCCTCACCGCCGGCCCCAGGCCACCGGCCTTCCCCTGCTCCGGTGCCCTGCTGGGTCCGCCGCCCCGCATGCCCCTGGGCGCGCGCCCGAACGAACGGGTGCTGGGCGCCCGTTGCGCTCGAACCCGCTAACGCTGGCGCCCGCTAAGGCCCCTAGGGCCACTGCCATTCGGGCCCACCCGCAGAACGTTTTAATAATAATAATAAAGTAAAAAAATTATTATTAAAAATAAATAAATAAATAATAATTAAAATAATTAATTAATAGATTAATTAATTAATTAATCCTATTTGATTAATCTAATTAACTAGTTAGTTTAATTAAATAGCAATTAGATTAGTTAAACCCTAATTAGACTAAACAGTCAATGACGAACGAGACCCACACGTCAGTTGAACAGTCAACTCCCCTGTTGACTGCTGATGTCATGCTGACGTCATGCTGATGTCAGTGTGCACTGTTCTGGATAATGTTGGATTTAAATAAATAATTAAAATCAGAAAATGATTAAATCTTTAGAAAATCATATAAAATAAACCGTAGCTCAGATGAAAATACTTTCTACATGAAAGTTGCTCAGAACGACGAGACAAATCCGGATACGCAACCCGTTCGCCCGCCACACATCCGTAGCATAGCAAACCTGTAACATTTCACCTCCGGCTCATCTGTCCGAAAACGCGAAACACCGGGGATACTTTCCCGGATGTTTCCCCCCTTCGTCGGTATCACCTCCTACCGCGTTAGGGCATACCTAGCACCGCGTTTTGCCTCCTTATGTTTTGTGATGCTTTGTTTGCTCCGTATTTACTGTTTCTTCCCCCTCTCCTTCTCCGGTAGACTACGAGACCGACGCTGCTGCTGCCCAGTTCGACTACGGAGTTGACGACCCCTCCTTCTTGCCAGAGCCATCAGGCAAGCCCCCCCCCCCCCTTGATCACCAGATATCGCCTATTCTTCTCTATACTGCTTGCATTAGAAGAGTGTACATGTTACTGCTTTCGGTTAATCCTATTCTGCTGCATAGCCTGTCATTGTTGCTACAGTTGTTACCCTTACCTGCTATCCTACTGCTTAGAATAGGATGCTTTCCATCAGTGGCCCTACATTCTTGTCCGTCTGCCATGCTACTACTGGGCCGTGATCACTGCGGGAGGTGATCAAGGGTATATACTATATACTTTATATACATGACACATGTGGTGACTAAAGTCGGGTCGGCTCGTTGAGTACCCGCAAGTGATTCTGATGAGGGGGCTGAAAGGATAGGTGGCTCCATCCCGGTAGAGGTGGGCATGGGTTCCTGACGGCCCCCGACTGTTGCTTTGTGGCGGAGCGACAGGGCAGGTTGAGACCACCTAGGAAAGAGGTGGGCCTGTCCCTGGTTGGCATTCGCGGATAATTAACACGCTTAACGAGATCTTGGTATTTGATCTGAGTCTGGCCATTTGGTCTATACGCACTAACCAACTACGCGGGAACAATTATGGGCACTCGACGTCGTGGTATCAGCCGAAGCTCTTCTTGACGTCAGCGACGGAGCGGCGCGCGCCGGATTGGACTGGAACGCCTGCTAGGCTAGGTCTGCTTCCGGCCGCGTACGCAACGTGCAGGTGTGCAATGGGCGATGGGCCCAGACCCCTGCGCGCATAGGATTTAGGCCGGCGTGCTGACCTCTCTGTTGAGCCTAGGTGGGGCTGCGACGTGTTGATCTTCCGCGGCCGGGCATGACTCAGAAAAGTGTGTCCGGCCAAATGGGATCGAGCGTGTTGGGTTATGTGGTGCACCCCTGCAGGGAAGTTTATCTATTCGAATAGCCGTGTCCCTCGGTAAAAGGACGACCCGGAGTTGTACCTTGACCTTATGACAACTAGAACTGGATACTTAATAAAACACACCCTTCCAAGTGCCAGATATAACCCGGTGATCGCTCTCTAACAGGGCGACGAGGAGGGGATCGCCGGGTAGGATTATGCTATGCGATGCTACTTGGTGAACTTACCATCTACTCTCTTCTACATGCTGCAAGATGGAGGTGGCCAGAAGCGTAGTCTTCGACAGGACTAGCTATCCCCCCTTATTCTGGCATTCTGCAGTTCAGTCCACCGATATGGTCCTTTACACATATACCCATGCATATGTAGTGTAGCTCCTTGCTTGCGAGTACTTTGGATGAGTACTCACGGTTGCTTTTCTCCCTCTTTTCCCCTTTCTATACCTGGTTGTCGCAACCAGATGCTGGAGTCCAGGAGCTAGAGATCCCGAGGATGATTCTACATGGAGTTCGGCTTCGAGGAGTAGTTAGGAGGTCCCAGGCAGGAGGCCTTGCCTTTTCGATCGTTGCTACTTTTGTGCTAGCCTTCTTAAGGCAAACTTGTTTAACTTATGTCTGTACTCAGATATTGTTGCTTCCGCTGACTCGTCTATGATCGAGCAATTGTATTCGAGCCCTCGAGGCCCCTGGCTTGTATTATGATGCTTGTATGACTTATTTATGTTGTAGAGTTGTGTTGTGATATCTTCCCGTGAGTCCCTGATCTTGATCCTACACATTTGTGTGCATGATTAGTGTACGATTGAATCGGGGGCGTCACAAGTTGGTATCAGAGCCAACTGCCTGTTGGAATCCCACTTTCCAACTCCTTGGCCGAAGTCGAGTCTAGTCATTGGAAAAGTTTTTACTAACATGGTTGTGTGTCTTACGGGCCCACGTCGCCATTGGGTGGTATTAGGATCTTTTATTCCTCGTCTATACTCTGGGACTCTGAGCTCTCTTCTATTTGGGTAAATTGATTTTGCTAAAAACAAAACTAACTTTAGGTTCTCGAAAATACTTTCTCCCGGAGAGCCCCTTCAGTCCAGATGATCGCCGACTGCATCAGAAGACTTCGAGATACTCTCCGATATTCTCTCGAGACCTTCTGCCCGTTGCCTTTGCAATTCCCTACCACCAAAATATCCCTATGGATAAATACTTACACCTGTCATTCTTACTTTTATTCCCAGTCGATCTTGTTAATACAAAATACCCCGAGAATACTTTGTGCCTACTGCCTTGCAGTTCTTTGCCACCTGAATACCCCTACGAATAATTTCTCGCACTTATCGAGTATCCGCTCATCCCCAAATGATTCATGTATTACACAAAGTCTTCGAAATACCATTCGATCTTCCGAAAATCCTCAGCAACCTATTGCTCTTGAAATTCTTGTTTGCTTGCATTATGGTTAATCCCATAAGTCTCGTAATCTTATTGGCATCTCTTGTCATTATCATTTTGAGTCCGTTGATTCAATTTGTTGCGAATGCTCGCAATCCTCAATCAGATCCTAGTATTCATCCTTCCGGCTCAGACGTCATTTTAAACGTGAGCTGGATCTCGACCAATCAAATTTGCCATCGATTGTACCCCTAAGTCTACTCAACTTATCCATCCCTAATCAGAGCGTTTGCTTCTGATCCCTTGAATTTGAAATTATAATTCCTTTGCATTGAGCTTTGAGTTAGTCAGTTGTTTCTATAATCTGATCTCCTGGCATTCTTTCTTCCTCTGGTTGAGTACTGATGCTCACATCAGATCCCTTGTGGACCACCAGACCCTTTTGTCGGATTTTATCCGACAATGTCCTTCATATTAAATAAGCTTGTGAGCTTTTCCTCGGATACATGATGCCTTTGGTAAATTGTATCCTCTGCTTTGTGAACCATGCTCTACTTTCGAGCTTGTGTTAATTACTCCAAAAAATTTGTGGTATATGTTCCTAAGATGC
This sequence comes from Triticum aestivum, assembly GCF_018294505.1. Lineage (NCBI taxonomy): Eukaryota > Viridiplantae > Streptophyta > Magnoliopsida > Poales > Poaceae > Triticum > Triticum aestivum. The sequence goes on along the minus strand of NC_057814.1, from coordinate 161,439,426 downwards.
CTCGATGGGTTGAACCAATGCCTTACCTAATCTATGTGAGCCCGAAAGATTTCACGGGCCATACTCATCTGGTATTTCACCAGGTAAAACTTTCAACACTAATGCCTTTATCGAATGCGAGAAGTGAATGAAAGGTTATGCATTGGAGAAGTGGGAGTCGACCTTGAACTTTGTGTTCATGCCCATGGACACGATGTAGATCCTATCTTAGAAGCTTCTTGTAATAATAACTATTTCCTTGATATGATATTGTCTAGTATCTGTGTATTGATCCTTTTGCAATCGTGGTTCCGACCATGTTCTCCTTTAAATACCATTTCTCGTGCAAGTTTAAGCACTTGTCCTCTGCAGAGCAATACCCCCGTCCAACCTCTACTTTGGTCTGTCGTCGAGTATTACCCCCGTGGTATCTCGAGAATGCCAAGGAACTACTTAACTTCTTATGAGTTCTTCATCAACTAATATTCTTGCCGATTCCATTTTTCCAACGGGTCCTGAGTTGTTAGAACCCCTCAAGGACACCGATAAGTGAATCAATTCCGCACTCCGATTCAATAACTCTAAGTAATTTTTGTTGCTTACGAGTTTAATAATCCTTCAAGTCATTCCTAGCCTGCTCGGCTATGCCATTGTCGTGCCGATTTTAACTGTGCTACCTGGACCTTCCCAGCGCACAAATTTCGACAGTGAGCTAATCTTGCGTCGATCTTCCTCGTCATATCACTTCTCCTTGAACAGCAAACTTGATTTCGAGTTTGTGTCCTACCCGTGGTTCTAATAACCTTTCGCTTTCATCATTCCTTTGACTTGATGTCATCGTCGATCAATTACATCTTCTTGAAAACCTCTCGACAAATTTGTCGTGATCATTGTCAACAATTTGACTTCTTCCAAGTTGTGTGTCGAAATTCAGGATGAGAAATACCATCCTTTTCCTCGATGATTTGTGTTATCATCGGCCACTTTACTGCCTTCCCTCCAACACAAACTTGTTCGTGTTTCGTGTTATACCTTAGGATCCTTGCTATCCAGCATTTGTTCCTTACCTTGGAGTATTACCACCTTTTATGTCAAGAATTTCGTGAGAATTTCACCACCTCTTAAGAATTCTTGATATAGTAATACTTCTCGCCATCTCCGTTCATATTTTGGTCCCCGTGTTGTTTCTAACCGGGATACCAGCCATTTAACTATGATGTGTGAAGTCAAAACTTCTAGCAACCCTATTGCTTGTAAGTTAATGGTCGATAGTTCATTCTTAGACTATTGGTTATCGAATCATCGTTCCAACATTGATCATGCTACCTAAGCCCATATTTTGGGTGCAGCTTTCCACCAATGTTTAATTGGGTATGTTTTCCTCGAGCATACCTCATTATATCATTCGATCTAGCTAATGTTATCTCCTTGGTCACATAGTTGTGGAAATCCATCTTTTGGAAATCTCAATGGATTTTCGCTGAGTCAATCAGTCACCTCCTCACCTCCCCTTGATTTAATGATGAACCCTTGTTCGGAACTCGCTTCCATAGTTCATTTCCCGAGAATCTTACAATGTCGTCTCGTCAATTTGTTTTTGCACCTTTTCTTCTCAGGCACCCTGAGTCTGAGGTATCCAAACACCGATCATATCTGAATCTCGGTCATATATGATGGTTGGAACATTTTTCCAAGAGTTATAACACTGGTCTATTATGGCCCAGTAAGGTGATGATAGCCAGCACACCTGGCGGGAGGACCTATTGTTTAGTTCTTCCTTTCAGCAAGGTTATCCATTCTTCCATGAGAAAATTGTAAGACTTATTCTACAAGTTTGTCCTGATGGATCCTTCCTGTATCCAAAGTCTCATCTTTGCTTTAAGACCATGTCGATGCTATCTCGAAGCATGTCTGTGGTACTCCGATTTCCAATAAGAGCATTTGAAGAACAAAGCTAAATTTTCTTCGTCCATTATCCAAATACCGTTGTATGGGTAATGTCATGAAATTTCTCTCCCCTTACCTAAAGAGTTTTTTTACTTCTATCCAATCATGGATATCATGCTCTGCTTACCCTTGGGAAGGATATACCCCTGAAATATGTGTTTAAACACATTTTCCTTTCCATTGTTCTGTTAATCTAATAAACACCTTTTCCTTTCCATTGTTTTCTTTAACCTTTCTGGTGATCACTTTGATCTAAGCAGCATTAATTCCCTGCTTATGTGAACACCTCAGTGTATAACTCTGTCAGTAAGACCCTGTTACTATTGTTGATAGCATTCCGGTAACCACCGATGGACGTGAACTTTGCCTATTGGTTTGCCTCGTTCAACGAGCAGGAGAATGGTTCTCTTCGTCCCTCGCCCTTGGTACCGATGTTGTTGCCTACATAACCGACAGACTATCCTCTGACATACCTTGCTCACATGATCGTGCAAGATGTCATCGCCCTTCATACTTTTAACCCACATGGTGGGCCCATAACCCACAGTTCCACAGGATCGAAACCTGACTCTCCTATACACCCTGTTGTCGAAGTTATTCCTCGAGCTTGACTTCGTATGTGATTCACGGGCCACCTGCCTAGTGATCTATTCTGGTACCAGACGCAATACTTTCCCATTTGCTCTGAACCCCTGTCACATTTCGTATCAGGCAACGAACGATTGTCTATGCGCTTGAAACTTCTATTTTGCACCTTCTTACTTGCTCGATAATGTCTTAAGTTTTAATTCGAGGGTTACCTCCCACCACCCTCCCTGATGATATCTACTAGATAAGCAAACATTTTAGCGGCCCGTTTATCCGTAATGCCCCCTTATCCTTCGTAAGTACGATGGAGTTCCCGAAAAAAGGATGCCAGCTTCATCATGATTACCTTAAGCAGGAAAAATGAAGACATCAATGTAACGGATCAACTTCTTCGAGAAGAGCAACCAAGACCGAGAAGATTCGTTAGAATTCCGTAACCAGAACTTTTCCCCTTACTCTACCTCTTAAATCTTGGGACGAGATTTCTTGTAGTGGAGGAGAATTGTAACGCCCGCATAATTAAGCTACATTAATCCCACGTTAACGATGCCACGTCACCCCGTTTACCGAAGATAAACTCTCGATAGTTCAGAACCGAAACAAATTCAAAATTTAAATAAAAGCAAATAATAAAAGTTTACAAATATTAAAACTAAAATGTTCGGAGTGAGCCAAATAATCCATACTAAATATTGGTGTAGAAACCACACTCCTCTAAAGTATTTAAATGCACCATAGTAATTAAAACAGCGGCAAAACTGTTATTTAATAAATACTTTTAAATGATAAATAATTACAAAACTATTTTATTTAGGTGCCAAAGTTAATGTGGCAGTAGTATATTTATAAATACAAATTTAGGTGCTAGTGTTAATTTTTATAAAACTGAAATAAAAAGGAACAAAAATAAAACAGAAAACAAAAGAAAAAGAAGAGGTGAGAGTGAGAGAAAGACCCCCGGCTAACAGGGCCAACCAGCCCAGCCGGCCAGCCCACTGGCCCATCCGGCCCACCCCCTGCCTACTAACCCACTCCCCCACACCGGTGAAACCCTAACCCCCCATGCAGCCACTCCCCCTCCCCATTCGCTTTCTCCCTCTATCCCCCGATCCAGATCGGATCGGGGCCCGACCACGCACGTCGCCCCGCCGCTGGACCTCGATGCCGCCCGTAACGCCTCCGCCTCGGTCACCCCGTCGCCGTCCTCTTTGCCATCACCGTCGTTGTTGCTTCCACGTCCTCCTCCCCATGGGTCGCCCCCGAGCCTCACCGTCCTCTTCTCAGCAAACGCGGGTGAGGCCCCCGGCCTCCTCTCCCCCTCGCCCCGCGCTCACCACGACCACGCTGCGCCCCTACCACCGCACAACTCTGCCGACTCCGCCCGCCCGCTCCTGCTGTGCTCTGCTCCGACGAGCTCCGCGCCCGCGTCGCCATGCAGCAGCTGCTGCTTCTTCACTGCGCTGCCGCTCACCGTTGCGGCTTCTCACACGCACTGCCCGCCGCTCACTCACGCCCATCTCTCTGCCCCGTGCCCCCCTCACTCCGCTCTCGCCGCATATGGCCGCGTCGCGCTGCCCGTGCCCCGTTCGCCCCGCGCGGCCACTGCATCGCGTGCGCCGGCGCGCCTTCCCCGCTCTGGCCGTCGAGGCCCGCACCCGCCGTGGCCTCCTTCGGTCTCCCCTGTCCGCTTACACCGCCAGTCATCACCGTCCCACGCCGTGCGGCTCGCCTTGGCTACCGTGCTCGTCGCCGCTTCCCTGCCGTTGTCCCGACCCTGCACTGGCCGCGCCACCCCTCCCGCTTCGCCCCTCACCGCCGGCCCCAGGCCACCGGCCTTCCCCTGCACCGGTGCCCTGCCAGGTCCGCCGCCCCGCGCGCCCCTGGGCGTGCGCCCGAACGAACGGGTGCTGGGCGCCCGTTGCGCTCGAACCCGCTAACGCTGACGCCCGCTAAGGCCCCTAGGGCCACTGCCATTCGGGCCCACCCGCAGAACGTTTTAATAATAATAATAAAGTAAAAAAATTATTACTAAAAATAAATAAATAAATAATAATTAAAATAATTAATTAATTAATTAATCCTATTTAATTAATCTAATTAACTAGTTAGTTTAATTAAATAGCAATTAGATTAGTTAAACCCTAATTAGACTAAACAGTCAATGACGAACAGGACCCACACGTGAGTTGACCAGTCAACTCCCCTGTTGACTGCTGATGTCATGCTGACGTCAGCGTGCACTGTTCTAGATAATGTTGGATTTAAATAAATAATTAAAATCAGAAAATGATTAAATCTTTAGAAAATCATATAAAATAAACCGTAGCTCAGATGAAAATACTTTCTACATGAAAGTTGCTCAGAATGACGAGACGAATCTGGATACGCAGCCCGTTCGCCCGCCACACATCCGTAGCATAGCAAACCTGTAACATTTCACCTCCGGTTCATCTGTCCGAAAACGCGAAACACCGGGGATACTTTCCCGGATGTTTCCCCCCTTCGTCGGTATCACCTCCTACCGCGTTAGGGCATACCTAGCACCGCGTTTTGCCTCCTTATGTTTTGTGATGCTTTGTTTGCTCCGTATTTACTATTTCTTCCCCCCTCTCCTTCTCCGGTAGACTACGAGACCGACGCTGCTGCTGCCCAGTTCGACTACGGAGTTGACGACCCCTCCTTCTTGCCAGAGCAATCAGGCAAGCCCCCCCCCCTTGATCACCAGATATCGCCTATTCTTCTCTATACTGCTTGCATTAGAAGAGTGTAGCATGTTACTGCTTTCGGTTAATCCTATTCTGCTGCATAGCCATTGTTGCTACAGTTGTTACCCTTACCTGCTATCCTACTTCTTAGAATAGGATGCTAGTTTTTTCCATCAGTGGCCCTACATTCTTGTCCGTCTGCCATGCTACTATTGGGCCGTGATCACTGCGGGAGGTGATCACGGGTATATACTATATACTTTATATACATGACACATGTGGTGACTAAAGTCGGGTCGGCTCGTTGAGTACCCGCAAGTGATTCTAATGAGGGGGCTGAAAGGACAGGTGGCTCCATCCCGGTAGAGGTGGGCCTGGGTTCCTGACGGCCCCCGACTGTTGCTTTGTGGCGGAGCGACATGGCAGGTTGAGACCACCTAGGAGAGAGGTGGGCCTGGCCCTGGTCAGCGTTCGCGGATAATTAACACGCTTAACGAGATCTTGGTATTTGATCTGAGTCTGGCCATTTGGTCTATACGCACTAACCAACTACGCGGGAACAGTTATGGGCACTCGACGTCGTGGTATCAGCCGAAGCTCTTCTTGACGTCAGCGACGGAGCGGCGCGCGCCGGATTGGACTGGAACGCCTGCTAGGCTAGGTCTGCTTCCAGCCGCGTACGCAACATGCAGGTGTGCAATGGGCGATGGGCCCAAACCCCTGTGCGCATAGGATTTAGACCGGTGTGCTGACCTCTCTGTTGAGCCTAGGTGGGGCTGCGACGTGTTGATCTTCCGTGGCCGGGCATGACTCAGAAAAGTGTGTCCGGCCAAATGGGATCGAGCGTGTTGGGTTATGTGGTGCACCCCTACAGGGAAGTTTATCTATTCGAATAGCCGTGTCCCTCGGTAAAAGGACGACCCGGAGTTGTACCTTGACCTTATGACTACTAGAACTAGATACTTAATAAAACACACCCTTCCAAGTGCCAGATATAACCCGGTGATCGCTCTCTAACAGGGCGACGAGGAGGGGATCGCCGGGTAGGATTATGCTATGCGATGCTACTTGGTGAACTTACCATCTACTCTCTTCTACATGTTGCAAGATGGAGGTGGCCAGAAGCGTAGTCTTCGACAGGACTAGCTATCCCCCCCTTATTCTGGCATTCTGCAGTTCAGTCCACCGATATGGTCCTTTACACATATACCCATGCATATGTAGTGTAGCTCCTTGCTTGCGAGTACTTTGGATGAGTACTCACGGTTGCTTTTCTCCCTCTTTTCCCCTTTCTATACCTGGTTGTCGCAACCAGATGCTGGAGTCCAGGAGCTAGAGATCCCGAGGATGATTCTACATGGAGTTCGGCTTCGAGGAGTAGTTAGGAGGTCCCAGGCAGGAGGCCTTACCTTTTCGATTGTTGCTACTTTGGTGCTAGCCTTCTTAAGGCAAACTTGTTTAACTTATGTCTGTACTCAGATATTGTTGCTTCCGCTGACTCATCTATGATCGAGCAATTGTATTCGAGCCCTCGAGGCCCCTGGCTTGTATTATGATGCTTGTATGACTTATTTATGTTGTGGAGTTGTGTTGTGATATCTTCCCGTGAGTCCCTGATCTTGATCGTACACATTTGCGTGCATGATTAGTGTACGATTGAATCGGGGGCATCACAGGGGTGTCCACCATGTATATATCATATGATGAGGTGGCAGTCCAGCGCCCTGTGGGCGGTGGTTCCTGTTCTTCTCCTGCATCATCGTCCATACCGTCGATGTCTTCAGAGCCGAAATCGAGCATGTCGGATAAGTCGTCGACAGTGGCTATTAAGTGGGTGGTGGGTGGGGAACGAATTTCTTCGTCGTCCGCTTCCCACTCAAGCCGGACACAGTTCGGCCAAGGGCCTCCTGACAAAGAGAGAGACCTTAATGAATTTAGCACATCGCCCAGGGGCGAGTGCTGAAAGATATCCGCGAAGGAAAACTCCATGATCGGTGCCCAATCAGATTCGATAGGCACTGACGCAGGCGGTTCGGAGCCCGTGGTCGGGGAAGAATCCAAGAGTCCGGCAACACAGGTCTCGTAGGAGGTGAAGTCAGTATTCGGCTCTATCGCCGCTGAGTGTGCGGCCTCCGTGGCGGGGTCCATCCACCCGTCCTCGGATGGCGCAATCTGCTCCGGATTGAGGGCCGGAGTAGCCACAGGTGTGATCTCCCGAACACCCTCCGACAACAGAGCTAAGTCATGCTTGTCCTGACTGTGCGGCGCACTTGACATAGGCTTGAATCCGTCAAAGATCAAGTCTCCGCGCATGTCGGCAGTATAGTTTAAGTTTCCAAACCTGACCTGACGGCCAGGGGCGTAGCTCTCGATCTGCTCTAGATGGCCAAGTGAGTTGGCTCGCAGTACGAAGCCGCCGAATACGAAGATCTGTCCGAGGAGAAAAACCTCACCCTGGATCGCATCGTTGTCGATGATCGAAGGAGCCATCAAGCCTTATGGTGACGGCAGAGTGGAACTCTCAATGAAAGCACCAATGTCGGTGTCAAAACCGGCGGATCTCGGGTAGGCAGTCCCGAACTGTGCGTCTAAGGCGGATGGTAACAGGAGGCGAGGGACACAATGTTTACCTAGGTTCGGGCCCTCTCGATGGAGGTAATACCCTACTTCCTGCTTGATTGATCTTGATGATATGAGTATTACAAGAGTTGATCTACCACGAGATCGTAGAGGCTAAACCCTAGAAGCTAGCCTATGATTATGATTGTTGTTGTCCTACGGACTAAACCCTCTGGTTTATATAGACACCGGAGGGGGCTAGGGTTACACAGAGTCGGTTACAAGGGAGGAGATCTACATATCTGAATTGCCAAGCTTGCCTTCCACGCAAAGGAGAGTCCCATCCGGACACGGGACGAAGTCTTCAATCTTGTATCTTCATAGTCCAACAGTCCGGCCAAAGCATATAGTCCGGCTGTCCGAGGACCCACTAATCCAGGACTCCCTCGGCTTGGGAGTAGTCTTTGTAATTATGCGCAATTTCCAAACTCTCCAAGGTTTTTTTGCAAATAAAACATTCAGGCCTCGTGTGTGCCGCTGCATCTTGGATCCAACGGCTCCCTGTTGCTCATATTAGGTGTTCCCCATAGCTTAATTAGCCGCTACGGTGATACGAGCATCTAGGTCGTATGATCTGTGATCAGATGCCACATGCGTAGTACTTGTACTTTCTATGCAATTCCCAAACTCTCTTAGGCGTATATTGCAAAAACATTCAAACCTCCTACAGTGAGCCGTTAGATCTCCGTGAACTCGTATCACCATAGAATCTATGGTGCGGGAGCACCTCATATTCTCCCGTGCGAGAAAACATCAGGTGCTCTCGCAGCTTGGATGCTACAGTGATACGAGCTTCGAGGTCATTTGATCTGAGATCCAATGGCATCTGAGCAGTCTTTGTGCTTGTAAGCAGTGGCCGAACTCTTTGGGGGATTTTCTGCAAAAAAACATTTGAACCACCGAGGAGTTGTTGGATCACAAATCCAACGGCTCCGAAGAGCTTGTATCACCAAAGCATCTAAGGTGTGGTAGCACATGATATTCTTACATACAGGAGAATATGAGGTCCTCCTTCATCTTAGATGCTACAGTGATATGAGCTTCAAGGTTGTTGGATATGGGATCCAAGGGCATCTGAGTAGTTTTTTGTACAAATTGTGTGCAATTCTCAAACTCATTAAGGTTTCCTATAGAAAAGATTAAGACATCCTGTGAGCTGCTATATCTCAGATCTACAAGCTCCAAGCAACTCGTATCAGCATATAGCATCTAAGGTGTGGGGGCACATGATATTCTCCCGGGGAGGAGGGGGTGCACAACCAATCGGTGTTTGGGAGGGTGGGGACAAATATAATCTAAACAATCCTAAACAGAGCTTCACAATTTTATCTAAGGTCGAGGGGTTAACCCCCGACAATCTACATAGCTCCGTCTAAACACAACATTTGCATGTACTCCCTCCAGTCCTTTTTAGTTCGCATATAAGGTTTATCTGAAGTCAAACCTCGTAAACTTTGACCGAATTTATAGAGAAAGATACCAACATTCAGAACATGAAAATCAACAAATTAGATGCGTCATGCCTTTAGTTTTCATATTGTATAAATTTAGTATTGTAGATATTAATATTTTTTTCATATAAATATGGTCAAACTTTATGAAGCTTGACTTCAGACAATTCTTATACGCGGAGTAAAAAGGACCGGAGGGAGTATGTAGTACTAGACTTAATATTCATGTTTCAGTTTCATGTTCATTTTAAATATTGAATTGAGGACCATACATGTCTTACATTTTGCTCCCTTGGTTCCTAAATATTAGTCTTTTTAGAGATTTCAAATGGACTGCCACATACGGATGTATATAGACATATTTTAGAGTGTAGATTCACTCATTTTTCTCCGTATGTAGTCACTTGTTGAAATCTCTAAAAGACAAATATTTAGGAACAGAAGGAGTATTTTTGAATTCGTGTCATACATGCATGGTTTGGAAAAATAGATGCACTATACTTATTGGATTGTTGTTGTGTTCGTGTGTGTGTGTGTGGTCATATACTTGATACATAAAAAGTTTCCTCGCCATCATATCGTTCATCTTTTAGATTTGAATTTGCAATGAAAACCTTACTAGGGATACCATGAAATGTGAAATCCACGTTGAGATCACTATATCACAAACTCACTCTTTTTTATTTTTTTGCAAAAGATCACAAACTCAATCTAATTCAAGAACTCGTCATAAATCAATTACCATGTGTAGATTACTATTTGCAACGAAAATACGGGCATTGTAATACACATAGATTCGTTCGGCAATTTAAAAGATTCCTTTCGTATTCTTAAATGGTAGGACCCAACGGCGTACCAGCCAGACCCTGGCTCGTGTTGACCTCAAAAAAACGGGCTCGTGTCCTTCTGGTGGCATGCGTGGTACGCACATTAGCCAACCCCAACCAATCAAGCCTCCGCGTTTTGAGTCGAAATATCTGGCGGCTAGAATTCTAGCCCTAGGAAATTCCCCTCATGTCCCTGGTCCATAATGACTACCGATGAACAATGGAGGGATGCTTTAGTAACTAGACAATGTTACCTACCGTGTCGAGCACGGTTCAATTCCCTCGGTCGTCGCTACCCAAGGTCACCCGTCAACTCCATTGGCTGGTACTAATAGGAGTACTACACCAGGATGAGCACAGAATTGAGCCTGTTTGTTCGTGCCTAGCACTTGAGCTAATATATCAGGCAATGCACTGGTACGGAGGGATTATCCTTTTACTCTGCATATATAACTTGTCTGAAGTCTAACTAAGCAAAATGTTTGACCAAATCCTTTCTTAAGAAATACAACATGAAAGATGTATCGCTTGAAAATTTATTGCATGATGTAGGTTATGATATTGTTTCGAATCCTGGATTTTAAATTTCAGAAAACCCAAAAGTGACCGGAAATTCATGAAACTGAGCATGGTCACGTGATATGGCACAAATATTCCTACATAATTTTTTCTTCAATTTGAGACAAGCTGCTTATGAGAAGTTGCACAAAAGAAGAGCCAAGGTATTTTGGAACAAAGACCTGTCACGTTAAGGTGAACGCTTTCACTATTGAAACCGTGGGCGTTTACATGCCGTCCGAGCAAGCGTGTGAGTCAACGGGAGGCGTGCGAGTAGACCGCTGCGCCGGCTGACCGGGAGGCGTGCGAGCAGACCGCTGCGCAAGCTCACCGGGAGGCGAGCCCTTTGACCAGGCTCTGCCGCCCACCTTCGTCCCAACTGCTCCCACTTTTAATGTTGCCGGCGCCGCAGTTTAAAATCAACCCCGCACTACCCGGTATCGCTACAATCTTCTCTCTTCCTCTCCGATTCTCCTGTCATCTACCTCCAACCATCCTGACCTAACCGTACGCCATGCCGCATCACGATGGTCTGCCCTTAGTCTTCTAGTTTCCTAAGGAAGACACCCGCCGGAGTCTCAAGAACATAAGGAGCTTTGGGACGAGCTTGAACCGGCCTTGCGGGAAGACGTCGCGCCTGTCCCCGCTCTCGTTCCGGCTCCCGTCGCCCTGACTGCACCAGCGCCCATCCCCGTGGCATTGATGTGTTGGGAGCCGCACATTGTCGCCGAGCTTGATGCCACGGGGTTCCACGAGGTCCCCGCCGACTTTCACGCGCCCGTGCACCTGCCAGCGCATGCGCATGTGCGTGCACAGATGCGCGCGTCCGTGCCGGTGCCCGTGCACCTGCCTGCGCGTGCACTGACATGCGCGCCCGTGCCGGTTCCCGTGCACACGAATGTCTCTGCCGCGCCATTGCCAGCACCTGTCCCCACGCGGGTGTTAGTGCCCCCTCAGCGGCATGGATGGCCGCCGTCGACCGCTTCCTTGCACCAACGCCAGTCGCCTCATCCCGCCAGTTGACTCTCTCCTGGAGACCGTAGTCCAGAACATTGCGGCCTTCCTTGAAGCTAGGGCCAATGTCCAGGAGTACGCCAACAATGGTGCAAGACACCGCCGTCGCCGTCGGTCAGTGGCCCAACGACACACAGCGCATGGCAGAGGAGCCGCTTCCCACCGCAAGAAGCCCCCGCCGCCACCGCGCAATCTAAATTTGCCATGAAAAACGTTCGGATTGCCATGCTTAAAATCCGAACGTTTATCATTTCCGTTTATTTTAGATCGATCGTCGTATGAATGTAAAGTCGGAGTCAGACTGAATAAAATCTATGGTTTGATCGATTGAATGTTCTGCTAGAGCCGTATCAAATTAAATATAAAATGTCATCAAGCCACATGTATTCCTTCTCATCCAACGACCTAGACTGCTTCAATGTCGAGCGCTTAACACGTTTAGCGTGCAATTAATTTCATGCCAAAAATAGAACTAATCACATAATAACACACAAATAATATCCTACTTAATATCCACATGCACTTAATATACTTCCAAATTAACGTGCATTGACGTACACATTGACTAGTACTACTAGTACGTGAAACTGGTGCCGTAACTTGTGAACGCATCCATGATATGGCCAACGGCAACATCGCCCGCGAGTTCTTCGTGTTTGCCCGTGCGTCTAAACGTAGAAGGGGAGGAGAGAGAGAGCACACATGGAACCCACGAGTAAGTGAAGGCGAATAGTACATGCTAACGAGCCGGTCCCACTAATGTACTAAAAATACTAGTACATGTTATCCATTAAATAGGTTGTGGTAATATAAAAACATTATATGAACAAAGGGGGTTACAACAAACATTGTTGTTTTACGTATGTTGCTTATTGACGTGCGGCTTGAAGGCCTTGGTCGCATGTTCGATCCTCGTCCTTTTTAATTTTTAATTTATATATGGGTCCAAATTTGTTTCATGACAGGTGGGTGATACGTCTCCAACGTATATATAATTTTCTATTGTTCCATGCTATTATATCATTTGTTTTGGATGTTTAATGGGCTTTATTATGCACTTTTATATTATTTTTGGGACTAACCTACTAACCGAAGGCCCAGTGCAAATTGTTGTTTTTTTGCCTATTTCAGTGTTTCGCAGAAAAAGAATATCAAACGGAATCCAAACAGAATGAAACCTTCGCGAGGATCGTTTTTGAAACAAACGCAATCCAGGAGACTTGGAGTGGACGTAAAGGAAGCCACGAGGTGGCCACGAGGTAGGAGGGCACGCCCAGGAGGGGTAGGCACGCCCCCACCCTCGTGGGCCCCTCGTAGCTCCACCGACCTACTTCTTTCGCCTATATATACTCATATACCCTGAAAACATCCAGGAGCACCGCGAAACCCTATTTCCACCGCCGCAACCTTCTGTACCCGTGAGATCCCATCTTGGGGCCTTTTCCGGCGCTCCGCCGTAGGGGGAATCGATCACGGAGGGCTTCTACATCAACACCATAGCCTCTCCGATGATGTGTGAGTAGTTTACCACAGACCTTCGGGTCCATAGTTATTAGCTAGATGGCTTCTTCTCTCTCTTTGGATCTCAATACAAAGTTCTCCTCGATTCTCTTGGAGATCTATTTGATGTAATACTTTTTGCGGTGTGTTTATCGAGATCCGATGAATTGTGGGTTTATGATCAAGATTATCTATAAACAATATTTGATTCTTCCATGAATTCTTATATGCATGATTTGATATCTTTGCAAGTCTCTTCGAATTATCAGTTTGGTTTGGCCTACTAGATTGATCTTTCTTGCAATGGGAGAACTGCTTAGCTTTGGGTTCAATCTTGCGGTGTCCTTTCCCAGTGACAGCAGGGGCAGCAAGGCAAGTATTGTATTGTTGCCATCGAGGATAAAAAGATGGGGTTTATATCATATTGCTTGAGTTTATCCCTCAACATCATGTCATCTTGCCTAATGCGTCACTCTGTTCTTATGAACTTAATACTCTAGATGCATGTTGGATAGCGGTCGATGTGTGGAGTAATAGTAGTAGATGCAGAATTGTTTCGGTCTACTTGTCACGGACGTGATGCCTATGTTCATGATCATGCCTAGATATTCTCATAACTATGCGCTTTTCTATCAATTGCTCGACAGTAATTTGTTCACCACCGTAGAATTTGCTATCTTGAGAGAAGCCACTAGTGAAACCTATGGCCCCCAGGTCTATCTTCCATCATATTAATCTCCCGCTAACTAGCTATTTCTGTCGCCGTTTATTTTGCAATCTTTACTTTTCAATCTATACAACAAAAATACCAAAATATTTGTCTTATTATCTTTATCAGATCTAACTTTTGCAAGTGGCCGTGAAGGGATTGACAACCCCTTTAACACGTTGGTTGCAAGGTTCTTGATTGTTTTTGCAGGTACTAGGGATTTGCATGTAGTCTCCTACTTGATTGATACCTTGGTTCTCAAAAACTGAGGGAAATACTTACGCTACTTTGCTGCATCACCCTTTCCTCTTCAAGGGAAAACCAACACATGCTCAAGAGGTAGCAGTGGGCCCCTCGGTGTGTAGTTTGTAGCACTTTAATTTGTGGGTCGAAATTTGTTCCATTACAGGTGGACTATCGGTGTGTAGTTTTGTAGCTTATTTGTAATAACTAAAGAGAACAACAGTGGTTTTTGCAATAATACCATGGTGCAACGTTGAAGGCGAGAAAGGACGTGCGAGAGAGCGATGACCGAGCCAGAGGGAAATCAATTGGGAGAGGTGCGGGGGTTGCAACGGTGTTTGGATTAGTTGTGGGCCGAATGCTACGAAAATATAATCTAAACCCACCGGAATAAATGCCTACACAAATTAATCCAAGGTTGGAGTCCCCCTCGCAATGTAAATAGCTTTGGCTTTGCGAGGGATGGAGAGGTAGCTTCAATGTGTGGAAGATACGACGTGAGAAAGCGAGGTCAATCGAGACACATATAGATAGAGAGACAAAGTGAGTGTGGTCCGACATTCATTGAAAAGATATATATGCTCTGGAGAGATATTGTCCGATTGAGCTTTTGGGAAGGGTGAGGGCTGTAAGATGGAGCTTGAGAGATGATCCAGTCACAGACATGTAGATATATTTTGTGCGTGGGAGGAAGCAAGGTCAATCGATTACATATATAAAGGGAGAGAGATTGAACGAGTGTGGGTCGTCGTGCGATCGAAAGAGTGAGACGGGTTGGAGAGAGTGACCTAGATAGACAATGTGCGTGAGAGAGTATACAATATGAATATGTCGAATTAGGCTCAAACATGGAGATATATCGTTTGTGTCCGAGAAAGAGCGAGGTCAATCGAGACATACAAAGAGAGAGAGAGAGAGAGAGAGAGAGAGAGAGAGGGAGAGAGAGAGAGAGATTGAGCGAGCGTGGCCCGCCATGAGGTCGAAAGAGTGGGGGCGGCTTGGATGGACTGACCTAGATAGACAATCTACGTGAGAGAGTATAGAGTGTGTCGATCGAGGCTCGAACAGGGAGATGTATCATTTGTGTGTGAAAGAAAATGAGGTTAATCGAGACTCAGATAAAGAGAGCGAGATTGAGCGAGTGTGGCCCGCCGTGCGGAAGAAAGAGTGAGATAGTCACGAGGGAGTGACCTAGATAGACAATGTGCGTGCGTGCACACGAGAGGATGGGGGCTAGATAGGCAATGCATGTATCTAGCGAGAGAGGGTGGGAGGGAGGGAGGGAGAGAGAGAGAAAGCTCGGCATGGGGTGCAATGGCGGGTGTGTGAGGTAAATACATTTGGTAACAGAGTGGAAAAAGGGGGTTGTGTACTTGAGAGAGTTAGAGATCGAAACATGGAGAGAAAGAATGAACGTTTGTCGGAAACCGATAGCTTCCTAAGGTGGTTAGGAGAGGAAGATTGACCGATACAGGAAGTATGTAGCGTGTGTGCCGAGGGGGGGGCTAAAAACAACATTTGAATGTAGATAGCACGAGACTTAATACCGATGTTTCAATTTGGCATACATTGTAAGATTTGAACTGCGGACCATGCATATGGGTAATTATTTCGAATTCATGCCATACTAGGTTTGGAAAAGTTGACATTGACTCGATTGTTGTGCTATTTTGTAGGTCATATGTTTGAATCCATCCAAAGTTTTCTCACTACCATGGTGTTCATCGTATACATATGAATTTGCATTCAAAAAGTAGCATGGATACCGTGAAATGCAAAATCCACGTTAGAATTGGAGATCGCTATGTGACACACACTCTAACTCAAATAACTAATTATGTGACACACACTCTAATCCACGTTAGTGTGGATACTGTTTTGATTTTTTTTTCAAATAACTCCTCATTAATTAAATTATAGTATCTTGTTTCGAATGACTAATTATTTGCAAGGAAAACACGGGCATGGTAATACATACAGATTCGTTTGCAAATAAAAGAAGATTCGTTTGCATTCTAATGTAGGCGCACCAGGCAGACCAGGGTCGTGTCGTGGTGGTCACGTGTGTCGTACGCACGCTTAGCACCCAGCCACCCACCCCCTCCCTCCCTCCCCCCCCCACAAAAAATAGAACGACAATAAAATAACTTCGCGCTTCCACGTTTCGGATCGAAATATCCGGCGGCCCCAATTACATCCCTGCAAAATCTCCGTTCTCCATCGTCCCCTTCGGGGCCAGATTGCTCAAATCCCTAATTCGCCGCCAACCCAAGCAAAGTTTGAATCGCCCCTCGTATTGTCTCTTTCCCCACCTATGTGCCGGATGACGACGACGAAGACGACGGTCGCGCTTCACCACCGCACCGGAGCTTCCTCATCTACGCCCTCGTCCACCGCACTGGGTGGTCCACCGACAACGTCGGCCGCCGCAACTGACGTGCCTCACACACACCGACTTCCACCACATCAGGTGTGCTTCACCGACGCTGTCTCCCACCTCACCGGGGCTACTTCATCGAGCACATCATCGCACCTCCGCCGCCCCCCCCCCCCCCCGAGGCCGTTTGGGCTTCACCAACGGTCTCGTCCACCGCATCGTAGCGCTCCGCTGCCACTCAAGATCTGCATCCGTGTGCAGCCAGCCAACGCCAGCACATCATCCTCAACGGCTCTGAAGTGACCCGCACTCTAGCTAGGCGAGCATGCCCAAACGCTGGCCCGAACAAGGTATCCACACACCACTCCCTTGTGCACTGTTCCGGTGATGTTTGGATATCCTTTCACTGCTCTCTTAGCTTACACGCCTATGCAACTCTGACTTTAACTCTTATTTCTTCTGGAGATATCATCTGAAACAAGCAAAACCATTTTTTAGCGAAGCATGACGGTGCTACGGGATCTGGTACACATCCTGCACACCCGTATAACCTTGTAAGTATATGTCCTCCAGTACAACAGCAAGGTCGATTCCTCTTATTTGATCAACCATTCATCGTGTCAAAAATGCAGAGGGGGATGCAAGGAGCATAAGGCCTGCACATCCAAGCAAGTGGTAACATGGACTTGTACATGGAACATCCCAAGCGCAAGCAGAGCTGAAGTGAGCCTGTACAACAAGCTAGCATAAGTCGCTGCATTTCATTTAATTCGTACTGGCCTGCGTGTATGATTTGTGTGCAGTGGCGGATCCACGAATTCAAGTTACCAGGGGCGAACATTTAACTTAAAAATATGAAGGCACCTGCACTCCGGAAATCAACATAACTTGAGAAATGTGAAGCTACATGCACTTTGAAAACCAGCTAATGATCCAAAGTAGTGCAGATTATAAAACACTAAATGATGTAAGCACCAAAAAATACAAAATGCAACATGGTGTACAAGGACTACTAACATGGTCTGTACCTGCTTGAATTATTCATTCTCTGGCTGAAAATATCGAAGTGTAATTGCACCTATAACCAGTGCGCAAACTGCATATCAATATATCTATCCTGCACAAGTATGCCAATAGTTTCAAACAATAGATTAGAAAAGTATTTATGCTACATTGTCATGATACGGGGACTTTCTGGTAGATGGCCTCGACGTTTCCTCAAGCCATGAAAATGTACTATAATTTGCTTGTCATCAATGCCTGCAAATCTCTATGTCTCTCTCAACATAGCAGATCATTATTAGACACTAAATCCTTCAATGGGAGCTTGCAAAATGCTTGCATTAGATCCCTCATTAGACACTATATGTTCATCACTAGGAGCATGTAAAATGTTTGCATCAAATCCTTCATTAGCAGTCTGTTCATTAGACACTTCAGGGTCAAGAACAACATCAGCTTGTATGTTTGCATCGGAAACTTGATTAGATACATCAGATTCAGTCAGTTCAGTATTGATTGGGGGAGTTATAAAATAAGCAGAAGTTGGTTTCATTTTCTCATAGATTCACTACATACAAGCAGTTTTACAACACCGTCAGGTTTAACTATTGGCCAGAAATTGAACAGTTGAATTAGATATAATCAGGGATGTGATGTACCTGCTTGTTGCGCATGCTGCTCTTGCAAGCTGCGACTGTCCGTTTGCGCAAGCTCGATGCCATGCCCGTGCTGCCGTCGCTGCCTCCCACGCAGGCTACACCCAGGGTTGGATCTTCATCTTCTTGTCCTTCCATTCGCTTGAAGCCCGGCGACCGCCCTCAAACGAGGGCGCGAGGAAGTGCTATGTCGGTCTATCCAGCGGTGGCTAGGTTAGGAGCGAACCAAACTGGAGGCTGGAGCGAACGAATTGGGATTTTTCCTGCTGTTGATCGATATGGGAGGCGCTCGTTTGGGCCGCGAGCCTGCTATAGGGCTTGCCTTGCACTTACGTTATTGGCCCATCCAAATTGAAACATTTTTCTTCATTTTTTACATTGCCTGCTCGTGCGTTAGGACGAACAAAACTAGCCTGGGCCAACCTGGACGACGCAAACTAGGTGCACACTTTCCAGCCACCCGAGGCGGCCGCCCATACCAGCCCCTACGATGGCGTCGCCCCTTTTTGCATGTATGATTGGGGTAGTGAAAAATATTCCAGTGGCGCTTTTGATTTACCCACAAAATGGTTGAATTGCTTGTTTCTATGAACTGCGTTCGCCAATAATGTGAAGGACGCCGGTCTTTTCACCCTATTGTAGATTGCTTAGATCTTGATATGTCAAATGCAATCGCATGAAATATACAGTAAAAGCCAGTGTGATGTGTGTGGCTACAACTAGTCTGACTATCCGTCCTCATATAACATATCAAGGACGCACCATCGTACCAGATTAACCATTCGACTTACCAATGCAGTGTAGGAAGAAAGAAGTATTGGGACTGCATATCCAAGCAATTAATGCCATGGACTCCTTTGTAGAACTTTGTGAACTTTGTAAGCAAAAAAGAAGTTGCAGTGTGCCTGTACAAAGAGCTAGCATAAGTTCAGTTACCTGCTTCTCGGAATTTTAGTTAGCCACTTATTGCCAAATTGTTCAATTACAGTGCTTGGCTTAATTTAGTTTGCTACTGATTACATAATGCCATAGCCTATTAATCCTATTATAAACTGCGCCTATCTATGTGTTTGATACTTACTGTTAATAATTACCTATTTGCATGAACTTAAATAGCTACTTAAACACGTAGATAGCTGGTCATATGTACTTCTAGGGTGCAGCAGAATTCACGTGTAATTTACGTTCTGATACCCTGTTTGTTTAAATGGTTTGCTGTTATCACTTGTAGCACTAGTAATGTTTGCATGTTCATAGATAGACAACTGTCAGGTTTATATGAGGGACACCGTCTTTTTAACTTATATATGTGTTGGAATCATTTTGCTTACATCAAAGAAATTTACAGATGTCTGTGTTGCTGGTAAACGGTACCGACTTGTTACTTTAATATGTTGCCAAGAACTCGTTAGTTTTACTAGTTCATGTGTAATTAAATACGTTGCCAAAACTGGTTAGTTTTACTAGTTTGATGTTGGTTTCTTATGGCTCTTGCAACACTTTATTTATGATTGCTAACATTCAAGTTTGCAGGATCCAACTGAAACTCCGTTGGCACAACATGTATGTTTTCAGAAACTTCCTTGTTTACCTGGTTTGCTGTTGTAACTTGTTGTTGTAATCATCTTACCAACTTCAAGTTTTCAGGGTCCAATTGGAAGTCCAATTGCACAGCAGGTACATTTTCAAAAATATATTTGTGTAACAAGTTTGCTGCTGTAACTTGTTGCTCTAATCAAGTTACTGACTACTCAACTTTTCAGGATCCAAGAGAAACTCCAATGCCACAACAGGTTCCTTTTGCAAAACTTGTTTGTTTAACTGCTTTGTTGCTGCAACCGGTTGCTCTAATCACGTTACTGGCTTAGGATCCAAGAGAAACTCCAATGCCACAACAGGTACCTTTTGCAAAACTTGTTTGTTTAACTGCTTCCTTGCTGCAACAACCGGTTACAATGATGTTCATAACTACTTTTCAGCATCCAATTGAAACTCTTTAATTCCTTGTTTGTTTATCTGGTTTGCTGTTATAACTCCCAGTTGAGATGTTTTGCTAACTTCAACTTTTCAGAATCCAATCGGAACTTTAATGGCAAAATAGGTTAGCCCAAGATCAAAGAGCGAAGTCCCCATGGACGTTGTATCAGCCCACAGCAGTGGCACCGGCCCAATCGTGCATCATGAATTGCCAACTGCTGATGCTCTAGAGGCTAAACTATTTGTAGAAAGAGATTCTGCTTCTGCACTTAGAGATGAAGTTGACATGTTGAGGAAGAAAACAGCACAATCACAAGCAGTACTCAAGATAACCATTAAATATTTGGTGGACTTCAAAACGAAGCAAGCTGAGACTGACCGCATTGTTAAGGTCCTGAAGGAAAAAAGGAAATTAAATTCCCACTTGGTAAATCATAGGTGAAATGTTCTTTCCATCGTTGAATAACCTTTGTGTTGTTTGTTCATGTAATCGATCAAACCATTTGTTTTAGAGATCATGTAATAATTGTTTTTTTTTTTGGTTTATAATTTTTTTTAGCACAAGTCTGTATTAATTGATAATACTCGAAGACATTTCATTTTGATTGTTGTGCAGACCTACAAATATGCCAATCGGGCTGAATGTGCATTCAGCAATAATAGTAGTACTAGACCATGATTGCGTGCGTTGCCGCGCCCGTCCATTTTTTGTAG
The DNA here is from genome assembly GCF_018294505.1 of Triticum aestivum. NCBI lineage: Eukaryota > Viridiplantae > Streptophyta > Magnoliopsida > Poales > Poaceae > Triticum > Triticum aestivum. Next base: position 161,418,560 of record NC_057814.1, on the reverse strand, counting down.
TATTGAAAAAAATATCTGGAAATACATGAAGGTATCAAACATGAATGTTAAATTTGCACAACTTAACTCATATATTGGAAAGTTATCGAATAGGAGAAATTAAAGCAGTTTGCGGTGAAGCACTGTGGAAAGGAAAACTGGGCTCACATTGTCATGCCACACTCATCCATCTTAATGGACGAATGCTATAAATATATGATATGTGGACGGATTAATTTTTATGGAAGTCCAACATTCGTTCATGTCTTACATATGAGGTTGAAAAAAAATAAACCTATGTATAACCATAAAAAGAGAAGAGAAGATTTGACAGTTGAACTCTTGCCAGAGCATTGTGATAGTAAATAAAGCTTTGAATAATGTGAGTAAAACTTTCAATAATTTGAGAAGTATCATACGGTCATACGGATCCTTACTCGGCAACCGGAATATTATAATGAAAAGGACACACAAAATTTTCTAAGTGATATGTACAGTTTTCTTTCAGGAAGATAGACACACGTTCTTTCTTTACTTGGGAGCTATCTTTAGAACAAAAGTGACCTGATGGGTTTTTGTTTCCCAAGTTCTAACAAAAACAATGTAAGGTTCAAATCTGGTGCCAACAGTTTTCAACTCTGTTGTGGTGCGCCTTCATGCTTCACTACAAAACGTACTCAGAAAGTGTTCCACTAATCGGCTGCATGGTTAGGCTGATGAGGAGGTGGGTCACAGAGAACAGGACAGAAATTTGTAGTCTCCTTCGTGTGTGTGGTGTCTATCAGGGATTCAGGGGTGATGAGTGAGGAGAGACAGAGAACAACAGTGGACGGCTGGCGTCATCGGCGAGTTGTGAAACGGGGCCCAACGAGAGAAGCAGGTGTTACCCTTCTCACCCTTCTACACACGCGCTCCATCTTGCACCTTGCTTCTCTGATGCCAAGCTATTCGGCGTCACCTGCACATCCCCTTCGGATGTCTTTGTGTGGGCGACATCCACAATTGCTCCCTCATTTAGGCTTCAGGAAGAGATAGGCTTTGAAATAGTGGCCAACGGCGTCGGCGTCCGCGGGCATCGTGTCACCTCCTTGGAGGTGCCGCCGTGGAGTCCACCCCCCTGCACATCCTCGGTTCTAGCTCTTCGGGTGAAAGCCTAAGGCCCAGTCGGGTTGGGCGACGGCTGATACGTCTCCAACGTATCTATAATTTTTGATTGTTCCATGCTATTATATATTCTGTTTTGGATGTTTAATGGGCTTTATTATACACTTTTATATTATTTTTGGGACTAACCTACTAACCCAAGGCCCAGTGCAAATTGCTGTTTTTTTGCCTATTTCAGTGTTTTGCAGAAAAGGAATATCAAACGGAATCCAAACGGAATGAAACCTTCGGGAGCGTGATTTTTGGAACAAACGTGATCCAGAGGACTTGGAGTGCACATCAAGAAACGAACGAGGAGGCCACGAGGCAGGGAGGCGCGCCCCCCACCCTCGTGGGACCCTCATGGCTCTCCTGACCGACTTCCTTCGCCTATATATACTCTTATACCCTAAAAACATCCAAGAGCACGACAAAACCCTATTTCCACTGCCGCAACCTTCTGTACCCATGAGATCCCATCTAGGGGCCTTTTCCGGCGCTCCGCCGGAGGGGGCATCGATCATGGAGGGCTTCTACATCAACACCATAGCCTCTCCGATGATGTGTGAGTAGTTTACCTCAGACCTTCGGGTCCATAGTTATTAGCTAGATGGCTTCTTCTCTCTCTTTGGATCTCAATACAAAGTTCTCCTCGATCTTCTTGGAGATCTATTCGATGTAACTCTTTTTTGCGGTGTGTTTGTCGAGATCCGATGAATTGTGGGTTTATGGTCAAGATTATCTATGAACAATATTTGAATCTCCTCTGAATTCTTTTATGTATGATTTGATATCTTTGCAAGTCTCTTCGAATTATCAGTTTGGTTTGGCCTACTAGATTGATCTTTCTTGCAATGGGAGAACTGCTTAGCTTTGCGTTCAATCATGCGGTGCTCGATCCCAGTGACAGAAGGGGAAACGACACGTATTGTATTGTTGCCACCGAGGATAAAAAGATGGGGTTTATGTCATATTGCTTGAGTTTATCCCTCTACATCATGTCATCTTGCCTAATGCGTTACTCTATTCTTATGAACTTAATACTCTAGATGCATGCTAGATAGCGGTCGGTGTGTGGAGTAATAGTAGTAGATGCATAATCGTTTCGATCTACTTGTCGCGGACGTGATGCCTATATACATGATCATGCCTAGATATTCCTATAACTATGCGCTTTTCTATCAATTGCTCGACAGTAATTTGTTCACCCACCGTAATATTTATGCTATCTTGAGTGAAGCCACTAGTGAAACCTATGGCCCCGGGGTCTATTTTCCATCATATTAATCTCCCTTCAACTAGCTATTTTTGTTGCCGTTTATTTTGCAATCTTTACTTTTCAATCTTTATCATAAAAATACCAAAAATATTATCTTATCATCTCTATCAGATCTCACTTTTGCAAGTGGCCGTGATGGGATTGACAACCCCTTTATCGCATTGGTTGCAAGGTTCTTATTTGTTTGTGTAGGTACGAGGGACTCGCGCGTGGTCTCCTACTGGAGTGATACCTTGGTTCTCAAAAACTGAGGGAAATACTTACGCTACTTTGCTGCATCACCCTTTCCTCTTCAAGGGAAAACCAATGCAGTGCTCAAGAGGTAGCAAGAAGGATTTCTGGCGCCATTGTCGGGGAGGCTTACGCCAAGTCAAGTCAAGATTTCATCTCCCAGCAACTAGCCATTTCTGGCGCCGTTGCCGGGGAGTCTACGCGGAAGTCAAGACATACCAAGTACCCATCACAAACTCTTATCCCTCGCATTACATTATTTGCCATTTGCCTCTCGTTTTCCTCTCCCCCGCATCACCCTTGCCGTTTTATTCGCCCTCTCTTTCCGTTCGCCTCTTTTTCGCTTGCTTCTTGTGTGCTTGTGTGTTGGATTGCTTGCTTGTCACGATGGCTCAAGATAATACCAAATTGTGTGACTTTTCCAATACCAACAACAATGATTTTCTTAGCACTCCGATTGCTCCTATTACCGATGCTGAATCTTGTGAAATTAATGATGTCTTGCTGAATCTTGTCATGAAAGATCAATTTTCTGGCCTTCCTAGTGAAGATGCCGCTACACATCTAAACAACTTTGTTGATTTGTGTGATATGCAAAAGAAGAAAGATGTGGATAATGATATTGTTAAGTTGAAGCTATTTCCGTTTTTGCTTAGAGATCGTGCTAAAACTTGGTTTTCGTCTTTGCCTAAAAATAGTATTGATTCTTGGAATAAGTGCAAAGATGCTTTTATCTCTAAGTATTTTCCTCCCGCTAAGATCATCTCTCTTAGAAACGATATTATGAATTTTAAGCAACTTGATCATGAACATGTTGCACAAGCTTGGGAGAGGATGAAATTAATGATACGTAATTGCCCTACACATGGTTTGAATTTATGGATGATTATACAAAAAAATTATGCCAGATTGAATTTTGCTTCTAGAAATCTTTTAGATTCGGCCGCGGGAGGCACTTTTATGGAAATCACTTTAGGAGAAGCTACTAAACTCCTAGATAATATTATGGTTAATTATTCTCAATGGCACACCGAAAGATCTACTAGTAAAAAGGTTCATGCAATTGAAGAAATTAATGTTTTGAGTGGAAAGATGGATGAACTCATGAAATTGTTCGCTAATAAGAGTGTTTCTTCCGATCCTAATGATATGCCTTTGTCCACTTTTATTAAGAATAATAATGAATCTATGGATGTAAATTTTGTTGGTAGGAACAATTTTGGTAACAACGCGTATAGAGGAAACTTTAATCCTAGGTCGTTCCCTAGTAATCCCTCTAATAATTATGGTAATTCCTACAACAATTCTTATGGAAATTTAAATAAGTTGCCCTCTGATTTTGAAACTAGTGTTAAAGAGTTTATGAATTCACAAAAGAATTTCAATGCTTTGCTTGAAGAAAAATTGCTTAAAGTTGATGAGTTGGCTAGGAACGTGGATAGAATTTCTTTTGATGTTGATTCTTTGAAACTTAGATCTATTCCACCTAAGGATGATATCAATGAGTCTCTCAAAACCATGAGAATTTCCATTGATGAGTGCAAAGAAAGAATCGCTATGATGCGTGCTAAAAAAGATTGCTTTGTGAAAGCAAGTTCTAGTTTTCATGATAATAATGATGAATATCTAAAAGTGATTAATGTGTCTCCTATTAAATCTTTGTTTTCCAATATCAATCTTGATAATGATGGGACTGGAGATGAGTCAACTTTAGTTAAAAGGCGTCCCAATGATTCGGAGTTTTTAGATCTTGATGCAAAAATTGGTAAAAGTGGGATTGAAGAGGTCAAAACTTTAGATAGCAATGAACCCACTATTTTGGATTTCAAGGAATTTAATTATGATAATTGTTATTTAGTAGATTGTATTTCCTTGTTGCAATCCGTGCTAAATTCTCCTCATGCTTATAGTCAAAATAAAGCTTTTACCAAACATATCGTTGATGCTTTGATGCAATCTTATGAAGAAAAGCTTGAATTAGAAGTTTATATCCCTAGAAAACTTTATGATGTGTGGGAACCTACTATTAAAATTAAAATTAAAGATCATGAATGCTATGCTTTGTGTGATTTGGGTGCTAGTGTTTCCACGATCCCAAAAACTTTGTGTGGTGTGTTAGGTTTCCGTGAATTTGATGATTGTTCCTTAAACTTGCATCTTGCGGATTCCACCATTAAGAAACCTATGGGAAGAATTAATGATGTTCTTATTGTTGCAAATAGGAATTATGTGCCCGTAGATTTCATTGTTCTTGATATAGATTGCAATCCTTCATGTCTTATTATTCTTCGCAGACCCTTCCTTAGAACGATTGGTGCAATTATTGATATGAAGGAAGGTAATATTATATTCCAATTTCCGTTAAGGAAAGGCATGGAACACTTACCTAGAAAGAAAATTAAATTACCTTATGAATCTATTATGAGAGCCACTTATGGGTTGCATACCAAAGATGATAATACCAAGATCTATCCTTGCTTTTATGCCTAGCTAGGGGCGTTAAACGATAGCGCTTGTTGGGAGGCAACCCAATTTTATTTTTGTTCCTGTTTAGCAATAAATATTTGATCTAGCATCTAGTTAGATGTGGTTTTATGTTTTAATTAGTGTTTGTGCCAAGTAAAACCTATAGGATATTCTTAGATGATAGTTATTTGATCTTGCTGAAAAAGTCAGAAACATTCTGTTCACGAAGACAATTGTTAAAAATCACCAGAACGTGATAAAATACTGATTCAAATTGCAGTAGATCAATAAACAAATTATCTAGGTTTTCCTATTTTGGTAGAATTTTTGAGTTACAGGAAGTTTGCGTTAGATACAGATTACTATAGACTGTTCTGTTTTTGACAGATTCTGTTTTTTCGTGTGTTGTTTGCTTATTTTGATGAATCTATGGCTAGTAATGGAGGTTATGAACCATAAAGAAGTTGTAATAAAGTAGGTTTAACACCAATATAAATAAAGAATGAGTTAATTACAGTACCTTGAAGTGGTGGTTTGTTTTCTTTTGCTAACGGAGCTCATGAGATTTTCTGTTGAGTTTTGTGTTGTGAAGTTTTCAAGTTTTTGGGTAAAGATTTGATGGATTATGGAACCAGGAGTGGCAAGAGCCTAAGCTTGGGGATGCACAAGGAACCCCAAGGTAAAATCCAAGGACAACCAAAAGCCTAAGCTTGGGGATGCCCAAGGAACCCCAAGGTAAAATCCAAGGACAACCAAAAGCCTAAGCTTGGGGATGCCCCGGAAGGCATCCCCTCTTTCGTCTTCGTCCATCGGTAACTTTACATGATGCTATTTTTTTTTCACCACATGATATGTGTTTTGCTTGGAGCGTCTTGTATGATTTGAGTATTTGATTTTTAGTTTACCACAATCATCCTTGCTGTACACACCTTTTGGGAGAGACACACATGATTCGGAATTTATTAGAATACTCTATGTGCTTCTCTTATATTTTTTGAGCTAGATAGTTTTGCTCTAGTGCTTCACTTATATCTTTTAGAGCACGGTGGTGGTTTTATTTTATAGAAATTATTGATCTCTCATGCTTCACTTATATTATTTTGAGAGTTCCTTAGAACAGCATGGTAATTTGCTTTGGTTATAAAATTAGTCCTAATATGATAGGCATCCAAGATTAGTATAATAAAAGCGTTCACATAAAGTGCATTGAATACTAAGAGAAGTTTGATACTTGATGATTGTTTTGAGATATGGAGGTAGTGATATTAAAGTTGTGCTAGTTGAGTAGTTGTGAATTTGAGAAATACTTATGTTGAAGTTTGCTAGTCCCGTAGCATGCACGTATGGTAACCGTTGTGTAACAAATTTGAAACATGAGGTGTTCTTTGATTGTCATCCTTATGAGTGGCAGTCGGGGACGAGCGATGGTCTTTTCCTACCAATCTATCCCCCTAGGAGCATGCGCGTAGTGCTTGGTTTTTGATGACTTGTAGATTTTTGCAATAAGTATGTGAGTTCTCTATGGCTAATGTTGAGTCCATGGATTATACGCACTCTCACCCTTCCATCATTGCTAGCCCCTTCGGTACCGTGCATTGCCCTTTCTCACCTTGAGAGTTGGTGCAAACTTCGCCGGTGCATCCAAACCCCGTGATATGATACGCTCTATCACACATAAACCTCCTTATATCTTCCTCAAAACAGCCACCATACCTATTATGGCATTTCCATAGCCATTCCAAGATATATTGCCATGCAACTTTCCACCGTTCCGTTTATTATGACACGCTCCATCATTGTCATATTGCCTTGCATGATCAAGTAGTTGACATCGTATTTGTGGCAAAGCCACCATGCATATTATTTCATACATGTCACTCTTGATTCATTGCCCATCCCCGTACACCGCCGGAGGCATTCATATAGAGTCATACTTTGTTCTAGTATCGAGTTGTAATCATTGAGTTATAAATAAATAGAAGTGTGATGATGATCATTAATAGAGCGTTGTCTCAAAAAAAAGGCCAAAAAAAGAAAGGCCCAAAGAAAAAAAAGAAAAAAGGGACAATGCTACTATCCTTTTTTCCACACTTGTGCTTTAAAGTAGCACCATGATCTTTATGATAGAGGGTCTCTTGTTTTGTCACTTTCATATACTAGTGGGAATTTTTCATTATAGAACTTGGCTTGTATATTCCAACAATGGGCTTCCTCAAATGCCCTAGGTCTTCGTGAGCAAGCAAGTTGGATGCACACCCACTTAGTTTCTTTTGTTGAGCTTTCATACATTTATAGCTCTAGTGCATCCGTTGCATGGCAATCCCTACTCCTTGCATTGACATCAATTGATGGGCATCTCCCTAGCCCGTTGATTAGCCGCGTCAATGTGAGACTTTCTCCTTTTTTGTCTTCTCCACATAACCCCCATCATCATAATCTATTCCACCCATAGTGCTATATCCATGGCTCACGCTCATGTATTGCGTGAAAGTTGAAAAAGTTTGAGATTACTAAAGTATGAAACAATTCCTTGGCTTGTCATCGGGGTTGTGCATGATGAGAGCATTCTTGTGTGACGAAAATGGAGCATGAACAAACTATATGATTTTGTAGGGATGAACTTTCTTTGGCCATGTTATTTTGAGAAGACATAATTGCTTAGTTAGTATGCTTGAAGTATTATTATTTTTATGTCAATATTAAACTTTTTTCTTGAATCTTTCGGATCTGAACATTCATGCCACAATAAAGAAAATTACATTGAAGAATATGCAAGGAAGTATTCCACATCAAAAATTCTGTTTTTATCATTTACCTACTCGAGGACGAGCAGGAATTAAGCTTGGGGATGCTTGATACGTCTCCAACGTATCTATAATTTTTGATTGTTCCATGCTATTATATATTCTATTTTGGATGTTTAATGGGCTTTATTATACACTTTTATATTATTTTTGGGACTAACCTACTAACCCAAGGCCTAGTGCAAATTGCTGTTTTTTTGCCTATTTCAGTGTTTCGCAGAAAAGGAATATCAAACGGAATCCAAACGGAATGAAACCTTCGGGAGCGTGATTTTTGGAACAAACGTGATCCAGAGGACTTGGAGTGGACGTCAAGAAACGAACAAGGAGGCCACGAGGCAGGGGGCGCGCCTGCCCCCCCCCCCCCCCGGAGCGCCCCCACCCTCGTGGGCCCCTCGTGGCTCTCCTGACCGACTTCCTTCGCCTATATATACTCTTATACCCCCAAAACATCCAAGAGCACGACGAAACCCTATTTCCACCGCCGCAACCTTCTGTACCTGTGAGATCCCATCTTGGGGCCTTTTCCGGCGCTCCGCCGGAGGGGGTATCGATCACGGAGGGCTTGTACATCAACACCATAGCCTCTCTGATGATGTGTGAGTAGTTTACCTCAGACCTTCGGGTCCATAGTTGTTAGCTAGATGGCTTCTTCTATCTCTTTGGATCTCAATACAAAGTTCTCCTCGATCTTCTTGGAGATCTATTCGATGTAACTCTTTTTTGCGGTGTGTTTGTCGAGATCCGATGAATTGTGGGTTTATGATCAAGATTATCTATGAACAATATTTGAATCTCCTCTGAATTCTTTTATGTATGATTTGATATATTTGCAAGTCTCTTCGAATTATTAGTTTGGTTTGGCCTACTAGATTGATCTTTCTTGCAATGGGAGAAGTGCTTAGCTTTGGGTTCAATCATGCGGTGCTCGATCCCAGTGACAGAAGGGGAAACGACACGTATTGTATTGTTGCCACCGAGGATAAAAAGATGGGGTTTATGTCATATTGCTTGAGTTTATCCCTCTACATCATGTCATCTTGCCTAATGCGTTACTCTATTCTTATGAACTTAATACTCTAGATGCATGCTAGATAGCGGTCGGTGTGTGGAGTAATAGTAGTAGATGCAGAATCGTTTCGATCTACTTGTCGTGGATGTGATGCCTATATACATGATCATGCCTAGATATTCTCATAACTATGCGCTTTTCTATCAGTTGCTCGATAGTAATTTGTTCACCCACCGTAATATTTATGCTATCTTGAGAGAAGCCACTAGTGAAACCTATGGCCCCCGGGTCTATTTTCCATCATATTAATCTCCCGTCAACTAGCTATTTCTGTTGCCGTTTATTTTGCAATCTTTACTTTTCAATCTTTATCATAAAAATACCAAAAATATTATCTTATCTTCTCTATCATATCTCACTTTTGCAAGTGGTCGTGAAGGGATTGACAACCCCTTTATCCCGTTGGTTGCAAGGTTCTTATTTGTTTTCGTAGGTACGAGGGACTCGCGCGTGGTCTCCTACTGGATTAATACCTTGGTTCTCAAAAACTGAGGGAAATACTTACGCTACTTTGCTGCATCACCCTTTCCTCTTCAAGGGAAAACCAACGCAGTGCTCAAGAGGTAGCAACAGCGTCGGCATCATCGCTTCCTCCTTTGGGGCGTCGCCTTGAAGAGCATTGGATCCCGTTTGCACTTTCCTTGGGCTGGACGCTCGCGGCATTGCGGTTGGCGGCTGTCTGTCCGGCAATGTGGATGTTGCGCGACTTCTAGTGTGGCAACGATGGCGGCTTTGGGCGGCTGCTAAGCTTTGGTAGTCGGTATCATTTGTTTTCCTGAAGTCGAAGCTGCAGAGGAGGTGCTTCCGCGGCGACGATGACACGAGACAGGTGGTCGGTTCCGGTGCCGGCTCAACACAGGCACATCGCTTTCCCCTGCAATGCTCGTCGACAGAGTCGGAGCTGCCTGGTCGTCGACGTGTGCAGTGGACTATTTGGCATCGACCGACGCAGGCCTCGACGCTTGTTCGCGGTTTTCACTTCGACGGCGTGTGTGCGTTCTTGTGTGGGTTGCCAGGTCGTTCTGTGTGCCTTATTTTTGCGGGCATGTTGTGACGGTTTTCGCCCAGTTTTCCTTTAATTAACTGGACACCTCTCTTTGACCTTTTTTAATGAATCAAACCCTAAGGGACCGCGTTTCAAAAAAAATAGTGGCGAAAGAAAAATTAGCGTGATGCACGTTGGTTGTCGTAGCGCCGTTGCTGTTGGCAGAGGGGTCATCGGACTGGCGCACGATGGGGTTGTCGATAAGCTCCTCACGCAGGAGCCGCCGCCATCATGTCACGCCCACTTTCGCGTGCGAGCTAAACGGGCCAGATAATGTTACCAGCCCACATAAGCCCAGTTAACCACAGCTCCCCTAAACCAATCTTCTGAATTCGAGTATCGACATTTGTAAATCATATTCATATATGACAGTGGAATACATCTTTGTCGTGCTTTTGAAGATATATAAAAACACATCGAATGATTTATAAAGATTTGTATAGGAATACAAAATGGATTCGAATTTAGTTGCCAGGGTAAACGTGGATGCTTATTGTCCCAAAATTCGAAAGAAGCAGCAAAATGTCTACTCCCACGTCGGCTGCCCGAAGCCAAGTGTTTGGGTGATGGAAATTACTGTCTACCCCTTACACGGACAATCCATCTGCCCGATTTCCACTGCTCTCAATAGGGGTAGGTTAGTAACTTCAATTAGACGTGACACGACCGCCTCTGAGCCCATTCCGACACGGTAGGCACCAAACATGGGCGGCAAAACACATTTGATTCAAGCTCGTCCGAAAGACCTCTGTCACTCCCTCCATTTCCCCATTCATACACGGTGGGCGGCAAAACAAACTCGATTCGGCCGAAATCAATGTAGGCAAATATTTTCAATAGGGGCAGGTTTGTAACTTCACTCAGACGTGACACAACCGCCCTACCTGTCAGCCCCGTTCATACACCATGGGCACCAACCATGGGCGCCAAAACACCCTCTCCTCGCCCGAAATCGCTCTAGGAAAATATTGGCGAGATGCGAGATTACTGTCCTATCCCCAATCGACGAGACGCCCAAATTTTAAACGAGGGTTAAGTTCGTAACTTTCCAATATTTCAGACAGGTGCGTCCCAAAAACATGGTTCCCTGTACCTCTCCCTCCATTGTCCCATTCATACGCCGTCCGCGCTAGAACACCATCCCCACACCAGCCTCCTCCGTCCGCCACCCCATCCATCGCCACCGTCCTCCACCATGCCGGAGCGCCTACTAAGACCGCGTCGTCCACTGCTAGAGATGGACGTTTCTCATCCATGGCGACGGACCAAGAGCCTTGCATCGCGTCCTCTCGCTTCATCGGCGCCGTCGTCCTCTTTGCTGGGGCCGCTCACATGACCTTCTCTTCCACCGCAACGGGACTAATCCCTCGATGCACCCGTCTACCGTCGCAGATCTGCTTCAACGCCACCGACAGCCATCGTACCCCCGATGCCTACACGGTGCCGCAAGAGAGGTGGTACTTCATATCTCCTCAACTTTTTGATCTCAACCAGAAAATAGATGGTAACTTGGTTACTGTACTTTCTTTTCAGCTCTTAGAATTTAGTTCTTAGTTCGAAGCAAACAATGGATGCTAAATAGCATTTCTCCGGTTTGCAGCTTTAAATCTGCCATGGCACAGTCATAATAGGGTTTAATTGATCATGCTTAGGGTTTAATTGATCATGTTGGTTCCATGGTGGTTTATTTAATAGAAATCGAAGGGGAAACCCTCTTTTGCTCAAAAAAATGCTTAGGGTTTCCCCCTTTTATGATCACTATACGATCAGCATACGTGCTTCGTGTCATAATAGCACTGCTCCACCCATCAAGCTAAACAAGCTTAGTTGTTCAAATACGAATCTGATATTATTAAAACAGAGTCATTTAATTAGTCAGCTAAATGTTCCTAATTTAGTTTCGAAAATGCATGTTTGTCGCTCGGGTGTGTATCTCTACAGGGTGCCCACGGTGGGATGCGGCCCACCCTGGGATTTTGGGTCGGCCCAGGCCCCGATTCCCCTATGTTCTATTGCGCGCTTCCGATCTCTACTCGCCCCCAGCCGCCTGCCTCGCCGGCGACTTGCCGTCCCCGGACGGCATGACTCTAGGAGGACACGCCGGACTAACAAGAGGTCAGGAGCCGCTCACCCAACAGCGTCACCGCTGCCCGGGCGCGCCACTGTGCCTACCTTCCCAGTCCGTTCAGGGCTCAGGCGTGTAGCACCCACTAAGCCAACCCGATTTATCCTGAGATACGTCCTCAACACTCAGCAGCCACTCCTCATCACCCATTTTCTAATTGATTCATTACTCATTAGGTAGGACTGTCATTAGGTTTGTTGTGTGCTGAGTGCTACCTACACTTAATGGTTCAGATGTATTTCAGTAATCTTTAGTACCTGTAAAGTTCATAGGGTTTCAAAATTCTGGCCCTAAGAACAGACACTAGTCATTTTGGATTGTTGGTCGTAGTGATATTGACCCAGATTACTACTGCGGGCCAGGTTTGTTGACAATTTTACTTGTCTTTCTTACTCATTCGATATGATATCCAATTATTCTCGTCGATTAGTTGCAAACAATAAGTGCTAGACAAACTTCTTGATTCAAATTTTGGACGGTCACTTACTGTAGTTACAATTATGCATACTTGTCCTAGTAAGCTCACAAGTAAATGATTGATTCACTACATCTATGCTTGCCTTGTCATATTTGTTGTCAATATTCGGGTGGACCACCCTGTTTCAAAATACTGGACCACAGACATGAGTGAATAGTATTTCTCTGTGTGATCTCTTCCATCATGTGTGGGCAACAAACACTACATTGTATAGAAAGAAAGTGTCATTTCCAGCTTTTACATAGACTACGATCTTTTACATGGAATACAATCTGCCTACTTGCTTTATGTCGCACTACCAACACTCCACCCTTGAAGCTAAACATTATGCCACTCGTAATTCCTTAGTTTATTTGTTCAAATACGAATTTGATATGATTCTAATGTTCCTACTTCAGTTTTGAAATGTGCGTCTGCCTGTTATAGAGACATAAGAGGTTTGTATTTCTGTGTGTGGTCTGGTCAGCACGGTTGGGGGGTGAACTTTGCATGTGCAGGGGTTTATAGGGAGACACTCTTCGAGTTGAATCCGCAATGCATTCCATAGATAATCCGACTACTTTTTATGTTTTCATGAATCTCAGATTCTGAACAGCATCATAATGATTATGAGCTTGCGCGCATGAAAAGAATAAAGCAGAACAATGCCATGGCTGTCAAACTTGGCATTAAGGGACTGAAATCAAGTCTGGATGCAATGCAATGCAAACGCTCTCCACCTACAGATTCATGCTCAGAATATGATCCTAACAGTGATTCTGAGCTAGAGGGAGACCTAAGTCAATGTAGCTCCCTAGTGGAGGAGTCAGAGGCAGATGTCCTATCTTATTCATCCATCAAGGTGCTTGCTCTAACTTTTCAAGGTTATATTGATTGCACATATCTTGCAACTGATGCTTTGCATTGCTTCTACTTTGTTGCACTGCCATTAGCTTAGTTTACACATCGTGTATGTGAATACGCCCTGCCTATCCATTTTCAGTACATATTCCATCTGTCATCATACCATATTCATCCATTCAAATGTTGTTCTTGTGTATCAGACGTTCAAAAGGAAGAGGGCGATTGATAATCGCGGAGGAGCACGAGCAAAGTATTTGGAAGAGGTAGTGACACCTGATAAATCAAATAGCCCATTAGGTGTAGTTGCAATATCACCTGGCCCACAAAACATGGCCCCAACTCTAGCAGACTCTGGCCCTACTACACCGGTCATTTCTGATGCCCCAACTCAGCAGACCCCAACTACAGCAAACAGTATGATGATGCCAGTTGACATAGCACCAGCTCTACGACGCAAAACCCCCATTCCAGCAAAGAGTACACCAAATCCAGTTGCCAAATCCCTTTTCGAACCGGAGAGAGCCCCAATTGCAGCAAATAGGACCCCATGTTCCATTTTTCCCAGTTTAGAAGACGAAGCTTATATTGTTGTCAAGAACTTTGTGCGCATCTTTCCTTCATGGAAAGATTATACCGCAAACACAGAACAATTTCCAGTCTTCGTCTGCAACTTACGCGTAAGTAATGTACTAATGTTATTCATGGTAATTACTGCATATGTTTCTGCTGACAGAAGACACAAGATTTCATTCTTTTAAATAGGTGAGGACCAAACTGGATTGTCAGGACGAACAAGGGTTGGTTGTGCTCTTCAAGCACTCGTTGATGAAGTGTCGTTCCTACCTGAGGCAAGCGCACTTCGATGGCAAGCCCCTAAACGAAATTTCTGTAAAGTCTCCGGTGCTACATTTATCAGACAGTGACTGGAATAATCTTGTTACACATTGGTCTCGTCTGCAACGTAAGGTACTGTCTATGATATCACATCACAATTTGAACTACATTTCTGCATTTTCCTTAACGTCTCACTTGTACAAAAACTGTTAGCAGAAGAACATTCATTCTCAAGGGACCACAGAATCTCGCAACTATACTGCACACTGCATTGCTCTTGTGAGTTCCTCTTACCCTGTATGACCATACTTACATTCATATCTGTTTGATTATGTAGCATCACTGCACATGTTAGCCTCGTTATCGTCCGTTTAGTGGACATTATAAGATCCGTATGGACTCTTACATAAATTTAGAATCAACCCAATACTTTTGAATAGGTTTAGCTCTGCAATCCTCTTGTAAGGACTGAACGTCGTCTATCACTGTACTTACATTAACAACTACTCCCTCCGTCCCATAATATAAGAACGTTTTGTATAGTACACCAGTGTTCAAAACACTCTTGTATTATGGGAAGAGGGATTGGTTCATTGTGTAGCATTCTGCATCTTATCTCCCTCGCCCACCATTTACTAAAAAATATCAGATATATATTTAATCTTACCAAAAAGTTGAATACACAGACAATGCCAGTGCAAAAGTGTAGCCCATTGCTCTTGTCAGTACATTTTGTCCTGTTGGGCTGAACTGTTGCCACCTTTATCACGGGCCGTTAGTGGGTCGGATGTCGCGTCAGACCATATATGGCCCATGGGCGGGACGGGCCATTCCCGGGCCGAAAGTCACACCGGGCTGAAATGGGGCCATGTCTACATCGGGCCTCTAATAGGCCGAAAGTCACTGGGCCGTAATTGGGCCCAAATATTCGGCGAACAATTAACGGGCCAGATCTGGCTTCGGGTCGCAAATGGGCCATGTTTAAACATGCCGTTATTGGGCTGGCCCACTAGTACCTGAGTAAGTACTACGGGCCTTTGACTGGGCTGGCCTTTTTAACCTATATGGGCCTCTGTTGGGCCCTGCCATGTGTCAACGTATCATAGGCATGTCTCCTCCAATGGACAGATGACATCTGGCCCACCGAGGAGCAGACACGTGTTTCCTCCATCCAATGATGGTTTTACACGTGGAAAATGCCCATTGGTCCGGGCTGTTAACGGGTTATCGGATCCAAACCGGAACTCGATAGCTTAACGGCGACCTGTTACGATGGATGCCACGTGTCGGTCACCCTTGACGAAAGCACTACTATGACGCGCGATTTATCATCATGGAAGTGGACACTTCCGTGATGATAATTTTGGTAATGTCATGGAACACTTCTACGACAGCACAGGTATGACTATCTTGATTCTGTCATAAAATCGTCATGGATGTACATGCATGACAGAAAACGTGACCTACTGTGACAAACACGTATCATCACGGAAGTGTATTTTTTTGTAGTGTAAAGCCGATAAGACCGAGTCTCAGAAGAAGAACAAGGGCGGAGCCTCTAAAGAGACTAGATGTTTCTAGTGCAAGCAGAAGGGACACTGGAAGCGCAACTTGAGAGTGCAACTAATCCCTGGGTGATTTTGGTAATTCTTAACAACATATAGTTCATTGAACTAATATTCTTTCAAGATGATTATTTCAGAAAGTTCAATGATTGGCATGGCATGGACTAGAGATGTGGACCCCTCAGAATGCTAAGGACAAATATTGGCAAAAGCTCAAGACTCTACATTTCTATTTTAGTGATCCAAGATCACATTGAGTCCATAGGAAAGCCAATACTATTAAAAGGGGATGAGATGTTGCTTTATGGTCTACTTGCTCAAAGTGCTTAGTGATATGCTCCAAAGCCCTCAACCACTTTATCGTATCCAAATATGTCCCAAACCTAAAGTCAAACTTGGCCCCACCGATTTGATTCATCCGGCGCCACCGAGTTCACTTGACATAGCCATAGCCACAAACCCTAATCAGTTCGGTCTCACCGAGATGGGATTGCAAACTCTTTGTTTCTCTTCATAACGTTTCAGTCTCACCGAAATGAGCGATCGGTCACACTGAGTTCGCAATGCAAATTCTCTGTTTCCCTTTCGTAAGGTTTCGGTCTTACCGAAAGGAGCGATCGGTCCCACTGAGTTTGCCTGACCAACTCTCTGTTTGCTTGTTACTGAAACCGGTCTCACTAAGTTGAAGTAATCGATCAAACCGAGATCAAGTTTTTGCCCTAACCCTAGCTCATCGGTGCCACCGAGTTGATCATGTCGGTCCCACCGAAAATCCTAACGTTCACATTTTGAACTGAATCAGTCCCACCGAGTTCATCTATTCGGTCTGACCGAGTTGGCTCTTTTGTGTGTAACGGTTAGATTTTGTGTGGAGGCTATATATACCCCTCCACCCACCTCTTCATAAGAGAGAGATCCATCAGAATGTGCCTACACTTCCAGCATTCATTTTCTGAGAGAGAACAACCTACTCATGTGTTCAGACCAAGACATTCCAATCCAACCACAAGAATCTTGATCTCTAGCCTTCCCCAAGTTGCTTTCCACTCAAATCATCTTTCCACCATAGCCAAATCTGTGTGAGAGAGTTGAGTGTTGGGGAGACTATCATTTGAAGCACAAGAGCAAGGGGTTCATTGATACGTCTCCAATGTATCTATAATTTATGAAGTATTCATGCTATTATATTATCCATCTTAGATGTTTTATATGCATTTATATGCTATTTTATATGATTTTTGGGACTAACCTATTAACCTAGAGCCCAGTGCCAGTTTCTGTTTTTTCCTTGTTTTTGAGTTTTACAGAAAAGGAATACCAAACGGAATCCAATTAACGTGCCATTTTTTGATGATTTTTTATGGACCAAAAGAAGACCCCGGAGTAAAAGAGTTGGGCCAGAAGAGTCCCGGGCCGTCCACGAGGGTGGGGGCGCGCCCACCCCCTGGGCGTGTGGGCCTGCCTCGTGGACGACTCGGGAACCTCCTTGACGTGAAACCAATGCCAAAAATTCCTATAAATACAGAAACCCTCAGAAAATAACCTAGATCGGAAGTTCCGCCGCCGCAAGCCTCTGTAGCCACGAGAAATCAATCTAGGCCCTCTCCGGCACTCTGCCGGAGGGGGCCATCATCACCGGTGGCCATGGAGTATCCCGGAGAGGCCATCATCGCCATGAAGGCCAAGGACCAGAGGGAGAACCTTTCCCCATCTAGGGGGGAGGCCATGGAGGTGGAAGCGGAAGGGGGAGAACCTCTCCTCCTCTCTCTTGGTGGCACCGGAGTGCCATCGAGAGGGGAATCATCACCGTGGTGATCGTCTTCATCAACATCACCACCATCATCACCATCCTCATCTCTTTTACGTGGTCCACTCTCCCGCACCCCGCTGTAATCCCTACTTGAACATGGTGCTTTATGCCACATATTATGATCCAATGATGTGTTGCCATCCTATGATGTTTTGAGTAGATATCCTTTTTCTTTGGGTTGATTGATGATCTAGATTGGTACGAGTTGTATGTTTTATTTTGGTGCTGTCCTATGGTGCCCTCCGTGTCGCGCAAGCGTGAGGGATTCCCGCTGTAGGGTGTTGCAATACGTTCATGATTCGCTTATAGTGGGTTGGTGAGTGACTGAAACACAAACCCGAGTAAGGGGGTTGTTGCGTATGGGAATAAAGAGGACTTGATGCTTTAATGCTATGGTTGGGTTTTACCTTAATGATCTTTAGTAGTTGCGGATGCTTGCTAGAGTTCCAATCATAAGTGCATATGATCCAAGTAGAGAAAGTATGTTATCTTATGCCTCTCCCTCATATGAAATTCCAATGACGACTACCGATCTTGTTAACAATTGCTAGGACAATTCCGCACACCGATCCACCATTATTCCACACTCGCTATTTATAATACTTAGTAATATATTCTAACTTTATGATAACAGCACCTACTTTTATATTTTAGCTCCCGATACCATGCAAAGTTATCCTCTTCATACCCACAACATAGTTTTATTTCTCTTTTCTAGTTGGAAGCAAACGTTCGGTGTACGTAGAGTCGTATCAGTGGCAGATAGGACTTGAGAGAATATTGATCTTACCTTCAGCTCCTTGTGGGTTCGACACTCCATACTTATCACTTCCACCTTTGGGAATTGCTACGATGATTCCCTGCACTTGGGGATTATCATTCATCATCAACACACCATCTATTACCTTTTGGAGAGTGGTGTCTCCTAGATTGGTTAGGTGTCACTTGGGAGCCTCCATCAAGATTGTGGAGTTGAACCAAGGAGTTTGTAAGGGAAAGGAGATCGCCTACTTCGTGAAGATCTACCCAAGTGAGGCAAGTCCTTCGTGGGCGATGGCCATGGTGGGATAGACAAGGTTGCTTCTTCGTGGACCCTTCGTGGGTGGAGCCCTCCGTGGACTCGCACAACCGTTACCCTTCGTGGGTTGAAGTCTCCATCAATGTGGATGTACAATAGCACCACCTATCAGAACCACGCCAAAAATCTCTAAGGCTACATTGCGTTTGCCACTCCAAACCCCTCCCTTTACCTTCATATGCAATGATTTATATTCCGCTGCTATACTCTTAGAATTGCATGTGTAGGTTTATTGCTTGACTTGTGCTAAGTTGTTAAAGACTGTGACTTAAAGCTGGGAAAAGGCTAGATTTTTATTTGGTCAAGTAGTCTAATCACCCCCCCCTCTAGACCTACTTTCGATCCTACAAGTGGTATCAGAGTTGTGGTCTCTATTTGCCTTGATTTCCATAGCTTTGGTGATCATAGCCTTGGTTTCACAACCTAGGAGAGTATGGCGTCTAGCGAGGGAAATTACCACCATAGAGGTCCTTACATTGATGGTACTAATTTTGCTAGTTGGAAGCATAAGATGAAAATTTGGAAATTTCTCCAAACCCCTTTGCCTGCGCCTGTCCAGCTCTGCCGTCTCGTGGTCTCCGGATCGTCGCCTCGTCGCCCGCAACCTCTTGCCGCTGGTGTCCTCCATCGTCAACGGGAATCTTCGCCGCCGTTGTCGCTGTAGCGGGTTCATCGCCAAGCTAGGGTATGAACTCGACCCTTTTGCTCTCCCAACTCCGATTCTTAGCACAAAGATCAATGCCTATATTCTTGCCACAATTGAAACGACTCCATCCACTGCAAAACTCCGTTAGATTAGATTAGATGCAAAAATTTAGGTTTATGTTTCCGCCGAACTCATCTCGGACCGACCGATATTAGGATTTCGGTCTCACCGATTTGGCTCAGGCCATTGCACATGTACTACTTGGTCTGACCGAAGTGTACGAATTGGTGTGACCGAATTTACTTTCTCTATGAAACCCTAGCATCTCGTAGTCACCGAATTATGTCTCGGTCTGACCGATTTCACCAGTTTAGACTCTAAAGCTGCTTCGGTGTCACCGAATTTGTAATATCGATAGCTCTAAAATGCTTTCTGTAGAAAACTAAAACTAAGTTTTTGACTCATTTGTTTTGCAAAATGGATGTGCTTTGTGATACTCATCTTCTCCATCTCAACCTATCTATTCACAGGGTCAGCTTTCAGTGTCAGAGATGTCAGACCAGAGTGACAGCCAGAACAAGTCTGAGGAGCACCCAAATCTCAGTGAGGGCACTAGTCCCTCCAATAGCAGTTATGATGAGGGTAGCAAAAGCACCCCAAGCAACCTGCCCAAGGCAGCAACAAGGACAAGGAGAAAGAGAAACTCTGATTCTGAGGATGAAGATTTTGTTGTTGATGAAGAAGTCACTTCCAAGAAGTTGACCAAGAAAGAACAAGTGGCTGATGCTGCTGGCATTAAGCCAGGCATGAAGAAGAAGGCTCCGGCTCAAAGGAAACCTATGTCCAAAGCCAGAGCCTCCACTCTTAAAACCTCCAAGTCAACAGAAGAAGAGGCTGCTGGAAAAGAAAAGAAGGAAAGGAAAAGGGGAAGATGGTGCAAGCTTGTAGATCCTATGGCTGAATTTGAGAAGCATTCATCTGATGAGGAAGAGGATGATGAAGAAGAGGATGCTGCACCAGCTCCCAAAGCTCAGAAGCTCATGGGAGATGCAATCAACTCAGGGGCTGCCCCATCCAAGCACAACTCCCAAGAAATCTGCACCAAAGAGAAGTACAGGAAACATTCCTGCTGTAGAGAAGAACAAGGCCCCAGTGCCTGAAGTTGAACAAGATGAAGAGGCCCAAGTGCTTAGAAAGATCAAGCCCAAGATTCCTGACCATAATGACACTCATCCTGTTGCTGAGAACATGAAGATAAGGAAAGATGCAGGTCTTAGATTGTGGAGACAGACAGACCCCTATGCTACAAGAAGAAGAACTGCTGTAGACTACATGTTTCACACTAAGGAACAACAAGATTTCTATGAGACTGTCCTCCTGGACAAGAAGCCCATTATCAGTGACATGAGATGGGTCGATTGGAAGTTCATTGACAACAATGAAGACCATTTTCCTGGAGTTCATGAGAGCTTCAGAATGAATGGAGTTGACAAGTTTGTGGGTCAGAAACTAACAAAGTGGAATGATGAGATGGTGATGCAATTCTACTCCACAGCTCACTTCTACCCAGATGGCAAGATTGTCTGGATGACAGAGGGTACAAGGTACCAATCTTCCATTGCTGAGTGGGCTGAGCTAATCCATGCTCCTGAAGAGGCAGACGGTGATACAGATGTGTATGCCAAGCCTAGAAAAGACCACAACTCCATGGCACACATGTACAAGGAAATTCCAGATGATGCCTTGGAAACTCACAAGTTTGGCTCTGTTTATTATCTTCTGTCAGGGCTGCCAACTATCAACACTATCCTCAGGCACACTTTGTTACCCAAGTCTGGAGATGATAGGATGATTAGAGGGAATTCAATCAACTTGCTGCATATGTTTGATGTGCTGGAGAAATTCAAAGTGATGACCCTGATAGTTGAGACAGTCAAGAGGACTGCAGCTGACCAGAAGAGATCATGTGGCTATGCTCGACAAATTCATATGCTCATAAATTCCAAGGTGGGCACAAGCACTTACTTATTAGACAGAGAACACCTTCCCTTGAGGCCTGACTTTGAGGATAACATAGTTGTCATGGATGCTTCACATCCAACTTCTGTTGAGGCTCAAGAGAAGAGAGAAAAGGCTAAGGCCGACAAAGCTTCAAAGATTCCAGATCTCTCGGCAGTCAATCTCAAGACCAAGCAGGACTAGCTCAGCTATCTGCTTGAAGCCACAACAAGAATAGAGAAGACTAGCTACCCTGACTCGAAATCAAGAGAGCCTTGAGAGGATCTTTGAGACAAAGCTGCATGACTTGGATGTCAAAGTCATTGAGATTCAGACTTCAGTTGAGAAGATACAGGAAGACCTTGAGGATAGGAGTGACAGGACAACCACAAATGCTTATCGAAGGGTGCCTAGAGCACAGAGGTCTGCAGCAGTGCCAGTCATTGACACTAGGGCCACAACCTCAGCTCCTGCAGCCACAGCCTCAGTTGCCCCTCCAATGGTAACCCCTCCAGTTCCTCAGACGTCAGCCGAAGTCTTCGCAGATGATGTTCTCTCCACGCCATCTTCGCCCTCTGGAGCTCCCGGAGATCATGCTTAGAGTGTCGTATAGCACTATGCATTTTTGAGCTTTTTGGTGACTTGTTGCCAAAGGGGGAGAAAGTGTATAGATCATAGGCTTAAAGAGAGAGAGAGAGTGTGTGTTTTGCTTCTTATTGGTCTCTCTTGCTACTTATCTGCTTGCTTTGCCCGTGCTTTGGTACAATATTTGTGCTTGTGTGTGAGATACTTCTATGATCATGTGGTTGATCATACTATGCTTTATTATGCTATGTGCTTGAATGATGCTATCTTATCTATTGTGTATGATTAATCATATTTGTCTTGGTGATGAGTGCATGTTATGTATGTTCTATCATTTTGAGCGCTCCACCAAGATGTATGTGACATGGAAGAGTAACCCATGAGCCTAATCGATTATGCATTTGCATTCAAAAGCAAATCATAAATAATGCACAAATTTAGGGGGAGCTCTTGCTTATCACATACTTCTCAAAGCGACAATGTATTTCATTCTTACTATCATTTGTTGAAGCTTTGATCTATATGTTGTCATCAATTACCAAAAAGGGGGAGATTGAAAGTGCAACTAATCCCTGGGTGGTTTTGGTAATTCTTAACAACATATAGCTCATTGAACTAATATTCTTTCAAGATGATTATTGCAGAAAGTTCAATGATTGGCATGGCATGGACTAGAGATGTGGACCCCTCAAAATGATAAGGACAAATATTGGCAAAAGCTCAAGACTCTTCATTTCTATTTTAGTGATCCAAGATCACATTGAGTCCATAGGAAAGTCAATACTATTAAAAGGGAACGAGATGTTGCTTTATGGTCTACTTGCTCAAAGTGCTTAGTGATATGCTCCAAAGCCCTCAACCACTTTCTCATATCCAAATATGTCCCAAACCTAAAGTCAAACTCGGCCCCACCGATTTGATTCATCCGGCGCCATCGAGTTCACTTGACATAGCCATAGCCACAAACCCTAATCAGTTTGATCTCACCGATAGGGATCTCGGTCTCACCGAGATGGGATTGCAAACTCTCTGTTTCCCTTCGTAATGTTTCGGTCTCACCGAAATGAGTGATCGGTCCCACCGAGTTCGCAATGCAAACTCTCTGTTTCCCTTTCATAACATTTCTGTCTTACCGAAAGGAGCGATCGGTCCCACCGAGTTTGCCTGACCAACTCTCTGTTTGCTTGTTACTGAAATCGGTCTCACCGAGTTGAAGTAATCGGTCAAACCGAGATCAAGTTTTGCCCTAACCCTAGCTCATTGGTCCCACCGAGTTGATCATGTCAGTCCCACCGAAAATCCTAACATTCACATTTTGAACTGAATCAGTCCCACCGAGTTCATCTATTCGGCCTGACTGAGTTGGCTCTTTTGTGTGTAACGGTTAGATTTTGTGTGGAGGCTATATATACCCCTCCACCCTCCTCTTCATAGAGAGAGAGAGAGCGCCATCAGAACGTGCCTACACTTCCAACATTCATTTTCTGAGAGAGAACCACCTACTCATGTGTTGAGACCAAGACATTCCAATCCAACCACAAGAATCTTGATCTCTAGCCTTCCCCAAGTTGCTTTCCACTCAAATCATCTTTCCACCATAGCCAAATCTGTGAGAGAGAGTTGAGTGTTGGGGAGACTATCATTTGAAGCACAAGAGCAAGGAGTTCATCATCAACACACCATCTATTACCTTTTGGAGAGTGGTGTCTCCTAGAGTGGTTAGGTGTCACTTGGGAGCCTCCGTCAAGATTGTGGAGTTGAACCAACACTACTGCAGGATGCTGCCAATGCGACACTACAATCAGAGACCCTTCGAGAAATTGTGTGCGATGCCATAATCGCAAACGGTGGTGTATGAAAACCGTCAGAAATGTATAAAACATTTGCGATGACGTATGCATCAAACACGGTTCAGGTTTTAGTTGCGTGTGCGATGAAGGGCATACGGTTCAGTTCAATTAACTGTTTGCGATGAGGAGGAACAAAAGAAACGGGCTGCCAGATGAAGGCGTGTGTGATATAGAGCATACGGTTCACTTGGATGAACTATTTGTGATTAGGCAACACAAAAGAAACGGACAGCCAGATGAAGGTGTGTGCGATATACAGCATACGGTTCACTCAGATGAACTATTTGTGATTAGGAAACACAAAAACGGTCAGCCAGATCAAGGTGTGTGTGATTGAGGGCATACGCTTCAGAAGGATTAACTGTTTGCGATTAGGCAACAGAACAGAAACGGGTAAGCCAGATCAAAGTGTCTGTGATTGATGGCATACACTTCACATGGATGAACTGTTTGCAATTAGCCACAACAAACTGAAACAGTTAGATAGATCAACGTGTGTGTGCTAGACGGGCACACCCATTCTAATTAAAAGAAGCGTGCGCGAACGAGCGCGCACGGTTGTTGGAACAAGACGTGTGCTGACATTGCCTATTGCCGGTGCACCCTCTGGTGCAAACGCCACGTACGCGGCCAAGAAGGCGTACGTGCCCATGTTACGCCTTCCGGGAATAGTGCCGCACTTATAACCATCAGTAAAGTTTGAGCATGCGTCCCGTCACAATTTTTTTTAGAAGAACAGGGAGGCCGCGTCCCGTCACATTCCAAATTGCAAACCTGTTCACACCGATCAAAACCTAAACGGTTTCCCACTTAGGAGCGTATTACTATGCGGTTATAAATACTACTACTCCAAGATGACTGCACATTCCTCCTCAACTCCTCATCCACAAAAAGTCAAAAACAAACAAGTCATTCATCATCGTTCCCTTGCTTCCGCCATGGCCAGCGTGAGTTTTGGGTCGAGAGATTGCCACCAGGGAGAGGCAAGCCTGGAAGCGGGAGCACGAGAGATGTCCCGCCTCGCCGCGAAAGCAGCCAACATGTCCCGCCGCACGGCCGTAGCAACAGAGAGGTCCCGCCGCGTCGCCGAAGTAGCACGGAGGACCCGCCGTACCGTCGATGCAGCAGACTGGTCCCGCCGCACCGCGGAAGCAGAAGAGATGTCCCGCCGCGCCGTGAATGCAGCAGAGATGTCCTCCGGCGCCGCGGCGGCCTGGGAAAATGCCTCGCGGGCAGGCGAGGACTCTTACAGGCGCATGCGTGCCCTCGTCCTTAGGCAGATGGATCAGATCTTCAGGTGGGAGAGGTTGCAGGATGACCTGAAAGCCTCATTTGAACAGTCTACCGACGTCATCCAGCAACTAAATGAGAGCAATGCGAAGCTCCGGGCCGAGCACGACCTGCTGAGGGCGAAGATCGTCGGAAGTGCGGAGCAGCAGGAGCAGACCACTGCCTTGTTGAAGAGGACCGGCGTCATCGTCGAGAAACTTATGGACGAGAATAACAAGCTGCGCATCGAACGCAGAAGGCTGGTGAAGGAATCCGTGAATGCTCTCAAGTGGCATCTTGAGGACAAGAAAGAGCTCGTCGCCGCTCGCCGCGGACACTAGTTCCCGCGGCCTGCAGCAACGCATCAAGAAAGTAGAGATCAGTGAGCCAGATCGTTGTCTTCCTTCTTCTTTTGCCCTTGTGTATTTCGGGTGTTGCCGCATGTGGCTTTTTTTAATTATGTTTCTAAATATGTAAGAGAATTATTATCCACTGTCATCGTCCTTATATTCATCATGCTTGTTATAAGTTGCAGTCGATGCTATATAGGTCCGTCAGATCTTACATCAAGATCCGTGCAAAACTTTCTTTTCAGATTTTCATTTTTCTCTCTTAAATCTCAGTCCAGTGAGACATATAGCCACGCCGTAGAACAGGTGCTCGGGCGCCATTAATGGAGACGTTGGGAGGGAGGTGCGCGGCGGGTAGCGGTCAAAGGGCTCTCCTCCCGATGAGCACGCGCAGGGGTCTGATCGCACGCCTCCCGTACTCAAATAGCTACCCCGCACGACACCTCCTAGACAACAAAAAAAGGGGACGCGTGGCCGCACGTAATTGGTAAGTCGAACGCCCACGGTTTCAATAATACTTGTGTTTTCGATTTGTCACGTGACATCACTTGTTCCAAAATGACTTTGTTGATTGTTAATGTGTGGGCCTTTGCAAATCGGACAGAAAAATTACCACAACATGTTGGTGCCATGTCATGAGACCATGCCAAGTTTCATGATTTTCATGCGTGTTTTGGAATTACAGGAATTAAAAAACCAAGTTTCTCAATCTTTTCGGCCGAGCCACGATGCCCAGATGTCTGAATTTCACTCCCATCTCTTGCATGGGACCTAGAAATTCACCCAAGGACACACATGTGATTTTTTAAAAAACTGTGGTGCACTGGAGCATGTGCTTGTAGTTCAAATTCGAATTATGCACATTAAATGCCCAGAAACTCAATTAATGTATAAAAAAGGCCAAACGAACCCGGAATAATTCCAAAATTTAGCACGGTACTTCTATTTGGTCTAATCTGGTTGTTTAAAAAAATTAAGGCGGGAGAAGGCAGTGTACGATGTCGTTTCGCAAACGGAGGTGACACGTTCCCTCTCGGAACCACGAGCCTTCTTGAGGGAAGCTCCGGTTTGCAAGAAGCTTACACCAAAGCTTGTCCCAATTCGGCCAAAAAAATTACCGCAGCATGTTGGTGCCATGTCATGACACTGTGCCAAGTTTCATGATTTTCACGCGTGTTTTGGAATAACAGGAATTAAAAAACCAAGTTTCTCAATCTTTCCGGCCGAGCGACGACGCCTAGATGTTTGAATTTCACTCTCATCTCTTGCATGGGACCTACAAATTTACCCAAGGACAATGTGATTTTTCAAATAACTTTGGTGCAGTGGAGCATGTGCTTGTAGTTCAAATTTGAATTATGCATATTAAATGCTCAGAAACTCAATTAATGTATAAAAAAGGCGAAACGATCCCGGAATAATTCCAAAATTTAGCACAACATTTCTATTTGGTCTAATCTGGCTGTGTAAAAAAATTAAGGCGGGAGAAGGCAGTGTACGTATGTCGTTTCGCACGCGGAGGTGACATGTTCCCTCTCGGAACCACGAGCCTTCTTGAGGGAATCTCCGGTTTGCAAGAAGCTTACACCAAAGCTTGTCCCAATTCGACCAAAAAAATTACCGCGGCATGTGGTGCCATGTCATGAGACCATGCCAAGTTTCATGATTTTCAGGCGTGTTTTGGAATTACAGGAATTAAAAAACCATGTTTCTCAATCGTTCCGGCCGAGCCACGACGCCCAGATGTTTGAATTTCACTCTCATCTCTTGCATGGGACCTATAAATTCACCCAAGAACACATATGTGATTTTTCAAATAACTTTGGTGCACTGGAGCCTGTGCTTGTAGTTCAAATTTGAATTATGCACATTAAATGCCCAGAAACTCAATTAATGTATAAAAAAGGCGAAACGGGCCCGGAATAATTCCAAAATTACTACGGTACTTCCATTTGGTCTAATCTGGCTGTGTAAAAAAATTAAGGCGGGAGAAGGCAATGTACGTATGTCGTTTCGCACATGGAGGTGACACGTTCCCTCTCGGAACCACAAGCCTTCATGAGGAAAGCTCCGGTTTGCAAGAAGCCTACACCAAAGCTTGTCCCAATTCGATCAAAAAAATTACCGCGGCATGTGGTGCCATGTCATGAGACCATGCCAAGTTTCATGATTTTCAGGCGTGTTTTGGAATTACATAAATTAAAAAACCATGTTTCTCAATCGTTCCGGCCGAGCCACGACGCCCAGATGTTTGAATTTCACTCTCATCTCTTGCATGGGACCTAGAAATTCACCCAAGGACACACATGTGATTTTTCAAACAACTTTGGTGCACTGGAGCCTGTGCTTGTAGTTCAAATTTGAATTATGGACATTAACTGCCCAGAAACTCAATTAATGTATAAAAAAGGCCAAACGAACCCGGATAATTCAAAAATTTAGCACGGTACTTCTATTTGGTCTAATCTGCCTGTGTAAAAAAATTAAGGCGGGAGAAGGCAGTGTACGTATGTCGTTTCGACACGGAGGCGACACGTTTCCTCTCGGAACCACGAGCCTTCTTGAGGGAAGCCCCGGTTTGCAACAAGACTACACCAAAGATTGTCCCAATTCGGCCAAAAATTACCGCAGCATGTTGGTGCCATGTCATGAGACCATGCCAAGCTTCATGATTTTCAGGCGTGTTTTGGAATTACAGGAATTAAAAACCAAGTTTCTCAACCTTTTCGGCCGAGCCACGACGCCCAAATGTTTGAATTTCACTCTCATCTCTTGCATGGGACCTAGAAATTCACCCAAGGACACACATGTGATTTTTCAAACAACTTTGGTGCACTGGAGCACGTGCTTGTAGTTCAAATTTGAATTGTACACATTAAATGCGCAGAAACTCAATTAATGTATAAAAAAGGCGAAACGATCCCGGAATAATTCCAAAATTTAGCACAATACTTCTATTTGGTCTAATCTGCCTGTGTAAAAAAATTAAGGCGGGAGAAGGCAGTGTACGTATGTCGTTTCGCACACGGAGGTGACACGTTCCCTCTCGGAACCAGGAGCCTTCTTGAGGGAAGCTCCGATTTGCAAGAAGCCTACACCAAAGCTTGTCCCAATTCGGCCAAAAAAATTACTACGGCATGTTGGTGCCATATGATGAGACCATGCCAAGTTTCATGATTTTTAGCCGTGTTTTGGAATTACAGGAATTAAAAAACCAAGTTTCTCAATCTTTCCCGTCGAGCCACGACGCCCAGATATTTGAATTTCACTCCCATGTCTTGCATGAGACCTAGAAATTCACCCAAGGACACACATGTGATTTTTTAAATAACTTTGGTGCACTGGAGCACGTGCTTGTAGTTCAAATTTGAATTATGCACATTAAATGCCCAGAAACTCAATTAATGTATAAAAAAGCCAAAAGAACACGGAATAATTCCAAAATTTAGCACAATACTTTTATTTGGTCTAATCTGCCTGTGTAAAAAAATTAAGACGGGAGAAGGCAGTGTACGTATGTCGTTTTGCACACGGAGGTGACACGTTCCCTCTCGGAACGAGGAGCCTTCTTGAGGGAAGCTCCGGTTTGCAAGAAGATTACGCCAAATCTTGTCCCAATTCGGCCAAAAAAATTACTGCAGCATGTTGGTGCCATGTCATGACACCATGCCAAGTTTCATGATTTTCAGCCGAGTTTTGGATTTACAGGAATTAAAAAACCAAGTTTTTCAATCATTCCGGCCGAGCCACGACACCCAGATGTTTGAATTTTTTTCCCATTTCTTGCATGGGATCTATAAATTCACCCAAAGACACACATGTGATTTTTCAGCAAACTTTGATGCATTGGAGCATGTGCTTGTAGTTCAAATTTGAATTATGCACATTAAATGCCTAGAAACTTAATTAATGCATAAAAATGCCAAACAAACCCGGAATAATTCCAAATTTAAACACGACACTCCTGTACTAGTTGCATGTTCACTGTACGTAAATGTTATAGCAATTCAAACACCCTCCTTTCCCTCCGTAACACCATTTTGTCTTTCAAAACATAATGAAAAAATTAGGTATACCACAAATGGTTTACTAGAAAGAATCGTGTGGGATGCGACATAAAATATATTGGCGCACCGTCTTGTCTGGCTTACGCAGGAAGCTTCGTTGTCTACAGTCCACCGCCCCCGCTTGAACCACACTTGCGCGCCAGTTTCTTGCGGCACCGAGCGAAATTTTTTTGCCACCGCGGAAATATCTATCTCCCCGCCCCTCCCTCCTACCAAAAGCCACATTTCCACTGTTCCTCCTTGCTTTCCAAGTTCAAACATTCACTGCTGCTTACTGGCAGCTCAGCCTCCTCGCCGACGACCCTTCTTCTTGTAGCGCCGCCTCCTCGCCGGCGACCCTTCTTCTTGCAGCGCCGCCTCCTCGCCAGCGACCCATCTTCTTGCTGCGCGGCCTCCTCGCCGCCGACCCTTCTTCTTGCTGCGCGGCCTCGTCGATATGGTCAGGTAATCCACACCCCACCCACACCATCCTCCTCCTTTCCCGTCCCACATGCCCCGACTGACGGAGCGACACCTTCCACCGAAATCACTGCCCCCTCCCCAATTAAGCGCCGCCCACAGCCATTTTACACGCAGTATAATGTGGAGCTGAGTAGCATGCGACCGCACGCGCGAACGAGGTCTCTATGGCTGACATGCGTGTCGACCGCCAGATCTTGGAGGAGCACCTCGTCTTCGAGGCCACCGTCGACACCGCCGCGCGGTTGTCTACTTTAAAATACAGTTCATGATGTTTTCTCGAGGCCACCGCCAGTGCCTTCTAGTGATTTGTCCTCTGTAATGTTAATATGCAATCTGATATTCAGTTAACAGTTTGGTCCTCTGAAATGTAATGTTCAGTTAACACTTTGGTCCAACAATTGCTACATTTCATAGTACTGTTCTCAAGCATTCTTTGTTTTGTTAACTGTCTTATCTTCTAGTACATGTTTCTATTCTGCAATGTCGTGCTCAGTTAACTACTTTGGTTCATTTGGTCTGCTGTCCATTTAACTGTTTGGTTCAGTTCTGCAATTTGATTTTCATTTGCTGTGGGCACAATTTTATATTGTTATGCATGTGACACCAATCAAATTTGGCTCTACTCAATACATATTCTACTGATAGTATGGCAACTCTCAGTTAACCTGATCAAGATCTTCCTTATGTGTGTTGCAGGGAAATAATGGGAGACACTGCTGAAAGATCGTGGATGTCGCCTAGAGGGGGGGTGAATAGGCGCTTTAAAATAATTACGGTTTAGGCTTGAACAAATGCGGAATAAACCTAGCGGTTAATTTGACAAGCACAAAACCTACAACAACTAGGCTCACCTATGTGCACCAACAACTTATGCTAAGCAAGATAAACAACTAAGTGATAGCAAGATATATGACAAGAAACAATATGGCTATCACAAAGTAAAGTGCATAAGTAAAGGGTTCGGGTAAGAGATAACCGAGGCACGCGGAGACGACGATGTATCCCAAGTTCACACCCTTGCGGATGCTAATCTCCGTTTGGAGCGGTGTGGAGGCACAATGCTACCCAAGAAGCCACTAGGGCCACCGTAATCTCCTCACGCCCTCGCACAATGCAAGATGCCGTGATTCCACTAAGGGACCTTGAGGGCGGTCACCGAACCCGTACAAATGGCAACCCTTGGGGGCGGTCACCGAACCCGTACACTTTGGCAACCCTTGGGGGCGGTCACCGGAACCCGTCAAATTGCTCGGGGCGATCTCCACAACCTAATTGGAGACCCCGACGCTTGCCCGGAGCTTTACACCACAATGATTGAGCTCCGAACACCACCAACCGTCTAGGGCGCCCAAGCACCCAAGAGGAACAAGCTCAAGGGCACCAAGCACCCAAGAGTAATAAGCTTCTCAACTTGTAACTTCCACGTATCACGTGGAGAACTCAAACCGATGCACCAAATGCAATGGCAAGGGCACACGGAGTGCCCAAGTCCTTCTCTCTCAAATCCCACCGAAGCAACTAATGCTAGGGAGGAAAAAGAGAGGAAGAACAAGAAGGAGAACACCAAGAACTCCAAGATCTAGATCCAAGGGGTTCCCCTCACAAAGAGGAGAAAGTGATAGGTGGAAATGTGGATCTAGATCTCCTCTCTCTTTGCCCTAAAAAACTAGCAAGAATCCATGGAGGGATTGAGAGTTAGCAAGCTCGAAGAAGGTCAACAATGGGGGAAGAACACGAGCTCAAAGGATAAGGTTCATTGGGGAAGACGACCTCCTTATATAGTGGGGGGAACAATCCAACCGTTACCCCCACTTCAGCCCCGCAGAGAGCGGTACTACCGCTTGCCCCTATAAGCGGTACTACCGCTCCCCCTCGCGGTACTGCCGCTGGGCCCAGAGCGGTACTACCGCGGTGGCAGGGCGGTACTACCGCAAACGAGCGGTACTACGACCCCCACTGCCGCGGCTAGAACCGTAAAACCCGACATGAAAAAAGACCCCTCGAATCGAGGCGGTACTAGCACGAGACCGCAGCGGTACTACGGCTGGGGGCTACCAGCGGTACTACCGCTCTAGAGCGGTACTACCGCTTGTAGCACCCAAGCGGTACTACCGCTCCGGCCCGCGGTACTACCGCTAGGAAACCAAAACTGCCATAACTTCTGCATATGAGCTCCGAATTGAGCAAACTCAAGCTTGTTGGATAGAGGAGGTTATAGTAAGAAGAGGCAGGGGAGGTATGCCAACAAATAGAGGAGTGAAACCTCCAACCAAGAAGAACCGGCATAACCTCCAACATCGAAAACATCATAGAAGATGTGAGTGAACTCCGTTTTTTATGAACTCGAGCTTGTCATCAAGATGACCATAAGCTCCAAAACTCACAAAGAGAAGAACCAAACAAGAACCAATAAAGATGATGCAAGGATGCAATGGTTTGAGCTCTCTACGAATGATACGATCAAGCTACTCATCGAGAGCCCCCCTTGATAGTACGGCAATCGATCCTATAACCCGGTCTCCCAACTACCATCATGAGACCGGTAAAATAGAAAACCTATCAAGGGCAAACCTTTGCCTTGCACATGGTCCACTTGAGCTAGATGATGACGATCTTGACTCCCTCAAGTTTGGACCACCTTTCTTGGTTGCGTTGGCTCGATGAAGACTAGTTGATTGCTCCCCCATACTCCACTATGGGTGAGCCACTCTTCCGCACATCTTCACAAGTCCATTGTCACCACAATGGACGGCAAGCTTCAAGCATTTGATCTCTTCATGATGCTTCACTTGAACTTGCACACCGCAACATCTTCACAAGTCCATTGTCGCCACAATGGACGGCAAGCTTCAAGCATTTGATCTCTTCATGATGCTTCACTTGAACTTGCACACCGCAACCTAACCCCACAAAGAACTCTCACGAAGATCATGGGTTAGTACACAAAGCGTAATTGACAATGCTCACCACACCATGGGATCACTTGATCCCTCTCGGTACATCTTCTACGCTTTGTGAGTTGATCAAGTTGATTCACTCTTGACTTAGTCTTGATCAACCATGAATCTTTTCAACTCTCTTCATTTGGATGATGTCTTGAAGATATACAGGAATGATCACACAATCTTCTTCTCCAAGACATGCTTGCAATAAGCTCAACTCTCACATGACCAATCTTTGGATAATTCCTTAATAACACCTTGGTCACCACATAAACTCCTTGAAGCCAACACATGAACTTCAAGAAATGCCTATGGACAAATCCTTCAAATATAACTCAAGGCAACCATTAGTCCATAGAGATTGTCATCAATTACCAAAACCAAACATGGGGGCACCGCATGTTCTTTCAACTGCGGTTTACCATCGAGGTTTGTTCAAGCAGGGTCCTTTGGCTAATAGCACATTATTGTGCAGTTGCAGGAATCATTCTAATATTTAGGTTTCTTACAATTTGGTCTTGCACATGTAGGTCCTGTTGTCAGAGGCTTAGACCCACTGTTTGACCCATTTTGCATATGGGAAAATGAGATGTCCATGAATATCAGTCAAGTCAAGAAACAAAGATTGTTAGGATGAAGAAACTTGCGACGAATAACAGCAAGATCTTTGTTTGCACAATGAAGAAGACATCGGTCAACTATAGGATGGTACCAACTCTTTTACCTTGTTTTTACCCCTTGCGCCATTTCAAAATTTACAACAGCGATTTATGCATAGCTTTGTTTTCAGTACTTTTCAAAGCAGTTCACCGATGATTACCTCTCAAACCACCTGCATGGTCAAGAGGCGAGGAAGGTATTCATTCAACACCCACGGTACAATATTGAAGTCTTGATGAAGAGGACGAAGGTTGGGCGGGCAATTATCCATAGCCACTGGCCTAAAGTTGCAAGGACATTCAACATCACTGAAGGCTCAATATTTGCCTTCCGCTTCTGCAGTTTCCCAGATGAGATTCATCTGTCTATTTACCGTGTATGATGCTACTTTCCAAAGGTTTTTGATGCTGCATGTGAAACTTGGTGCTGTTGTGTAATGGCGTAACTGAGTGCCGAAGCTATCTGATGTAATTCGATTATGAAATCCTGGTTGCTTTTATACGGATATGAAATATCTAGCGTGTTTTATAAGAAATATCAATTTGATTAGTACATGGATTATCAATAATAGGCTAATTACCCTGCTTATTGGGGTTTTCTATTGCAAATGGTTACTAAGACAGCACCGTGGGCGATGAACTCAAACAACCCGCACGGTTTCTAGAAAGTAGGCGTGTTCGATCAACTAACAATCACACACGGCTTCTGGCAGCGAACTGTTTGCGTTAGGCCACCTTGCACAAATGTTTCCACACAAAGAACTGTGTGGGATGTACATACCTACGGAAATGATTTTCTGGAATTCACCGTGTGGGTTGTACATACCTACGGAAATGATTTCTGGGATTCACCGTGTGGGATGTACATACCTACGAAAATGATTTCTGGGATTCACCGTGTGGGATGTACATACCTACGGAAATGATTTCTGGGATTCGCCGTGTGGGATGTACATACCTACGGAAATGATTGGGTTTCCATGCCTCGCCCGATCGCACACGACCCCAGCCTGGGTCCCACGAGGGCCTATCCCCGACGATTTCTGGGTCGTGTGGGAAGGACTCCCCTATCGCCCACACTCACTTGGCGACGGTTCCAAATGCCATCGCGGAAAGGGGTTTTAAACCGTTTGTTTAGGACGTCGTTGTACCAGTGCAAGGAGTTTGTAAGGGCAAGGAGATCGCCTACTTCGTGAAGATCTACCCAAGTGAGGCAAGTCTTTCGTGGACGATGGCCATGGTGGGATAGACAAGGTTGCTTCTTCGTGGACCCTTCGTGGGTGGAGCCCTCCGTGGACTCGCGCAACCGTTACCCTTCGTGGGTTGAAGTCTCCATCAACGTGGATGTACGATAGCATCACCTATCGGAACCACGCCAAAAATCTCCGTGTCTACATTGCGTTTGCCACTCCAAACCCCTCCCTTTACCTTCATATGCAATGATTTATATTCCGCTGCTATACTCTTAGAATTGCATGTGTAGGTTGATTGCTTGACTTGTGCTAAGTTGTTAAAATCTGTCAAGACTTAAAATTGGGGAAATGCTAGATTTTTATTTGGTCAAGTAGTCTAATCACCCCCCCTCTAGACCTACTTTCGATCCTACACAACTGCAAGAAGTATTTGGCGGATAAGAAGAATGGTTCTTTCGTAAAGGTACAATAGTTATACAGAGTTAATGTTATTCTACTTGTGAATTTATGTATGTCATAAGTATTTGATACTGATCGGTTGCTCTTATTTTGCAAACCGATAGAGGGACTATAGAAAGCTCACAAGGAGAGAAGAAGTGAAGTCGTGACACAAGTCGGGAATGAGATGGGGTCGCTACTCAGAGACCGTCCAAGTCATGTCTTTAGTTTATCATCAAGATTTATCTTAGAACTAAAATAATAGTTATTTTACTTCGGAGTTATGCAATGCATTATCCTATGGATAATGGGGTGGATATTCTTATAAGTTTTAAACAATAGTTGTTCGGCTTATTATGAGAATATGTTTTTTACTAAACCTTTATTTTGAGATGGTTTATTCATGATAAATCTTGAAGTCTATAACATTAAAGCTAAACATCTTGAGAAGACTGATGAAACCACTTGTGTATGACATGGTTACATCGGATTATTGATCTTCATATAGATGAAGCGTAAAAGTCTTTTATTTAAACTGACTAAATACGTTGTGATACATCCTAGATACATGTAGCACCTCCTAGATCTTTACTACTATATAGTGTATGAGTTTCGAATTGCAGTTAGAGCATCAATCCTAGCCGTTGGTTTTCTAAATCTAACGGCCGAGACTTTAAGGATTCGCGGTGACAGTAGCCGGCAGCTGCATCTGCTGGGTTCTGGAACCATCGCCTCTACCTCCAGCCTTCTTTGTCGTGCTGCATATGTCAGCATGTCAGGCTGAAATCCAAGTACGAGAGATGTATGGTATAAGAGGAGAAACGAAAGTAAACAATTTGTGGTCTTCATCACATACATCTTCCAAAAAAATCTTTGGACATTTCTGAGTGTCACTAGGTGCTAGGAGTTGTATCATATCAATATTTTTTATGCGAACCAACCTGTGGTTGGATGGCTAGATGGACATTGGTATCCCAACTCATCAGGATTCCTGATGCTTGCATTTATTCTGGATTTACGTGTGTGCGTCCATAAGGTAAGTGTATGTGTGTATATGAGCGATTGCGTCTGTACTGTGTTAAAAGGATATATTTCTTTTTCTCTGAATACATTGCAAAGTATTATAGTATAACTTATGTTTCAAAAAATATATTATCATATAACTTTTCTTTTCTTTTCCTATAATCCTTCTTTTAGGGGTTTTCCTATAATCATACGGACAATATTGTTAAGACGTGCATGGTCAATATGTTTTCTTTTGAATATTTCAAGAGTGAATTAGTTTAATGCTGCAGTAGCGAGTCACTGTTAAAAATAGGGACAAAGGTGTTATAAGTGAAAAATTATGTAGTATACTTTTAGCTTCCAAACATTTGTACTAATGTTCTATGCCCATTTTGATTTGGACAATGTTTGAGAATTATAGAGGTGAAAAGGTGTGATGCAGGAAGAGAAATTTTAGTGTTTGTTGTAACGTGCTTGTGGCATTTTTGTCTTCTACCCGTAGCAACGCGCGGGCATTTTACTAGTACATGTAGACATGTAGTACCTTACTCTCCCACGCATGTTAGGTCGGGCCCAACTACCGCACGTACAAAACCAGCAGCAGCTGAACGGCAGCGACATGCAGCCGAAATACCACGGCCGGCCGAGGTTGCAAGAGACATGCCAAAGAGACGAACCCAAAAATGGTTTGACAAATGCATAAAGGCCCTTAAAGCTCCAATATTTATAACCAAGTACTCCCGCTAGTGCTCTAAGAGCATCTCCAACGCCGACCTCAAACTTCCGGACCGCGTTGTCCGGACTGCAGAAGCCATCCAACACGGGCCTGTATCGATCCGCGAGGCGGTTCAGACGCGTTTTCTCCCGCAAACCGAAGACAAACGTGGGGAGGTTTGCGGAAGTCCGGACCGCTGTCACGCTTGCTTCTGATCGCCCTAACCCACCCAAACCCCTCCTCCCTCACCCACGCGCGTTCCACCCGGCGCTAGCTATCGTATTCATGCCGATGTAGAGTGCGCCACTCATTTGAAGACAGCTCAGGGTGGAAGCGACCTCTCACTGACTCCGTCATTGAAGCGGCGCGCCGGCCGAGGGCGCCATCCGCTGCAAGTCCGGCTGAACACGCCTCCTCGCCTCATTCAAACGCCTCCATTAACCCCACGTGGAAACCTAGAAACCTACTTCGGCCACACGTCCGTTCACAAACATGCTCCTCTTGTCCGCCCTCTAATAAACCAGGCCAGAATCGCACCACTCCACTGCCCCCCTCGCCTCCTTTCACCATTTTTCCAATCTTTCGATGCCATCCGACGAGCTGGAAGAACGGTTCCCCGGCATAAAAGCCGACTGGGTGACCCGCCGAGCCGATCGGATACGAGGCAGGAAGCTCGCTGCTCCACCTCCCTCGCCTAGCTCGACGGAGCTAGTTGACGCCCCAAGCCGTCGCGTGGTTCAGTGGCAACTGGCTCAGCAACTCATCGCTCCAGGCCAGCTCGAGGAGGAGTGGTGAGTTGCTCCACGCCGGCACGACGGGGAACACGGCGGCTCGGGCATCAACGCTTCTGTCTATGCCGTGTTGTCCCGTGTTTGCGACTGTACCTCCCGCGCATGCGATCGCACCATGCAGGCGAAGACATAAGCTAGGTGCGCTGAGGTCGACGAGTCGGTGGCCATCGCGTCCGTGTCCGTCACCATCATCGAGAAGTAGAACATGGGAGGTCGCCGCCGCTTGGGTCCCATGAAGGCCACCGCTGAGGCACCACCAACATACACAGCCGGTGTCTTGCCCTCTCACCGGCCACCGTCGTTCCCTTATCCAAGGACCAACTTTGGTCCGTGAAGCGTAGGGACCCTTCCCATCCGGCTGAAGCATCAAGCGGCAGTTCCACACTGATGAGCGGTGGGAAGCGAGCGGTCCTTTGCAATGAAGCATATACCTACGAGCATATACCTCCGAGGCTCACCGCTACCGGTCAAGGGGACGATGTTGGAGACCCGCCGCGCCGGCCGTAGACTAGCCATGTTTGGTTTTTAGTTGAAAATATGTCCAAAATGTAACAGTTTTTGTCTGGTTTGTATGAAATCCGGCCTTGTTCGCACGAATTTCATCCGGTTTGTTGAAAAAGAGTTTGAAACGTATGCGGCTAGGGTTGGATGTCATCCTCCCGCATTTGTGTCCGCAGATTAGCCCCCTGTCCGCGGACGGATGCGGGAGGAAATTTGCGGGTTGCCATTGAAGATGCCCTAATGGATATAGTATAAAATATTCACATGTTTTAAGCTGCGTTTGATTGGTTTCTGTCCCGTGCTTGTCATTTGGAAAAACAAAATGATGAATATTAACGAAAATCAGTAGATTCAAATATGAACTGTGTCGGTTCTCACAAATATAAACTCAATGACCGTTTAAATGAAACATATAGAAAACCAGTAAAACTTAGCCCGTGTTTGGTTAGACTTTTGTAGCCAACTTCTAGCTTTTCAAAGCTAAAAGCTAACCAAAGGTTTTTTTGGAAGCTGAAATTGTAGAAGCCACAACTTCATCGTAGCGTAAAACTCGAGAGGGAGAGAAAGATTAGTTGGAAGGAGTCTGTGAAATGCCCGTAAAGATTGGTGCGTATTAGGATTATTGTTTAGACAATTAGTCCCCTTCTCTTGTTGGATGTTTTGCTCATAGTGCTACCAATGGGGATGTGTAAACAAAATATGAATATTTCTTTTGCTATGTGCAGGTGCTTCAAATATTGGAGTCGAGCGAGGTACAAAGATCGCGAGGTGGGAACCTACCTTGGTTGACTATATCAAAATCAACATAATGCAATTGTTGTTACGTGACTAATGATAGAAGTGCATTGTAACTTCTCATAGGTGTGTTCGGACATGTCTCTTTTCATTGAATTAAAATTGGGGATGTTGGCATGATGCGTTGGCACGAAGATGATAAAATGGTGAAAAATGCAAAGACTTGCTCATGAAGTCGCTAATTTTGTAATGCACAGGTGTGTGTGCGTGCACGCGCGCGCGGGAGAGTTTCCATTTTGTAGTTGGATGTGTGAGAGTTCTTCAATGGCATTCCGTTCCGCATGTTGGATTATATAGTAGGCCATTGTACAAACTACCCAATCTCCCCTATAAAACTTGATCTATTTGTAAAAAAATGGTGGGAATATTTACTATGGTTTACCTTACGTGCAACTTGAAAGTAAATTTTTCGGTGAGCCTAAAATCATAGGATTTTCTTTTGTTTTAACGTCGACAATTGCATATAGCAGGGTTTCTTGTTATCCCTTTTTTTTTATTTCTGTATGTTTTTTTCTTGAGATGATTAATTTCTGTATGTAGGTTTCAATAAAACATGACATGCAAATCCTACATTACCCTGCCCATACATCTTCAGAATCCTGGCAAACCAAAAAGGGCCCTTTTGACGGCGAGAGTTCTTCTTGGAAAGCACTCCAATACCGTCTGCTAAATTTAGGTCAGGCGGCCACGAACCCAGGGGCTCACCCGCAAAAGGAGCACGAGACCGATCGATCGCATCATAAAACCCCGCGGCGACACGACCCACCCAACTGACCGCTCCCTGCCCCCCTCCCTCCCTCCGCCCACGGCATATTCCTCCAAATCTCGCCACCACCCCACCAACGCCACCTCACCGGCGCATCGCATCGCATCGCATGGCGGCTGCGGCGGTGGCCTCCAACGGGGGCGCGGCGCCCGTGCCCGGGCGCCTCGCGTCCGTCTACAGCGAGGTGCAGACGAGCCGCATCGCGCACGCGCTGCCCCTCCCCTCCGTCCTCCGCTCCCACTTCACCCTCGCCGACGGGCCCGCCAGCACCGCCGCGGGGAGCCCCGGTGAGTAATGGACGCCCTCTTCCGTTCCCCGGGATACGCGTCGACTCCCGGATCTCGGCCTGCCGGATCGCGGGCTGGGCGGGTTTGAATTTGGGATTTGACGGCTGTGATTCGATCTGCTGCAGATGAGATCGCCAAGCTGTTCCCCTGCCTGTACGGCCAGCCGTCGGCCGCCGTGGTGCCGTCCGCCGAGCCGGTCGAGACGAAGCCACTCAAGATCGGCGTCGTGCTCTCCGGTGGCCAGGCGCCAGGCGGGCACAATGTGATCTGCGGCATCTTTGGTGAGTGCGAGTGTTCTCCATCTGTACCTTCGCGTGATGGAATCCGTATGAGCCCTGGAATTGAAATTTGCACTTCATAATTAAATTAAATTAGAGTGATGTTATTGCCACTGTGCCGGTCTTGGTGGAAGATCTGAGGACGACTATGATATTCTTTAGTTAACTTTGATATTTTCAGTCAGTTTCGACACTGAACTTGCACAATTGTAGATCTTGCTAGGTTGTGCTATGTTTTTTCTGAAATTTTCTTGTCGTTGACTTGCCATGGTTTCTGTTGGATCAGATTACCTGCAGGAGCGTGCCAAAGGCAGCACCATGTATGGATTCAAGGGAGGCCCAGCTGGGGTCATGAAGGGCAAGTACGTCGAGCTGACCACTGATTTCGTGTACCCCTACAGAAACCAGGTATGTCGGCATAACCTTTACTGAGCACGCTTATAGAAATTTCAAAGTGTCATGACTTTTATGCAAGCCTTCCTACACCTAGCTAAGGTTCAGGTGAAGATCATAAGATATCTGATACACCTATCATCTGAATTATTATGATGCTAGGTGGAATTTACTGTTGATTATAAGACCCCTTAACGCTGTTTCTGTTATTACCCTGATGATGCATTATAATCAAGTATGTATAACCTTTTCAATAGGGCGGATTTGATATGATCTGCAGTGGAAGGGACAAGATCGAAACACCAGAGCAGGTGTGTCTTTTGAGTGCCTTTACGCAAATGCGTGCTGGATCTTTCCATCCCCTTTCTGGATTTGGTGCTGCGTTGACTAACCAGTACTTCACTAGTTTTATCTTTATTTGTAACTCTGTTTGATATTTTTGCAGTTCCAGCAAGCTGAAGACACAGTCAACAGACTTGATTTGGATGGACTTGTTGTCATCGGTGGTGATGATTCAAACACTAACGCATGCCTCCTCGGTGAATACTTCAGGTTGGCTGCTAAAATGACAACTCACTCTTTTGCTCACCTAAAGGACTTTTTGGTTGCTGTTAATGTCTGAAGATTTACACTGTTAAATCCTTTTATTTTCGTTCTACAATGGTATAGCTTCTAATTTAGATTATTTATGTATTCTGTCTTGGAATTATTTTATCACAAGTAAATGCTCAATCCAGATTTCACCCTTTCTGTGCCATATTGATAGTTACTCCCGCCTTCTGTAAATTTTAAGCCATATTCTGAGTGGCCACAAAGATTAAGAAGCTTATAAAACCAAGAGACATATAAGAGCAAATGGCAATGGTACCTATTATACTTAAATACACTGGAAACATATTAAGTATTTGTTTGTGAGAGTAGTACATATAAATGCAGGAGAGAAGCTGTGTGATAAATAAGGGCAAAGATTGCATCTTGTGATATGAAATGGAACATCTGCTACTTGACATGTTAATAAATATGATTCTAAGTCATGTTTTTTGCATCCCAGGGGAAGGAACTTGAAGACTCGCGTTATTGGTTGCCCAAAGACTATTGATGGAGATCTGAAATGCAAGGAGGTCCCAACAAGCTTTGGATTCGACACTGCTTGCAAGGTATTGGGTTTTTGCCCTTAGGCATCAATTCCCTAGTTGTCTGCTAGCGTAGTCTAGTTTGCAGGGATTTAGCTTGTACGGAAACACTCATATTGCACCGATACGGTGATAAAGTATGTATGGATTAGATATAAAGCACACTGCGTTGACTATTTGGAGAATGGGAAGATATAAATGACTAAATGTCAAGCACATACTATTCTTAACATCTTGGGGGCATGAGTAAAATAGTGAAAGAGCATTGACTAAATCAGAAATCACTCAATCAGTAAACTACTTTCTACGATAAC
The DNA here is from genome assembly GCF_018294505.1 of Triticum aestivum. Lineage (NCBI taxonomy): Eukaryota > Viridiplantae > Streptophyta > Magnoliopsida > Poales > Poaceae > Triticum > Triticum aestivum. Next base: position 161,376,371 of record NC_057814.1, on the reverse strand, counting down.
ATTTGAACGAATCGGTTGTGTCATCTTCAGTTGAAGGGGGGTTGACCTAGAACTGAGTGGTCTGAAAACCGAAATATCTCGATGCTTCCTGATTTTGCATCCCATGCTCAGTGTTTGTCGAATGAATTTATTGCGCTTCGTGAACTACCGGGCTAGCATAGGTCTGCATGCTTAGATCATTTGCTTAGTCTAATGTGGAATCAGGACATTTCATGCATATGAAGCTTTAGTGTCATGTCATGACATGAGTTTGTGCTCCTTCCAGATATATTCCGAAATGATTGGCAATGTCATGACTGATGCACGGTCAACAGGCAAATACTACCACTGTAAGTTTGTCCACCCATTGTTTCAGCATGCTGAACCATGTACTTTACACTTAACAAAGAGCCCAATAGTCAAAAGGTTTTACCAATACTGTTTGCTACAGCAGATAACTCCTGTATCAGACTGCTATTCAGATCTTCATTAATTGAATTATTATGTACACATAGAGAGTATTAAAAATTTGTTGGCAGATTTCTTAGCTAGTTTCTTGGTCTTAGTGTTTACAAAAGGGCCCAGCAAACCTCTGCAACATAGTAACCACACCTTATGCAAATTTATTTTTAATCTTAAGTGATTACTTTTGGAGAAGGAACTCGTTAAATGTTCTAAATTTTATTGATTTTTTCTATACATGCATACATATAATGCCAGAATTCTCATAGCAGTTGTTGTTCGGCATACTGCAAGTGCAAACATATATAATCCATGATACATTTTTTTAATCTTTTTTCTTTATCCACTCACTAACATGTACTCTCTATGGTAATGCAGTTGTGAGGCTTATGGGTCGTGCTGCTTCTCACATTACACTAGAGTGTGCTCTACAGACACACCCTAATGTTGCACTCATCGGTGAAGAGGTTAGGAACTCGTATATGAAGTACATCTGAAGTTGAAATAAAACTATACCATTCCAGCCTTCTTCTAGTCATATGTACACATAATTTATGTTAATTCACAGTCCAGTTTTATCTTTTCACACCGAAAATTAACCCTTATATGTTGCACATGTTATATGTTCTAAGATTAAGTGTCTAGAAGTACAAGACACATTTTGTTTATTTTCTTAATGTCTTCATTCGTGAAGGTTGCTGAGAAGAAGGAAACACTCAAGAATGTCACAGACTACATTACCGATGTTGTTTGCAAACGTGCAGAACTTGGTTACAACTATGGAGTTGTCCTAATACCGGAAGGCCTGATTGATTTCATCCCAGAGGTTTGACAATCTTTGTGCTTTCTCCAATTTTATATACTGTGACCAACTGCGTTACTGATACCATTCTTTCTCTTCTCCAGATTCAAAAACTCATTGCAGAATTGAATGAAATTTTGGCACATGATGTTGTTGACGAGGCAGGGGCTTGGAAAAGCAAGCTTGAACCAGCATCTAGGGAGTTGTTTGACTTCTTGCCCAAAACCATTCAGGAGCAGCTTTTGCTTGAAAGAGATCCCCATGGCAATGTTCAGGTAAAAACAGGGAAATTTGTTGAACCACCTTAAATTTGTTTATTTCTCTGAAATTGGCCATTTATATCAAAAAGTTAGCTTACTGTGGTGTGAAATTCTGTTGTAGGTTGCAAAAATTGAAACTGAGAAAATGCTTATTGCCATGGTTGAAACTGAATTGGAGAAGAGAAGAGCGGCGGGGAAGTACTCTGCACATTTCAGAGGCCAGTCTCACTTCTTCGGGTAAGTATATATTGTTGCATTTTCACATTTTCCAAATTAACAAACATGCTCTCATGCTTTTGCTTCATAATTTGCAGATATGAAGGAAGATGCGGCCTCCCTACCAATTTTGATTCCAGCTATTGCTATGCATTAGGCTATGGTGCTGGTGCTCTTCTCCAATTTGGCAAGACAGGACTTATTTCGTCGGTATGCTCACTATATTTTTCTACTTGATAGATGTTTGGCATTGCTTAACCATCGGAGTCATATTTACTCTGTTTACCTCCTAACTTCTGACCAGTTCTCCATCATGCGAACATTGTCATATGTTCTCTTCCAGTTTCCACGCCATATTCATTATTGGATAGAACATTAAATTTCACAAAACAAACATAATATGTTGGAGGAACTTTTTAAAACTATTTTATATGTACTAAAGTGGATTGAGTGTCCTTGTTTTTTTTTCTGCTGACTCAGGTTGGTAACCTGGCTGCTCCTGTGGAAGAATGGACTGTTGGAGGAACTGCACTGACTGCGTTGATGGATGTTGAGAGAAGGCATGGTAATTTTCTACAATACCTCATTTTCAAGGCATTTTTTCTACTTTCGACCTGAAGGTTACCCAAAGATGTACTCGTTCTTTTGACCCAATTATGTTCCAGTCGAGTTCTTTTGACTGTTAGTAAATATGATAATAAAATCCATTTTAATCATGTTTTGGAACATTAATAATCATATTTTGGACAATTAATAATCATATTTTGGACAATTAGTGCCAAATTCTAACTTTATCATTCTTGGCAACCAGGCAAGAACAAGCCAGTGATCAAGAAGGCTATGGTGGAACTTGATGGTATGAAGACCTTTCAAATCTGTTACTAACAGCTAAGAGGTTTATGTACTCCTATGAAACCTGATCTCTTGCAATGCCATTTTTCAGCTGCGCCATTTAAGAAGTTTGCCTCGCTGCGAGATGAATGGGCCAGCAAGAACCGATACATCAGCCCTGGTATGTAGTAGGAAAATTGCCAGCAACGACTGACATCTACGAGAGAAATAAACTTACTTGTCATTCTTGTCATGGCAGGTCCCATCCAGTTCAGCGGCCCTGGAAGCGATGCGTCGAACCATACCTTGATGTTGGAGCTTGGCGCTGAGATATAGAGGCGGCGGTGTAGAGTGTATTTCTTTCAAATTTTCTACTTCTTCCTTGCAGTTTTGAGAGTGGAGAACAAACTCCCATAGCGGAGCGGCAGTCTCCGCATTGTGGAATGTTTAATAAGAGGTTGAGTTGGAGTGGGTTCAGTGGATGTCGTAATAACTAATTTTAGCTTTTTTATGACCCGATTGCTCCCCATATATCGAACCCCCGCCTACCCCTGAAGTTTTTTTTTCCAACTGTCTGAACCATAGGCTATTGAAGTTGCGGCTATCATTAGCGTTTTGACTTTTGAGTAATTTTCGTTTTACATGTGCTTGAGCTGAAAGATGACTTGCCTATCTGTAAGCTGAGCATGTCTAAAATACCCTTAAATTCTTGGCATGTTTGTCTAGTTCAACGCCACTATGCAATTTGCTTTTCGCAGGTCACGTAGAAGTTTAAAGGATACAAAGATGTCATTTCTAACCGATCTTATGGGTAAAGAAATTCAACACAAATTTGATCTAAATTTACAACTTGATACAAATTAAATGAAATTTAGACTAAGATACCATCGGTGGTCTTCTTGATCCTCTCTCACTTTGATTCGGTGAGCCCGATGAGACGGCCACGCGCTCCGGCTAGCGGCAACGGTGCTTTGCCGTGTAGGCGCTCGCCGGCCTCTTAGTCTTCCCGCATCTCTCATAGGGTGGCCATTGGGGGTCGGCCAACTCCAACTGTGTCGCTGCTGCTCCGTGCTAAAGGTGTTGTGCCCCTGGATGTGGGATGGGGTGTGTGGTGTGATAGTGTCCATGTTGTAGGGGCATTCAACGGTGCTCCTCGTGGCCATGATGGTGATAAGAGTCAAAATTGTCGTCGCTAAGGAGGTCGCGAATGGTGTCACAAAAGTAGGGGCCCTTATGGAAGCTCTTGAATCAGCCCTTGGAACGTGACAATTTTAAGCTTAATTACCAAATTTAGAAATAGCATGGATGAAATAAGTTTTCTTTAGGTATGCAATCGGCGACGAGAACAACGTGTATAACAAGCAAGCTAGCAACCATTGTAAGCAAATAACAAGCTAACTAGAAGCAGACGCAAGTAAATGTATGGAAAGATAAACCACACAAGTCATAGACGCGGGTGTATCTCGAAGTTCGTACTCTTTCAGGAGTGTTAATCTCCAGGTGCCAAAGCTAAAGTTCCATAACGCCACCAGGTGTCTCACATAGTCTCTCTTTGACTCACCCCAATGGATGAGCCTCACCACTGGTGGATGGTCTTCAAGCCGACCATCGGACCTGACTTCCGAGAGCATACCACATGCAATGAGGCTTTCGGTCCTTAACTCCTATTGGCCAGGAGTTACAAATCTCCAAGAGTAACAAGTATCGGTGAAGAACAAGTATGTGAATCACAAATTGGTTTAGTGGAAGTGTACATCGGGTGATTCTTTTTCAATCCTCAAAGTTTGGTAGAGTTTGAGTGGAGGGATGAAGAGCAATCGAGCTTTTAGAGTTTGACAATGGTGGAGAAGCTCAAGTCAAGGATTGGGGTTGGAGGAAGAAGAATGTGGGTACTTATACCTCCACAGTCAATGTGACCGTTGCCACTCAGGGGATTCTAGGGACCCAGGTTTAAAGGTCCGGGGACTCGGGCGTCAGGGACCCCGTCTATCCAGAGAGAACTCTCACTCCGAGGACCCGACGGTCAAAGACCCCCAGGACCCAGGCTCACCCGAGAGATAGCCGTGGTGGTGGAGGGGGACTTCCGGGGTGGGTCGCTTCGAGGACGGAGAGCTCGAGCACAGGCTCAGGCTCAGGCTCGAGGATAGGGGGAATCATCCTCCTCCGAGTCCATGTTGGGGTCATACCAGTGGCGTGACATGAATGCGGGGACTCCATTGACAGGAGCCACCATGGGGACTACTTCGACGAGATGACGGTGATGGGGACGATGGTACCAGAGGCGCCTGTCGGATTCAGGGTTCCGCAGACCCTTGAGAGGTTCGAACTCTGGGGTGCGCACGAAGGACTCTTTCTCCCCAGCCTGCCTACCAACGATTCCAAGGCCTAGCTCGACGAACCCAAAGAACAAGAGACATAGAGGTTTATACTGGTTCGGGCCACCGTGTGGTGTAATACCCTACTCCAGTGTGGTGGTGGATTGCCTCACGAGGGCTGAAGATGAACTAGTACAGTGGATGAACAGCCTCAGGAGGAGAGGTGTTCTTGGGCTCGACGAGCTAGTGGGTGTGAGGATGGAGTGGATCCGGTCCCAGATGAGACGCCTCCTATGGTGGTGGCTAGTCCTATTTATAGAGGCCCTGGTCCTCTTCCCAAATGTAGGCGGGAAGGGATCCCACAATGGCCAATTTTAAAGGGAGACAACTAGTATAAGCTATCCTGACAAAAGTGGTCTTTGCCTGCCAAAGGCTCTGGTGGTGACGCTGCTGTGGGCTCCTCGATGACCTCCGTCTTGCCGTCCTGCTGGTCTTGGTCTTGTTGCACCGATATGGAAACCTTTGCCTGATGCCTCAGGACTCCTCGCCTGCGCTTGCCTCCTTAGCACCAAAGAGGAAACCGGTACACTGTGCCCGCTGGCGCCCGCCTGGCCTTGGTCGTCATGGCTCACGTCATGTGAACCTCGCGAGGTGCCCCTGCATAGATATCTCCGCTTCTCGAGAGCCAGCCTAGCGAGTCCGCCCCCAGGGAGGTCTTGGTATCATCCGCCTCGCGAGGCTTGGCCCCTCGCGAGGGTCTTGAGTAGTTGCTGCCGAAGCTGGGCCATTGGTGGAGCCACGCCGTGGGCCGCAGGCAGGGAAATCTGGGCACCCCCATTCTCAGGGCGCCGACAGTAGCCCCCGGGCCCAAGGCGCGCTCGGACTTGGCTTCGAGGCGAAGTCAAGGGGCAAGTGCGAAGCGCCGCGGGCCCCAACCGCCTGCGGCCTGATGTCTACTACACAACCTTCTTCTTGTAGACGTTGTTGGGCCTGCAAGTGCAGAGGTTGGTACGATAGTAGCAAATTTCCCTTAAGTGGATGACCTAAGGTTTATCAATCCGTGGGAGGCGTAGGATGAAGATGGTCTCTCTCAAACAACCCTGCAACCAAATAACAAAGAGTCTCTTGTGTCCCCAACACACCCAATACAATGGTAAATTGTATAGGTGCACTAGTTCGGCGAAGAGATGGTGATACAAGTGCAATATGGATGGTAGATATAGGTTTTTGTAATCTGAAAATATAGAAACAGCAAGGTAACTAATGATAAAAGTGAGCGTAAACGGTATTGCAATGCTAGGAAACAAGGCCTAAGGTTCATACTTTCACTAGTGCAAGTTCTCTCAACAATAATAACATAACTGGATCATATAACTATCCCTCAACATGCAATAAAGAGTCACTCCAAAGTCACTAATAGCGGAGAACAAACGAAGAGATTATGGTAGGGTACGAAACCACCTCAAAGTTATCCTTTCTGATCAATCTATTCAAGAGTCCGTAGTAAAATAAAACGAAGCTATTCTTTCCATTCGATCTATCATAGAGTTCGTACTAGAGTAACACCTTAAGACACAAATCAACCAAAACCCTAATGTCACCTAGATACTCCAATGTCACCTCAAGTATCCGTGGGTATGATTATACGATATGCATCACACAATCTCAGATTCATCTATTCAACCAACACAAAGAACTTCAAAGAGTGCCCCAAAGTTTCTACCAGAGAGTCAAGACGAAAACGTGTGCCAATCCCTATGCATAAGTTCACGAGCGGAACCCGCAAGTTGATCACCAAAACATACATCAAGTGGATCACGTGAATATCTCATTGTCACCACAGATAAGCACGGCAAGACATACATCAAGTGTTCTCAAATTCTTAAAGACTCAATCCGATAAGATAACTTCAAAGGGAAAACTCAATCCATTACAAGAGAGTAGAGGGGGAGAAACATCATAAGATCCAACTATAATATCAAAGCTCGCGATACATCAAGATCGTACCACCTCAAGAACACGAGAGAGAGAGAGATCAAACACATAGCTACTGGTACATACCCTCAGCCCCGAGGGTGAACTACTCCCTCCTCGTCATGGAGAGCGCAGGCATGATGAAGATGGCCACCGGTGAGGGATCCCCCTCCGGCAGGGTGCCGGAACAGGGTCCCGATTGGTTTTTGGTGGCTACAGAGGCTTGCGGCGGCGGAACTCCTGATCTATTCTGCTCCCTGATGTTTTTAGGGTATATGGACATATATAGGCGAAAGAAGTCGGCCAAGGGAGCCACGAGGGGCCCATGAGGGTGGGGGGCGCGCCCAGGGGGCAGGCGCGCCTCCCTTCCTCATGGCCACCTTGAAGCTTCCCTGACTTCAACTCCAAGTCTCATCGTGAGAATAACCCACCTAGCATGGAAGATATTGACAGCCCCTAGTCGCTACATGAGAGATTCGGGCATACAAAACAGATTATTATTTGAAGGTTTAGAGTTTGGCACATGCAAATTTACTTGGAACGACAGGTAAATACCGCATATAGGTAGATATGATGGACCCTCATGGAAGAAACTTGGTTCAAGGAATTTGGATGCACAAGCAGTATTCCCGCTTAGTACAGATATTTTGGCTAGCAAAGGATTCTAAATAGCAAGCACCACATGTTAGAGGATCCATAACAATATAACTTCTATACAAATATACCCAAGCATAACTCATTATGTTGTTTTCCTTGTCCAATTTCAACTAATTTGCTCAGGTTTGAAAATAATTAATGGGGATCACAATCATAGAAGATGTCCAAGATAGTATATTTATATGTGAAATCTCTCTTCCTTCAATATTCTTTCATGAATTGTTCAAGTGACCAATACAATGTTTGCTAACCTTTAATAAATTTACCACCTCTACTTCTTATATGTGAAGGCATTACTCCCCATGGGAAAGGCATATGAAACATATATAATTTCAGATTTATGACATTCAAATCATTCAACCATTTACTCATAGGATATAAGTGAAGCACACGAGTAAATGACAAACTACTCCAAAAAGATATAAGTGAAGATCAATGAGTAGTTAAATAATTATGTAGCTATGTGAAGACTCTCTCTCATTTAAGAATTTCAGATCTTGGGATATTATTCAAACAGCGAGCAAAACAAAATAAAACGACATTTCAAGGATAGCACTCATCATGTGAAGAAGCAAAAACTTAGGCTCAACCGATACTAACCGATAAATGTTGAAGAAGAAAGGTGGGATGCCTACCGGGGCATCCCCAAGCTTAGATGCTTGAGACTTCTTGAAATATTATCTTGGGGTGCCTTGGGCATCCCTAAGCTTGAACTTGTGCGTCTCCTTAATTCCTTTTATATCACGGTTTCCTAAATCTCGAAAGCTTCATCCACACCAAACTCAACAAGAACTCGTGAGATAAGTTAGTATAAACCAATGCAGAAACCTTATCATTCTCTACTGTAGCAAATCACAAAAATTATTATTCAACATTGCATACTAAATGCCTCTGCATATTTAATAGTCTTATCCTCAAATAGAATCATTAAACAAGCAAACATATGCAAACAATGCAAACATAACAGCAATCTGCCTAAAAAGGACAGTCTGTAAAGAATACAACAAGATCCATACTTCCCTAGCTCCAAAAATTATGAAAGAAAATTCCCACTGTAGTAAATTTATCAGAGCTTATTATGCAAAAGGTTTCAACATTTTATCACATTCTGACTTTTCTAGGGAATTTTTGCAACAGCGGTAAACTTTCTGTTTTGAAACAGCAACATGTATACTTGCAAAATAAGCATGGTAAAAGCTATCCTTGACATTTTTATTGAAAATAGAGTTGCAAAACATTATTATAAATAAAAACAAGAAAATACCAACAAAATAAAATGACGCTCCAAGCAAAACACATATCATGTGGTGAATAAAAATATAGCTCCAAGTAAAGTTACCGATGAATGAAGACGAAAGAGAGGATGCCATCCGGGGCATCCCCAAGCTTAGGCTCTTGGTTGTCCTTGAATATTACCTTGGGGTGCCTTGGGCATCCCCAAGCTTAGGCTCTTTCCACTCCTTATTCCGTAGTCCATCGAATCTTTACCCAAAACTTGAAAACTTCACAACACAAAACTCGTAAGCTCCGTTAGTATAAGAAAATAAATCACCACTTAGATACTGTTGTGAACTCATTCTAAATTCATATTGGTGTAATATATACTGTATTCCAACTTCTCTATGGTTCATACCCTCCGATACTACTCATAGATTCATCAAAATAAGCAAACAACACATAGAAAACAGAATCTGTCAAAAACAGAACAGTCTGTAGTAATCTGCATCAAACACAAACTTCTGGAACTCAGAAAAATCTGCCAAAATAGGACGACCTAGATAATTTGATTATTGATCTGCTGCAATTGGAATCAGTATTTTATCACGTTCTGGTGATTTTAAACAATTGTTTTCGTGAACAGAAAGTTTCTGACATTTTCAGCAAGATCAAATAACTATCATCCAAGAAGATCCTATAGGTCTTACTTGGCACAAACACTAATTAAAACATAAAACCACATTTAAACAGAGGATATGAAGGAAATATGCCCTAGAGGCAATAATAAAGTTATTATTTATTTCCTTATATCATGATAAATGTTTCTTATTCATGCTAGAATTGTATTAACCGGAAACATAATGCATGTGTGAATACATAGACAAACAGAGTGTCACTAGTATGCCTCTACTTGACTAGCTCGTTAATCAAAGATGGTTATGTTTCCTAGCCATAGACATAAGTTGTCATTTGATTAACGAGATCACCTCATTAGGAGAATGACGTGATTGACTTGACCCATTCCGTTAGCTTAGCACCCGATCGTTTAGTATGCTGCTATTGCTTTCTTCATGACTTATACATGTTCCTCTGACTATGAGATTATGCAACTCCCGTTTACCGGAGGAACACTTTGTGTGCTACCAAACGTCACAACGTAAATGGGTGATTATAAATGTGCTCTACAGGTGTCTCCAAAGGTACTTGTTGGGTTGGCGTATTTCGAGATTAGGATTTGTCACTCCGATTGTCGGAGAGGTATCTTTGGGCCCACTCGGTAATGCACATCACTATAAGCCTTGCAAGCATTGTGACTAATGAGTTAGTTGCGGGATGATGTGTTACGGAACGAGTAAAGAGACTTGCCGGTAACGAGATTGAACTAGGTATCGAGATACCGACGATCAAATCTCGGGCAAGTAACATACCGATGACAAAGGGAACAACGTATGTTGTTATGCGGTCTGACCGATAAAGATCTTCGTAGAATATGTGGGAGCCAATATGGGCATCCAGGTCCCGCTATTGGTTATTGACCGGAGACGTGTCTCGGTCATGTCTACATAGTTCTCGAACCCGTAGGGTCCGCACGCTTAAAGTTACGATGACAATTTTATTATGAGTTTATGTATGTTGATGTATCGAAGGAGTTCGGAGTCCCGGATGAGATCGGGGACATGACGAGGAGTCTCGAAATGGTCGAGACGTAAAGATCGATATATTGGACGACTATATTCGGACTTCGGAAAGGTTCCGAGTGATTCGGGTATTTTTCGGAGTACAGGAGAGTTACGGGAATACGTATTGGGCCTTATTGGGCCATACGGGAAAGAAGGAAAAGGGCCTCAAGGGTGGCCGCACCCCTTCCCTTGGTCTGGTCCGAATTGGACTAGGGAAGGGGGGCGCCCCCTTCCTTCCTTCTCTTTTTCCCTTCCTCTTTTCCTATTCCATATGGGAGGTGGAATCCTACTAGGACTAGGGAGTCCTAGTAGGACTCCACACTTGGTGCGCCCCCTCCTAGGGCCGGCCTCCTCCTCCCTTGCTCCTTTATATACGGGGGCAGGGGGGCACCCCAGAGACACAACAATTGATCCTTGAGATCTCTTAGCCGTGTGCGGTGCCCCCCTCCACCATATTACACCTCGATAATACCGTTGCGGAGCTTAGGCGAAGCCCTGCGTCGGTGAAACATCATCATCGTCACCACGCCGTCGTGCTGACGAAACTCTCCCTCAACACTCGGCTGGATCGGAGTTCGAGGGACGTCATCGAGCTGAACGTGTGTAGAACTCAGAGGTGCCGTATGTTCGGTACTTGATCGGTCGGACCGTGAAGACGTACGACTACATCAACCGCGTTGTGATAACGCTTCCGCTGTCGGTCTACGAGGGTACGTAGACAACACTCTCCCCTCTCGTTGCTATGCATCACCATGATCTTGCGTGTGCGTAGGAATTTTTTTGAAATTACTACGTTCCCCAACAGTGGCATCCGAGCCTGGTTTTATGCGTTGATGCTATGCACGAGTAGAACACAAGTGAGTTGTGGGCGATATAAGTCATACTGCTTACCAGCATGTCATACTTTGGTTCAGCGGTATTGTGAGATGAAGCGGCCCGGACCGACATTACGCGTACGCTTACGCGAGACTGGTTTCACCGTTCGGAGCACTCGTTGCTTAAAGGTGACTGGCGGGTGTCTGTCTCTCTCACTTTAGTTGAACCGAGTGTGGCTACGCCCGGTCCTTGCGAAGGTTAAAACAACACCAACTTGACAAACTATCGTTGTGGTTTTGATGCGTAGGTAAGAACGGTTCTTGCTAAGCCCGTAGCAGCCACGTAAAATATGCAACAACAAAGTAGAGGACGTCTAACTTGTTTTTGCAGGGCATGTTGTGATGTGATATGGTCAAGACATGATGTGATATAATGTGTTGTATGAGATGATCATGTTTTGTAACCGAGTTATCGGCAACTGGCAGGAGCCATATGGTTGTCGCTTTATTGTATGAGATGCAATCGCCATGTAATAGTTTTACTTTATCACTAAGCGGTAGCGATAGTCGTAAAAGCAATAAGTTGGCGAGACGACAACGATGCTACGATGGAGATCAAGGTGTCGCGCCGGTGACGATGGTGATCATGACGGTGCTTCGGAGATGGAGATCACAAGCACGGTGCTTCGGATATGGAGATCACAAGCACAAGATCATGATGGCCATATCATATCACTTATATTGATTGCATGTGATGTTAATCCTTTATGCATCTTATCTTGCTTTGTTTGACGGTAGTATTATAAGATGATCCTTCACTAAATTATCAAAGTATAAGTGTTCTCCCTGAGTATGCACCGTTGCAAAAGTTCTTCGTGCTGAGACACCACGTGATGATCGGGTGTGATAAGCTCTACGTTCAAATACAACGGGTGCAAAACAGTTGCACACGCGGAATACTCAGGTTAAACTTGACGAGCCTAGCATATAACAGATATGGCCTTGGAACACGGAGACCGAAAGGTCGAGCGTGAATCATATAGTAGATATGATCAACATAGTGATGTTCACCATTGAAACTACTCCATCTCACGTGATGATCGGACATGGTTTAGTTGATATGGATCACGTGATCACTTAGAGGATTAGAGGGATGTCTATCTAAGTGGGAGTTCTTAAGTAATATGATTAATTGAACTTGAATTTATCATGAACTTAGTCCTGATAGTATTTTGCAAATTATGTTGTAGATCAATAGCTCGCGTTGTTGCTTCCCTATGATTATTTTGATATGTTCCTAGAGAAAATTATGTTGAAAGATGTTAGTAGCAAAGATGCGGATTGGATCCGTGATCTGAGGATTATCCTCATTGCTGCACAGAAAAATTATGTCCTTGATGCACCGCTAGGTGACAGACCTATTGCAGGAGCAGATGCAGACGTTATGAACGTTTGGCTAGCTCAATATGATGACTACTTGATAGTTTAGTGCACCATGCTTAACGGCTTAGAATTGGGACTTCAAAGACGTTTTGAACGTCATGGACCATATAAGATGTTCCAGGAGTTGAAGTTAATATTTCAAGCAAATACCCGAGTTGAGAGATATGAAGTCTCCAACAAGTTCTATAGCTAAAAGATGGAGGAGAATCGCTCAACTAGTGAGCATGTGCTCAGATTGTCTGGGTACTACAATCGCTTGAATCAAGTGGGAGTTAATCTTCCAGATAAAATAGTGATTGACAGAATTCTCTAGTCACCATCACCAAGTTAGTAGAACTTTGTGATGAACTATAGTATGCAAGGGATGACGAAAGTAATTCCCGAGCTCTTCGTGATGCTAAAATCGACGAAGGTAGAAATCAAGAAAAACATCAAGTGTTGATGGTTGACGAGACCACTTCAAGTGTTGATGGTTGACAAGACCACTAGTTTCAAGAAAAGGGCAAAGGGAAGAAGGGGAACTTCAAAAGAATGGCAAGCAAGTTGCTACTCAAGTGAAGAAGCCCAAATCTGTACCTAAGCCTGAGACTAAGTGCTTCTACTGCAAAGGGACTGGTCACTGGAAGCGGAACTACCTTTATTTGGTGGATAAGAAAGATGACAAAGTGAACAAAGGTATATTGGATATACATGTTATTGATGTGTACTTACTAGTGTTTATAGCAACCCCTCAGTATTTGATACTGGTTCAGTTGCTAAAGAGTAGTAACTCGAAAACGGGAGTAGCAGAATAAACAGAGACTAGTAAAAGGCGAGGTGACGATGCGTGTTGGAAGTAGTTCCAAGATTGATATGATCATCATCGCACACTCCCTATTCTTTCGGGATTAGTGTTGAAACTAAATAAGTGTTATTTGGTGTTTGCATTGAGCATGCATATGATTTGATCATGTTTATTGCAATACGGTTATTCATTTAAGTTAGAGAACAATTGTTGTTCTGTTTACATGAATAAAAACCTTCTATGGTCATACACACCAACGAAAATGGTTTGTTGGATCTCGATCGTAGTGATACACATATTCATAATATTGAAGCTAAAAGATGCAAAGTTAATAATGATAGTGCAACTTATTTGTGGCACTGCCGTTTAGGTCATATTGGTGTAAAGCGCATGAAGAAACTCCATACTGATGGGATTTTGGAATCACTTGATTATGAATCACTTGATGCTTGCGAACCGTGCCTCATGGGCAAGATGACTAAAACGCCGTTCTCCGGAACTATGGAGAGAGCAACAGATTTGTTGGAAATCATACGTACAGATGTATGTGGCCCGATGAATATTGAGGCTCGTAACAGGTATCATTATTTTCTGACCTTCACAGATGATTTGAGCAGATATAGGTATATCTACTTGATGAAACACAAGTCTGAAACATTTGAAAAGTTCAAAGAATTTCAGAGTGAAGTGGAGAATCATCGTAACAAGAAAATAAAAGTTTCTACGATATGATCGCAGAGGTAAAATATTTGAGTTACGAGTTTGGCCTTCAGTTAAAACAAAGTGAAATAGTTTCACTACTCACGCCACCTGGAACACCACAGCATAATGGTGTGTCCGAACGTCATAACCGTACTTTATTGGATATAGTGCAATCTATGATGTCTCTTACCAATTTACCACTATCGTTTTGGGGTTATGCATTAGAGACAGCTACATTCACGTTAAATAGGACACCATCAAAATCCGTTGAGACGACGCCTTATGAACTGTGGTTTGGCAAGAAACCAAAGTTGACATTTTTTAAAAGTTTGGGGTTGCGATGCTTATGTGAAAAAGTTTCATCCTGATAAGCTCAAACCCAAATCGGAGAAATGTGTCTTCATAGGATACCCAAAGGAGATAGTTGGGTACACCTTCTATCACAGATCCGAAGGCAAGACATTCGTTGCTTAGTATGGATCCTTTCTAGAGAAGGAATTTCTCTCGAAAGAAGTGAGTGGGAGGAAAGTAGAACTTGATGAGGTAACTGTACCTGCTCCCTTATTGGAAAGTAGTTCATCACAGAAATCTGTTCCTGTGACTCCTACACCAATTAGTGAGGAAGTTAATGATGATGATCATGTAACTTCAGATCAAGTTACTACCAAACCTCGTAGGTAAACCAGAGTAAGATCCGCACCAGAGTGGTACGGTAATCCTGTTCTGGAGGTTATGTTACTAGACCATGACGAACCTACGAACTATGAAGAAGCGATGGTGAGCCCAAATTCCGCAAAATGGCTTGAGGCCATGAAATCTGAGATGGGATCCATGTATGAGAACAAAGTGTGGACTTTGGTTGACTTGCCCGATGATCGGCAAGCCGTAGAAAATAAATGGATCTTCAAGAGGAAGACGGACGCTGATAGTAGTGTTACTATCTACAAAGCTAGACTTGTCGGAAAAAGGTTTTTGACAAAGTTCAAGGTGTTGACTATGATGAGATTTTCTCACTCGCAGCGATGCTTAAGTCTGTCCGAACCATGTCAGCAATTGTCGCATTTTATGAAATCTGGCAAATGGATAAACAAAACTGCATTCCTTAATGGATTTATTAAAGAAGAGTTGTATATGATGCAACCAGAAGGTTTTGTCAATCCTAAAGGTGCTAACAAAATATGCAAGCTCCAGCGATCCATCTATGGACTGGTGCAAGCATCTCGGAGTAGGAATATACGCTTTGATAAGTTGATCAAAGGATATAGTTTTATACAGACTTGCGGTGAAGCCTGTATTTACAAGAAAGTGAGTGGGAGCACTACAACATTTCTGATAAGTATATGTAAGTGACATATTGTTGACCGGAAATAATGTAGAATTATTCTGCAAAGCATAAAGGAGTTTTTCAAAGAAAGACCTCGGTGAAGCTGCTTACATATTGAGCATCAAGATCTATAGAGATAGATCAAGACGCTTGATAAGTTTTTTCAATGAGTACATACCTTAACAAGATTTTGAAGTGGTTCAAAATGGAACAGTCAAAGAAAGAGTTTCTTGCCTGTGTTACAAGGTGTGAAATTGAGTAAGACTCAAAACCCGACCACGGCAGAAGATAGAAAAAGAATGAAAGTCATTCCCTATGCCTCGGCCATAGGTTCTATAAAGTATGCCATGCTGTGTACCAGATCTATTGTATACCCTACACTGATTTTGGCAAGGGAGTACAATAGTGATCTAGGAGTAGATCACTGGACAGCGGTCAAAATTATCCTTACTGGAATAAGGATATGTTTCTCGATTATGGAAGTGACAAAAGGCTCGTCGTAAAAGGTTACGTCGATGCAAGTTTTGACACTAATCTAGATGACTCTAAGTCTCGGTCTAGATACATATTGAAAGTGGGAGCAATTAGCTAGAGTAGCTCCATGCAAAGCATTGTAGACATAGAAATTTGCAAAATACTTACGGATCTGAATGTGACAAACCCGTTGACTAAAAGTATCTCACAAGCAAAACATGATCCCACCTTAGTACTCTTTGGGTGTTAAGCACATAGCGATGTGAACTAGATTACTGACTCTAGTAAACCCTTTGGGTGATAGTCACATGACGATGTGAACTATGGGTGTTAATCACATGGTGATGTGAACTATTCATGTTAAATCACATGGCGATGTGAACTAGATTATTGACTCTAGTGCAAGTGGGAGACTGAAGGAAATATGCCCTAGAGGCAATAATAAAGTTATTATTTATTTCCTTATATCATGATAAATGTTTATTATTCATGCTAGAATTGTATTAACCGGAAACATAATACATGTGTGAATACATAGACAAACAGAGTGTCACTAGTATGCCTCTACTTGACTAGCTCGTTAATCAAAGATGGTTATGTTTCCTAGCCATAGACATAAGTTGTCATTTGATTAACGAGATCACCTCATTAGGAGAATGACGTGATTGACTTGACCCATTCCGTTAGCTTAGCACCCGATCGTTTAGTATGTTGCTATTGCTTTCTTCATGACTTATACATGTTCCTCTGACTATGAGACTATGCAACTCCCGTTTACCGGAGGAACACTTTGTGTGCTACCAAACGTCACAACGTAAATGGGTGATTATAAAGGTGCTCTACAGGTGTCTCCAAAGGTACTTGTTGGGTTGGCGTATTTCGAGATTAGGATTTGTCACTCCGATTGTCGGAGAGGTATCTTTGGGCCCACTCGGTAATGCACATCACTATAAGCCTTGCAAGCATTGTGACTAATGAGTTAGTTGCGGGATGATGTGTTACGGAACGAGTAAAGAGACTTGCCGGTAACGAGATTGAACTAGGTATCGAGATACCGACGATCAAATCTCGGGCAAGTAACATACCGATGACAAAGGGAACAACGTATGTTGTTATGCGGTCTGACCGATAAATATGGGCATCCAGGTCCCGCTATTGGTTATTGACCGGAGACGTGTCTCGGTCATGTCTACATAGTTCTCGAACCCGTAGGGTCCGCACGCTTAAAGTTACGATGACAGTTTTATTATGAGTTTATGTATGTTGATGTAACGAAGGAGTTCGGAGTCCCGGATGAGATCGGGGACATGACGAGGAGTCTCGAAATGGTCGAGACGTAAAGATCGATATATTGGACGACTATATTCGGACTTCGGAAAGGTTCCGAGTGATTCGGGTATTTTTCGGAGTACAGGAGAGTTACGGGAATACGTATTGGGCCTTATTGGGCCATACGGGAAAGAAGAAAAAGGGCCTCAAGGGTGGCCGCACCCCTTCCCTTGGTCTGGTCCGAATTGGACTAGGGAAGGGGGGCGCCCCCTTCCTTCCTTCTCTTTTTCCCTTCCTCTTTTCCTATTCCATATGGGAGGTGGAATCCTACTAGGACTAGGGAGTCCTAGTAGGACTCCACACTTGGTGCGCCCCCTCCTAGGGGCCGGCCTCCTCCTCCCTTGCTCCTTCATATACGGGGGCAGGGGGGCACCCCAGAGACACAACAATTGATCCTTGAGATCTCTTAGCCGTATGCGGTGCCCCCCTCCATCATATTACACCTCGATAATACCGTTGCGGAGCTTAGGCGAAGCCCTGCGTCGGTGGAACATCATCATCGTCACCACGCCGTCGTGCTGACGAAACTCTCCCTCAACGCTCGGCTGGATCGGAGTTCGAGGGACGTCATCGAGCTGAACGTGTGTAGAACTCGGAGGTGCCGTACGTTCGGTACTTGATCGGTCGGACCGTGAAGACGTACGACTACATCAACCGCGTTGTGATAACGCTTCCGCTGTCGGTCTACGAGGGTACGTAGACAACACTCTCCCCTCTCGTTGCTATGCATCACCATG
Source organism: Triticum aestivum (assembly GCF_018294505.1). Lineage (NCBI taxonomy): Eukaryota > Viridiplantae > Streptophyta > Magnoliopsida > Poales > Poaceae > Triticum > Triticum aestivum. The sequence goes on along the minus strand of NC_057814.1, from coordinate 161,358,370 downwards.
ATCTTGCGTGTGCGTAGGAATTTTTTTGAAATTACTACGTTCCCCAACAGGATAGATGAATTATTTATTACTAAACAGAAGCAAAAAGCAAAGAACAAAAATAAAAATTGGGTTGCCTCCCAACAAGCGCTATCGTTTAACGCCCCTAGCTAGGCATGATGATTTCAATGATGCTCACATAAAGATAAGAATTGAAACGCAAAGAGAGCATCATGAAGCATATTACTAGCACATTTAAGTCTAACCAACTTCCTATGCATAGGGATTTTGTGAGCAAACAACTTATGGGAACAATAATCAACTAGCATAGGAAGGCAAAACAAGCAAATCTTCAAGATTTTCAACACATAGAGAGGAAACTTGATATTATTGCAATATGTAGAAGCATATGATCCTCTCTCATAATAATTTTCAGTAGCATCATGAATTAATTCAACAATATAACCAGCACCTAAAGCATTCTTTTCATGGTCTACTTGCATAGAAATTTTACTACTCTCCACATAAGGAAAATTCTTCTCATGAATAAAAGTGGGAGCAAACTCAACAAAATAACTATCATGTGATTGAAAATTAAGATCGAGATGACAAGTTTCATGGTTATCATTATTCTTTATAGCATACGTGTCATCACAATAATCATCATAAATAGGAGGCATGCTTTCATCATAATAAATTTGCTCATCAAAACTTGGGGGACTAAACATATCATCTTCATCAAACATAGCATCCCCAAGCTTGTGGCTTTGCATATCATTAGCATCATGGATGTTCAAAGAATTCATACTAACAACATTGCAATCATGCTCATCATTCAAAGATTTAGTGCCAAACATTTTAATGCATTCTTCCTCTAGCAATTGAGCACAATTATCGGAATCCTTATTTTCACGGAAGACATTAAAAAGATGAAGCATATGAGGCACCCTTAATTCCATTTTTTGTAGTTTTCTTTTATAGACTAAACTAGTGATAAAACAAGACACTAAAAGATTCGATTGCAAGATCTAAAGATATACCTTCAAGCACTCACCTCCCCGGCAACGGCGCCAGAAAATAGCTTGATGTCTACTACACAACCTTCTTCTTGTAGACGTTGTTGGGCCTCCAAGTGCAAAGGTTTGTAGGATAGTAGCAAATTTCCCTCAAGTGGATGACCTAAGGTTTATCAATCCGTTGGAGGTGTAGGATGAAGATGGTCTCTCTCAAACAACCCTGCAACCAAATAACAAAGAGTCTCTTGTGTCCCCAACACACCCAATACAATGGTAAATTGTATAGGTGCACTAGTTCGGCGAAGAGATGGTGATACAAGTGCAATATGGATGGTAGATATAGGTTTTTGTAATCTGAAAATATAAAAACAGCAAGGTAACTAATGATAAAAGTGAGCGTAAACGGTATTGCAATGCTAGGAAACAAGGCCTAAGGTTCATACTTTCACTAGTGCAAGTTCTCTCAACAATAATAACATAACTGGATCATATAACTATACCTCAACATGCAACAAAGAGTCACCCCAGAGCACTAATAGCGGAGAACAAATGAAGAGATTATTGTAGGGTACGAAACCACCTCAAAGTTATCCTTTCTGATCAATCTATTCAAGAGTCCATAGTAAAATAACACGAAGCTATTCTTTCCGTTCGATCTATCATAGAGTTCATACTAGAGTAACACCTTAAGACACAAATCAACCAAAACCCTAATGTCACCTAGATACTCCAATGTCACCTCAAGTATCCATGGGTATGATTATACGATATGCATCACACAATCTCAGATTCATCTATTCAACCAACGCAAAGAACTTCAAAGAGTGCCCCAAAGTTTCTACCGGAGAGTCAAGACGAAAACGTGTGCCAACCCCTGTGCATAAGTTCACGAGCAGAACCCTTAAGTTGATCACCAAAACATACATCAAGTGGATCACGTGAATATCCCATTGTCACCACAGATAAGCACGGCAAGACATACATCAAGTGTTCTCAAATCCTTAAATACTCAATCCGATAAGATAACTTCAAAGGGAAAACTCAATCCATTACAAGAGAGGGGGGAGAAACATCATAAGATCCAACTATAATAGCAAAGCTCGCGATACATCAAGATCGTACCACCTCAAGAACATGAGAGAGAGAGATCAAACACATAGCTACTGGTACATACCCTCAGCCCCGAGGGTGAACTACACCCTCTCGTCATGGAGACCGCCGGGATGATGAAGATGGCCACCGGTGAGGGATCCCCCTCCGGCAGGGTGCCGGAACAGGGTCCCGATTGGTTTTTGGTGGCTACAGAGGCTTGCGACGGCGGAACTCCCGATCTATTCTGCTCCCTGATGTTTTAGGGTATATGGACATATATAGGCGAAAGAAGTCGGCCAGGGGAG